>NC_018212.1:1200000-1500000 GCF_000219625.1 Zymoseptoria tritici IPO323 | reverse complement strand
TGATGTCCGATGATGTGCTCGAATCGACAAGTGGCCTTGACTGGACAATGCTGAATTTTCGTATGAAGATTTCTTTTTGCCTTGCAGAGCATCCGCATGCGATGCGAGACTCCGTTCCAGCTCGGGGTCTGCAAACATGAGGCTGTCATGCGGACTCTGCATTGACTGGCCTTTCCGGAAAGGCATCTATACTCGCAAAATAATAGATGGCGAGAAACGATGTCGACATTGGTACATAAGGGGCTGTCTTGAGGGCAGTTGCAATGATCGGCGAAGAAGCGGTCCGTGAGCAGAACGTGTCAATACCACAACAAGGTCTTCGCTCCAAGGTCGAAAGTGCCAAACAATAGCATGTCCTGAGACGGATTGTACAGCACTTGGTCTGCGGAGAGAATTCTTGGAGAGCGTCTGCGGGACAAAGCTCATTGCCATTTCATTTCATGCTAAAGATCAGGCCTTCGACCTAAGAAATAGCGCAAGCGTACCCCTCGAGCGGTTTCGCATGCGATATATGCTATCGGAGAACGACATCGGCGCAGCGATCGGACCTGGTGCTTTCGCAGCTCCATCGTAGCCGCCAGATGCTGCTTCGGCTCCCTTCAAACATCTAGGCTCGCTGACACGCCCATCCATCGAGCTGTTGGAGGTAGCCTCTGACGTGGCCCGGCAATGTCGACCATGATTGAAGCTCCAGCCGCTCTTAAACACTGCCTCGCAGGTCACTTCCATCGTAATATCCAATGCATCCCATGCCATCGTATTCGTTACAATCATCATCATCAGTTCCACTTCCCAGGACATCCCCGAAGTTCTACTTCTTGTCCTCGAAATTACCACCTCCGAACCCGATTCCACTTAGACTGGACCTTGCGCCGTGGCTGCTCGGTCTGACACCACTGCTGTTCCGCTTGATCAGCTTCTCTCGCTCCTTGTCCCCTCTTCCTCCCATTATCGGCGATCCATTACTTCCACCGCCTGCATTACCTCCTCCGCCACTGCCATTCATGTTCGAGAAATTGGAGCTTGGATTCGATCCCATGATTGGGAGAGGGGAGAGACCATCCTTCTCCGGCGCTTTGCCCACTCGCGCTTCGTGCTTCGCTTCAACGTATGCTCTCGCTGCCTCGGTCAGTGGGAACGGACTCTTGTCAAGCGGTGGAATGTCTGCTCCGTTCTGTAGCAGCACTTCCGCAATAGCGAAAGGTTTCCTCTTCTCCGGTACACGACCCGGGGAAGATGATCGCGGAATAGAGCCGGTCGCACCGGCAAGAGGTTTCGTCATGGATGCAGCCGGTGAAGCGGGATCGGCTGCAGCCAAAGCAAGGAACAAAGCCGGAGTTGACCGTGACCGATCAACTGCGTTTGGAGTCGCGCGGAGTGCCAGCGCATGCATTACGGATTGGATGTCGTTCTTCTTGATGCTCGTCAGGAGCAAATCATCCGGATTCGTGTGCGTGACGGCTTTTTGGACGTACATCCGGTCGGCATACTTCGCAGTGATGAAGTGCAGCCTTTGCTCGCGGGTAGAGTGCGGACTGGGTTTGAGGAATTGATCGAGCTTCGCTTCCCATATCATGTTGCTGCAGCGATTGCCGACAGAGAGCAGAACTTCAATAATGTCTGGAGTGAAAGCCGCGACATCGAGAACAAGGGAACGGATTTTGGAAATATGGGTGCCCAAGGAGCGGTGAATGCCTGAGCATTCGATGCAAAGAAGTACACCAAGATTGATACTGCACCAGTCGACCTTGTGGTCAGAAGAGCAGTCAGCACAGAATTTGTTGCCTTCATCTGCGGCACGGACTCGCATGAGGAGGGCGGAGTGCTCGGCGGAGGAATTCGGTGTAGAGATTGACTCGTTGCGTTGGTACAGAGGCTTGTCACCTGTGGTAGCATGTCGAGACACGGCTCTAGAAGCTTCGTGGCGATTGGGGTTGGATGTCTGGCGGTGGCCGGAGAATGAGGAGCTCTTTCCCGTGAGAACAGCGGCGATGTCTTTGCGGTGGTGAGATGAGCTGCCGGGCGGTGCAGGCGTCGTGGGAAGTTGCTGATTCTTATTCTCGAACGCACTTTGTAACGCGTTGTTTATGGCGCCGATCCACGATCGCATGTCGTCCTCCGACGGAGCTTGGTAGACACGCATGAATTGAGGAGTGATAACCTCAAAGCAGAAGCGACGGTCAGAGTTCCTCGCCTCTCGTACTGAAGCCATGCGGAGATCGATCGGGTCCATGTGAAGATCCAGCTTTTCCTTCCAGTTGACATACTCGGAAAGTCGCCCTTGGTCAAGCACAATCCAAAACTTGTGCCAACTCGGCTTCGTGATGCCTTTTGGATCGACATGACTTCCCGGTCGACTCAGCGCCCACAGCAGACCTTCCTTCCGCTGTGTGCCTCCATTCTGCGCCATGCCACTGTTGTCCTCCAGATCTCGAATCCCTTTGAATTTGTTGTTCGGGCTGGGAGCCGTGCTGGTACTTCCAGCAGCGGGCGTGCTCAATAACGCATTCGTGTTCGTTTGCATAGAGAACGGTCTCGAATCCGGCGGTGAGGTCGACATGGCCATTGATGCAGAAACACTGAGCGATCGAGACGCATCACCGTCCGGTACAGGCCTCAGCGAGTCCCTAACTGACGACGAAGGTGCCAACCCACCAGGCGGCATGACGTTTCCGTCTTCGCTGACCAGCTTGCTACTCGTCTCTAGCATGCGTCGTTTCTCCTCGCGCTCCTTCCTTTGGAGTTGAAAGTCCTGGTCCGCCATCTTGACCTCCGCCACGAGAGCGTCGAGCTGGGGCACCATGTCTTCGACTTTCTTCGCCGTCAAGAGGTAGCTTTTCGCCTGGGCGTCAGCATATTTTGTCAGTTGAGATAGGACCTCCTGATCTTTCCTCCCGCCGTGCAGATCATGCATGAAGCTGGAGTAGTCGAACCGCTTGAGCTCAAAAGTTCGCCTCTTCGCCTGGTACTTCTCGTCGCTTTGTTTTTGTTTCTTTTCCTTGACAGACTCTGTCCGCTGCCCAAGGTATTTCCCGACATAAGCGTAATATTCCTTGCTCTCCTCGTCAAACTCTCTCCTCTTGCTATCGGCTTGCTTAATCTCAAAGTTGTAGAGCTTGCTGACGGGCTCGATGATCAGCCGCTGAAGATTGATCGTGTTCTGCTTCTCGTAAAGCAGGATCTCCTTCGCGATCTTCTCGAAGTAGTGCTCCAACGCAGGTTGCACGGCATTGGCGTTCGAGCTTGAAGCCTCCTTCAACGCTTGTGTGAAATCTGCCGCTGCCTGATTGCAGACCGTTTGTGCCGCTTGTGCCGCTTCCGCCGTCTTCAACACCCTCTTCATCCGCAATCTCATGTTTCCCGTCTTTTGCTCCAGCGATCGCATCGTCGCCCGGAAGAGCGGACCATCCTCGTTCAATGACGGGTCTTCCCCTGGCTTGCACGTTGCGACATCCACCTTGACTGGTCCACTGGTTGACATGCTCAGACCCAGCCCATTTTCCGGGATCGGCTCGAATGAAGGTGATTGAGGATCCTCGTAACTCCTGCCATAGCTTCCCTCGCCATCCGAGTCACTGAAGTTACTAACGCGTGACTCGATCGACTGTGTGGATGGCACTCGCAACCGTGGTGGATGGCTGATCTCCAGTCGAGGCGACCTAGGCGCCGGTCCCAGATAGCGTTGTGTGTTTTGCACCCAGAAGCTGAAGCTTCCCAGCGTGTCCAATCTATGTGCTCTCTGGTTGTATTCCACAAAACTGCAGCAATTCCTCCATCCACCTCCCCGATCCTCGGTGGGCTTCGGAGGCCGCCACTTCCACATCCATGTGAACTGCACGCTGGGACTTCCTCCCGTCGCATAGTCGCCTATGAGCTGAACGTTGGCGTTCTTGTGGAGGTTCGGATCGGAGTGAAATTCGCGCACGACCAAGTTCTCGACCTCTTTCGGCGTGGAGGCGAAAATGTAGGTCAGGCCTGGGACCGTCGTATCGGTGGGATTTGACGGCGCGTTGGAAGAATTTTGTTGACGGAGAATGAAGGTGAAGTGAAAGTTGAGATCATCGTTGTTCGCTAGGCGGATCAGGAAGGAGGGTGTCAGACTATCCGGGTCTTGGACGTATTCGATCGGGGGGTCGTCTGAGGGAGAGGCATCGCGTTGCGCTGTGTATCGGGAGGCAGGGAAAGAATTGGGCGTAAGTCGTAGTAATGTCTGGTTTCGTGAGTTGGTGATGTTCAGACTTGCGACCGAGACTGTTTAGTAGCTGTCAATATGAGTGAAGACTGTTGACCGGAAACGGTTTGCGACTGACAGCGTCCTTGGTCGCTCAGGAAAACGGGACCTTCGTCCGGTCTGCTGGCGACATTGCCCATGCTGGGCGGTCTTGAACCACGTTTCCTCTCTCAATCAATGCGAGATTCTCTCGTCTTCAAAACTTGTATGGATCCACCTTGAGCTCTTGATCTTGCGCCGTGGCGCCGCAGTTGTTTGAGCTCGCCAGGACGTGATTCGGCGCAGGATCGCTCGGCGGAGTTGTCTTCGAGGAATATCCCACAGTGATGCCCTATTCGTCGTGCATGATCAAGTGAAGTCGTTGGTTTGTGGTCGTGATCGGCCCACAGTGGAGTTCGTCGACAGGGAGTTGCTGGCGGGGGGTCTGTGGAAAGGTTCCTGGGGATTCAGGGCAAAAGACGGGTCGCTTGTCCCAGCTCTCACAACAGGAAGGAGAGATGGCGGGAAGAAGTCCACGAGTACGACGGAGGGTAAGGTGCCGGTCGGAGAAGAGGGTGGTGTAGGACGTGATGTGCCTGGAAATGACAGCCAAACACGCCCGTATTCCACGCGATCGACATGGTCATTTCACACCTGCGGGGCGCAACTACAACTAGTTTTACCAAAGTTCAGAACCATACCATCAAACCTTCCTCAGTCTATTCTTGATCCACGCGCCGCCACGTTGCTGCCGAGCGCCAGACGAAACGTAAGCCCGCTGTCTCGCTGTGACGGACGGAATACCACGCGCATTTCTTGCTTGTCCCATGACACACGCCGAGCCACGCCATGAGTGGCTCATCAAGCCTGATGAGTACGTATATGTCTTCGCCTCCTCCAGGCACAATCGCAGAGCGTTGTATCTCAGCGAAAAGCATTGTTGCCTTCGCCAGGCACCGTGAAGTCGTTATTTTCATCCATACGTGGTCTTCGATCTATCGAGTCTATCTATATCCACGAAAGTCAACGAATCTGCATCGCCATGCTCCTCGGGTAACATGCCATCACCCTCTCAAAGGCAAAACGTGCTGCACAGCCGCCGGCTGCCTACACAAAGGACACATAGGCTGTTCCCTCAACCACTCCGTCACACAAGTCCAGCAGAAACAATGCCCACACGTCGTAATACTCGGATCCTTCATCGGCTCCAGGCACAATGTGCACTTCCTCTGTTGCTCCGTTGGGATCCACTGCATGACCTCTTCATTCGACAAGTCCTCCCGATGCGAAGCTTTGCCCTTGCCGTCCGTCACTAGCGGCGTGTGCGTGACCTGTGCAACGCGGCGTTTGATTACTTCGGGGTCATTGCCGCGGAGTGAAGCCGGCGCAGGTTCGAAGAGAAGAGGTGTCGCAAAAGCGTTTTCCGTGGCGGTTTCGCCGTCCTCGTCGATGGCGCTGCCGGTCAGACTGGAAGACTGGTCGGTCTGGACTTGTTGGTAGGTGCTATTGATATGCAGGTAGCCTTGCACGACCATCTGCACGACGAGTAGGAAGCCCAGAACTTCGTAGCCCGCACGTTGATCGGATTCGGTCAATTTCCGCGTGAAGACATAGCGGAGACCGAAGAGGCGCTTCGAAAGTTGGTAGTAGGCTCCGGAGAAGTAGAACACGGCGAGGCTGACGGCGTAGACCGGAGCCGGCGAGGTGAGGGTATCGAGGTGTTTGAGGAGGTAGTCTTGGAACTGGGCACGCTTGGTCGGTGGTGCTTTCATCCGCGAAGGAGATGAGACTCGGCGATGATGAGCCTTGCGGAGTTTGACCTCGAGCTTGGCGCGAAGCCGGCGACGTAGGGCTGGGAGGAAGTGGGCAAGGAGGTAGGGGAGGAGAACCGAGGAAATTATGTAGCCAGAACGGCGGAGGAGGGACGGAAGAGAGTGCTCAGGCACCGATATTTGGACGAGATCACAGTATTCCTCCCCGAGTGTGCGATTGCCGATGAGTGTTGTCAAGGAGAGGTAGAGCAGTTCCGTGAAGACGGAGGCCTCATTCGTCCATTTGTGCTCCGCTCTTGTCCCGTAGAGAGACCGGATCACAGACGAGAGCTGGGTGAGAAGTACTGATTGGAAGTAGGCGTCCTTTTGATTCGAGCGAATGATGTCCGGAGCGGCAGCGTAGGGGTAGTTGAAGTTCTGCGTCGGATCCGACGAGGTCGGCGGTGACCTTCCGCGGTCTGAGATGTGATCCGACATGTTCGAAGTGCTCCTGGGTCAGTAGGGTTCTCTCAACAGGCCCGCGTTCTTCTTGATCAGCCCGATGAGATGAGGAGATCCCGCCGCGAGGATGATGTGCGACCCTCTGATGTATCGCCAGTCCTGATGCTTCGGATACCGCAGCCTTGCCACGTCGTGATTAGCCGCTGTCGCAATGATATCCCCGGAGAGCGTGATGTTCAAGCAGATGTTGACTTTCTCGCGACGCAAGCCTCGGTCCAGCTCCTTGCTCGGCAGATCTCGTGGATCGGACTGCCTTAGGGTTACCATACTTAGGGTTGCCATTCGCTTAGGGTTGTCGGTCTCCATGTCATCTTCTGTTTCGATGGCATCCAATGTGAAGGTCATATAGTATGCTCTGCTTCGGTAAAACAATGGTCCCTATGTTGTTCCCTGGTCGCCCAAGCGTGCAGGTCTACAGTCCTGTTCAGTTACGTGTAGACTCACGAGTACAGAAGAAGTTCACGACGTGAGACACAACCATATGTCACGAGTGGAAAGATGCTCATTGTGGCAAACATCAACGACAGTAACTGGCGAGGGACTTTTCCGAACAATCAATCTCGAAAACGTTTCTCATTACCGCGTACACGCTCGTAGGTCTATCCTGGCAACAGCAACTTCCTGGAGACATCGTACATGCCTAGCGGACAGATCAATCCTCCTCAACCACAGGTCAATCCGACCAAGCTGCAGAAGCCAGCAGCGATGCCCTACACCAGCGCTCGTTGATGCGGCGACATGTTGTCATCCGTGCGAGAAGTACCAGGGGAACAGACTTGAGTATGTTGTAAAATGTCTTCCGTCGATTTCGAGACAGCCGCAAATGCAATTGCTATTTACACATGAAACGATAGAACCGTGGCTCACTGATTGCCACAATGCCGCAAAATCGGCACAACTGCTCCCTCTTGACTGGGACAAATCTAGGCGATGCCAGCACGCAAAAACAGATCCCGTTCCTCAACTCCCCGCTTTCCAATCATCTCGTTCCATCTATCCCGTGAAAGCCATGCTCTTCTTGATCTCCGCGATGGCCAAAGCGGGGTTCAAGCCCTTGGGGCAGGTCCTTGAGCAATTCAGAATGGTGTGGCATCGGTACAAGCTCATGCTGTTGTTGAGTGCGTCCTTGCGCTGTGCGGTCTT
The DNA here is from genome assembly GCF_000219625.1 of Zymoseptoria tritici IPO323. Lineage (NCBI taxonomy): Eukaryota > Fungi > Ascomycota > Dothideomycetes > Mycosphaerellales > Mycosphaerellaceae > Zymoseptoria > Zymoseptoria tritici. The sequence continues at coordinate 1,492,374 of NC_018212.1, read as the reverse complement.
CTCGTCACGCGAGTCGTTGATCCATCGGTATGACTGGAGAAGGACAGCTGGTCCGAGGTACTCCTCCGAGTTCCACCAGTAGGATGGGCAAGATGTGCTGCAGCATGCGCAGAGAATGCACTCGTAAAGACCATCAAGCTTCTTGCGATCGGCGACGGACTGACGATTCTCTTTGCCCTGCAAGTGGATGTGTCAGTCAGGAGATCAAGTATGGGAAGGTGAAGGATGGTGCATACATCTGGTGGTGCGGTGTCGCGCTGGAGGTATGGCTTGATGGACTTGTACTGCTTGTAGAACTGGGTCATGTCTGGCACGAGGTCCTTGACGACGTAGGTGTGTGGAAGTGGGTAAATGCGAGTCTCCTTTGCTGTGTCGGTGGGAATGCGGCCTGCCAAATCGTCAGTTCCCGAACTGGCCCGATGCATCTTTTGTCCACTACTCACACAAACACGCCAATGTGTTGACGCCGTCGATGTTCATGGCACAGCTGCCGCAAATACCCTCTCTGCAACTCCTTCGGAATGTCAAGGTCGGGTCCACCTCGTTCTTGATCCTGATCAGAGCATCCAACATCATAGGACCCGTCTTGTTCAGGTCCAGCGTGTATGACTGCATGCGGGGCTTGTCGGTGGGCTGATCGGGGTTCCATCGGTAGATGTGGAAGGTCTTTGTCTTCGCATCGGCGTCCATCTGTGGCTCCTTGACGGTCGACGTCTTCGTTTCCTTGATAGGAGGCCGCGAGGCGGAGAGTGCCTCGGCGGTGGCGGAGATAGGCTCCTTGGTGTGCTCGATCGTGGTGGCCATTCCGCGGCGGAAGGCAATTGGCGCAAAGCGCCTCGTCGCGAGTCGAAGAGCCATTGTGTGGTATGTGAGAAGAGTGGAGAGTGTGGTGGGATGGAGTCGTGAGGCGTGGAGTGTTTAAAACAAAGGTGCAAGTCTATGATGCCGCCAGCATGGCCAGAAACTCGACGTGCCGAAGGCCAATCAAAGCGCCCTGCGGACTTGCTGACCTCAAATTCGCTGCGTCGCACGTGATGCTTTATTTCCGGCGGGAGCGACGTTGTTCCCGAGGTCGCCACGCCACAGTACCTTACAGACTACGGATTGACCCCAGCTCTGACATGTGACAACAATTCCGGCGCGTTGATACATCACTGTGCCTCTTGACGATGAGTCGGATGCACTATCGCGACATTCCATGGGGAGAGCGTGTGCGAGATCCTTCCACAAACATCTCGATGGAATCATAACAGAAGCACCATCCAGCAGCGTGCGACATCGCACGTCCTTCGCCATGGCTTCACATCGGCTCAAGCGCGTTACACATCTGGTGCTGGACTTTGACTCGACTCTGACCGTCAAAGATACCATGAGCGTACTAGGAGACATTCCCGCCAGCCCGAAACTGAGCTGGAACCAGATCTCCGATGATTACACGAAAGACTACAACACTTACAAAAACGAACCCTACCCTTGGAAAGACTACGATCGCAAGGAGTACAGCGGCTGGCTAGAAGCTCGTAGATGGGTTGAAGCTCGGAGCGCGAAGCGAGTTGAAGATGCTGGCTTCTTTCGCGGCGTCACGCTCGAAGATGTCAAGCAGACTGTTGCCCGCTCCCTCGAGAGCGGAAACCTACAGCTCCGCGAGGGCTGGGTCAAGCTCTTCGAGCTCTTTCTTCCGGACCACGACGACACGAGCGGCGTGATCCACGGCGGTGGCCTCAGTATCGTAAGTGTGAACTGGAGCGAGATTGCTATCCGCCAGACTTTGTGGCAGTCCGCCATGCGACTCGACCATCCTTCTAAGGACAGTCTCTGCCGCCTCATCAATGACATGCATATCCATGCGAATGAGATCGAAGGTCTCTGCTCGCCGCTCGGTAGCTCTGGGAGAGTCTGTCATCCTCTCAACATGGACATTCGCACCTCTGCTGACAAGCTCCGCTATATGCCTCCATCTCGACGCATGTGGGGTGGGGTCGGCCCACATGTGATATACATTGGTGACTCCTCCACGGATTTCGATGCGTTGTGCGCCGCGGATGTCGGTATCTGGCTCTGCGATGTTCCGGAACTGCAGTATGGCCCGACTTTCAAAAAGATGTTCGAGCCGCTGGACTTTGTTCCACCACCGCTGGTATCGTGGCGTGAGCATGGAACAGACAAGAAGCATCTCTTTTGGTGGGCTCCGAACTTCGACGTTGTGCTGGAGCATCTTGGTACTTCGAGGCAAAGTACTGAGCAGAGCGGAGCGTGATGGTCTTGATCATTGCTGCCGATCGTCTCCGAGACGTTGCCAATGCTCCGCGGCGTTGAAGTGGCTTACGTGCGAATGAACATCCTCACGGAAAGAGAGCTGAATCAGAGTAAAAGTCGACGACTGCTTCTGGCTGGTGCTCGAATTGGACGATTTCCCTGTTCTCCCAGGCCAGTGGTGGCAGTCTTGACAGCATCCGCTGCTACATCGCGCATTGCACAGCCAACACGATCAGTCTCATTCGAGCGGCTAAGTCAGAGAAACGGACCATGGCCGAGCACGCTTGTTCCGAATCGGCAGTCGTGCGTGAATAGAGGAATGTAAACAACAATCTCTGGGCGGAACGCAATCGTCAATGGGCTTTTCCAGCCACATGCGAGCCGCGATGGCGGGAGACTGCGGACGATGCAAGCATTGACCACGTGCAGCGCGGTCTGTCAAATTTGAGGATCTCATGGCCTGCAAAGTAAGTCGATGTGTTGGAAGCAGTTGACGATCTGGCGCATGCATCTGAAGGCGCTCCAAACTGCGGCCGTTACCTCACTGATCTTACCATTAGTGGGCTCCAGAGTCAAGGTCTTGAGGGCACGCCAGCTACGGCCTCCAGCCCGAATCCGTATGTTTTTGGAGCTCGTGGAATGTACGCCAGCTCTCCACGCCGACAATCTCAGCTAGGAATGCGTTCCGAATCAACACAATCTTCGACCGCGCCCAGCAACTCACTATAAGGCACATAACGCCAGACACTGCATTCGTTTTCGTCTTTCGTCCTTCACAATCGCTGCTTTCGGTAGATCTCACTCGTTCGATCTTCCAAAGTACCAGTCTTCCTCCCACCTTCGTTTCGCATTCTGTTCATCGCACGTCTATTCCTCATCAGCATCATTCCGAATAGCACCTTCAGCGACTTCTCGCAACGAACAACTCAAAAATCGCCACAATGAAATACCGATCTGGAGCTGTCGCTGCGCTTGTCGCCGTCCAAGGCGCTTATGCCCAGACCACTTCAGCGCCGCCGCCAGCCTACGAGTCCGCGCCCATCAGCTATACCACAGTCACATACGATGTCTGCACGTCTGCGTCCATGGAGACCATGATCACCGTCACCAACGGCGTGACCGTCACCTACTGCCCTGACTGCACCTCGGGTGCTGCGCCATCCGCCACCCCAACCCCTGGCCACGTCACCACTTACACGACCACCTACCTCTCTCTGTGCCCAACTGGAACCGTTCCAGTCACATACACCGTCACCGAGTCTTGCGCTGAGGCCACGCCCACATGGACTCCCGGCCCATCTCACGTACCCCAAGGTTACACAGTCACCGTCAAGGACTGCACGGTCTGCCACTCCGACCTGTCCAAGCCATCCACCATCCCCGTGACCATCACCGAGCCATGCAACTGCGACGCAAACGAAGGCACCATCATGCCACCCAAGTCCAACGCCGACGCTACTCCCACCGGTGGCGACAGCAACCCGGCACCGAGCGGCAAGCCAATCCAACAAATATCTGATGGGCAAATTCAGAACCCGACTGGAGATGCTCCAGCTGGCACTGCTCCGGCCGGAACAGGTCCTGCTGATGGCGGCTCCAACCCACCTGCTGCCACCGGAGGTGATTCTCCTGCTCCTGGATCTGACAGCCCAGCTGGAAGCGCCCCAGCTGGCACCGCTCCGGCCGGAACTGCTCCTGCAGGCACCGCGCCCGAAGGCTCCGCCCCTACTGCTCGCCCAGTTGAGACCGCCCCTGTTGGAGGCAACGGTACCGATGGCACTCCACCAGCGGCTTACCAGGGTGCCGCATCATCGTCGATCGGCATTGCGACCAGCGCTGTTGTGATTGTTATCGGAGCTTTGGCCTGCTTGCTATAGAGATGAGATTGGGATTTACTAATTAATGGAAGGGTTGGAGTTGATGACGGGATGGGAAGCGGATGAAAGGGAAGGAGCGTTTCTTGTACGGGTGATCGTTAGACAGATATTGTTCTTTTTGATATCATAGCAAGTCAATGCGAATCGAGGTGTTGACTCTTGCTCTTCTTAGACGCTTCCACTTCTGAGACCTTGTTTGACTCGGATGTTGGTCGTGCACGCGGATGATGTTCAATCTTTCTTCCCGCCTCCTGATTGTCACATCGGTTCGGTCTCCCCCAGACTTGAGCTCATTGTCCTTCATCATCGTCACCAAGCCAGCAGTGCCATTGTCCAAGTCCTCAAAGCTCAAACTCATCTGGACGTAGATGAAACAATGCAACGCCATGTCTCTTTCATCTTCTCGTTGTTCGACCATGCTCTTTGTATCGCCATACTGTAAGCTGATATAATCCCATTCTTCCCACTCCCGATATCTTGGTTCCTCAAGCATACAAGAGCAGGCTCCTCCTCAATCGTCCTCTTCTCGTCGCCATCATTCTCCTCAGACCAGACCTCAACCGCCAGCGACCTACTCGCCCTTCCCACCTACAGCACCTGTACAGCGAAGACCCATGGCCAACCAGTCCGACTCGAGACCACGAAATGAGTCTCCATCTCAAGCACGACCAGGGTCCGCTGATAGTGTTCTCAGCTTCGTTTCTACGACATCACAAGCTCGTCCTTCTCGAACCGTTGCGGCCGCAAACCCGCCATCACCACAACAGTCCACTATCCCACCACGGAGAAAGCCCGTCTTTCCTCCTCTGCCGCCCGCGAGACCAACTTCTTCCGGATCCTCCTTCCTCAAGAAGCTAAGTTTCAGCGGCAAGTCTCCTTCCCGGAACGGAAGCGTCTCGTCCAACAGCTCCCAAGCATCCACCCGATCCCGTCCTTCCACTCCATCCCGCATCCGCCGCGCATCGAACGACATCGCCAAGAACTTGACTCTGCTCACTCTCCCAGCTAGCTCCCGCACGACCTACCTCTCGGAGCAATCCGCTGCTCGCGAAGAAGATCTCGAGAAGGACCGTACTGCCAATCCCAACCTTCGACCACGATTTCAGCGTGACTTCCTCGAGTGGCGAGCACGGAAAGAGGGCATCTGGGACGACGACAAGGGTGTGCAGGATCTCGTCGGCATGTCGATGACTGCCGAGGAGCGCAGACTTGCCGTCCAGGCTGCTTTGCAGGGGCGAGGAAGCGGTGGTGATGTCCGATGGAGTGCCGAGGAAGAGATCGACAGGCTGAAGAAGTCGGGTCATCTTCCTGGCCAGAAGGAGACTTCGTCGAGCGGCGGAGGTCACACGGCTAGTGAAGAGATTGCCATGTTCCTCGCACGCGGCTTGGATCCCTTGCGCAAGAAGGATGGCAACAAGAAAGGTAGGCAGAATTCTGATGATTCTGGAATGGACTTCGCTGATTGTGGAGCGGAAGACATGTTGGAGGACTGCCAGAGATGCGGACGACCGGTCGGAGGGAGTGAGTCCGAGGGATTGTTCTTGAAGGCCGGCCTGTGCCCGAGATGCTATCAGGGGAGAGGAGGTCGGTGATTCATTTCTTTGCGTCGCCGTTGCCTTGCACATTTGTTTTCGTCCTGATTCGGTCCTTCCGTCGATTACCTTGGGCGGTTTCGCTCTCGCCTTCCGACATAGATGAGCAACCAGCTTTTGTTGATTCACGGTAAGCTGCTCGGACCTGTAAGTAAGACTGTCAATCTCTTCTATCACAACCTAATATCTTCTCTCCTCGGTCATTCCATTGTCTCACTGTCTCATAGGACATCACTGACCGTCTTGAACAGACTCGAAATCGATATCACCATACCGCTTTCATTCCGACCTTCCATTTGAAGAATGGGATCAAGAGGATGGCGAAGACGACCTTCCATCCAACTATGGCGATCGCAAAGACAGTCATCCATTCTCCATCTCCTCTTTCTCAGCTTCGTCATCGTCAGAATCCGAACTTGAGCTGCAGCCACCACAAGTGAATATATTGGGAGATCCAGTAGTCGTCGCCAAAGCATACGTCAAGCTCTCCAAGACAAGAAAGATTGGTCGACTGAGGGACACGGTCTATTCGGATCCCGGCAACCCGTTCGACGGAGAGAGTGACATTGACGAGGCAGATATTGGAATGGCCGGTGTCGGAAGAGAGATCACTCCAGCGGAGCAGAAAAATAATTCAGCCAAAGACGAGACGCCACCTCCGCCGCTTGACTTTTGGAGGGAGATTTGGCCAAGCCAATCAAGGTTGTCGAAGAGAAGGGGAGTACTCCAAATAAACACCAAGGAGAGGAGGAGTCACGAAGACGGGAAGAAGGTCCGCCAGTTCAAGAGGAAAAGTGCTGCGTCGTCCTCCTCGGACGACTATGACGACGCTGGTCCTCCATCCGGGTTCTGGAGAGGTCAAAGCAGCGTGAAGGTCAGGGAGAGGCCTGAGATGCAAACCCGACAGGAAGTCGAGGAATCGAGAGGCCGAAAGCGCGGTCCCAGAGATGGAGGCGAGACCGTCATCCACGCTCCCACTCCCAAGCGATCGGGCACGCCGGCCTTGATTCGAGAGCACTCCCTTCCGTTGTTTCCTGAGGACAAGAAAGAGATGGGAGACAGGAACGCGAAAGAGGACGACGAGAACAGAGATAACAGAGATACCCGTTTCTACAAGTTCTACTCCGGCGTGCTGGGAGAATACACTGTACAGACTCCAAGGTAAAGTGCCGGCGCCTCGTCTCCGGACGTTTTCATGTAAGACGGAGATGATGCGGTCGAAAAGTGGTGGATGGTCTTGCATGCATGCCTGGTATAGAGAAGGAATAGAAGAAGACCAGAACGGCCAGGGAAGAGGAAGGCTCCCGTCAGAGCGGTTGACTCAGCGTGTAAAGATGTGCCTCAGGCCCAATATATCCTACACATCAACAATCCATGGCAAAAGAAGTGTCTGAAGCACGAGCATCGATAGTTTGCGTTATACAGGTCCTCCAGTGACTTTTTCGATGGACTGTGCACGAAAAAGTCGATACGGCCCTGTGGCACTGTTTGAGGGGTATTGAAAATATGTCCACAGGACGCGATAAACGCTCATATATCAAAAGACACTACACCGATAATCACCAGGTTCCAGCTTCTTCTCTCCGTGAGCGACTGAAAGGTACTCCTGAGCCTGATTCTATCCAATTCATATCACATTCCACGGTCAGATTAAATCCTCATCTTACCGCTTCGCAAACCCAGGCGACTGCGGCGTCTCGTACGCTCCAGGAATAGGCACCTCAGCATAAACCATCTCACCCGGTGCTCGGTGCGCGAAATGCTCCTGCTGCACCTCCGGCACGAATGGCGACCTCTGATCGTCCTCTGGTGAAGGCGTGCAGTCCCGCCTGGGAGCAGTCACCACAGGTGAGAATCCTTGCTGTGACATCTTCGGTGTGGCGCTAGTGATTTTGATCGGAGGAGGTTGCAGTTTGAATGTTGGTGCTTGTTTCGACTCGGCTGACTTGGGTGTCGCAGAGATGTACTGTACGGAGTGGTCAGAGCCACTGTCTTCCAGTGCGGGACCGTGAGCGTAGGACATTTCGGCTCCGGTGGGAGCTCGCCAGCCGCCGTCTCGAGGGGACAGAGGGCCTCCAAAGCCGGGAGTGTTGGGAGCGGATTGCGATCGGAGTTGAGCGAGGTAGAGGTCGGATCTCGCGCGGTCGCGGGCAGCCATGGACTTGCGGAGACGGCGGCGAGTCCAGTATCTGTAGAACACGACCGCGGTGACCACGATGACGATGAGCTCGACGACAATTTCGATAATGGCGCAGACGAGTGACCAGTTCTGTAGTCGGCAGATGAGTTCGTAGTCGACTTCGTTCTCAAACAAGGATTTGCGCTCGTTGTTGACGCAGGACCAGCCCCACATGTCTTTGTTGTTGGAATTGGTGCGTTGTGTCTGCAGTACGGCGGCGCCGATGGACCACATGACGATGGTGACGATGAAGATAGCGACGGAGAAGGCGGTGAAGTACACGGCTACTTTTTCGGCTTTGCGGTGTCCGCCTTTCCAGTACGAGTAGAGGATTGCTGTACAGAAGACCAGAGAGACGCAGGCGATGGAGAGGAGGAGGACTTGCGGCCAGATCTTCTGTTTGGGTGCCCAGGGCGGCAGGTTGTTGCGTGGAGGAAGATTGCGGGATGCATAGAAGATGTTGAAAGTCGCGGAGAGCATGGCGATCACGATGAGGGAGCATGAGAAGGAGACTCCGCGAAGGAGGAATTTGGCGACCCGGACGCGGGTTTTGATCGCCTGGAGTTATGTTAGCATCGGATGAGAAGCTTCAACTGCGTATTTCATACCAAATCCTTTGCTTGTTGCTTATCGGTGTGCTGTTCATGCTTCTCCAACATCTGCTCTTCTTTGAATGTCGGACTCAGAATGGCTGCGCCAAAGTTCTTAGGTGGGGCACCGGGCGTCCTCATTGCACTCTTCAACGGACTCATGGGCATTTTCGCGGTGAGTGGAGGATTGTAGTCGGTGTCTGGCATTTCGACTGATTCATGCTTGTTGACGTAGCCGAAGCCGACGTCTGAGACCTGTGGTTGCGCCATGTAGGATCGAGAAGGAGGCTCGGAGAAGGGTGATCGTCCGTCAATGGGAGAATTGACAGTCGTGGCTTCGGCGAAGCGTGCCGTTCGAGGAGACTTCAACGAGGGAGCCTTGTCTACGGATAGATTGGATGCGGTCGATGAAGAGGTGTTGGTTCGCACGGCGAATTGAATATCTCTTTGGGAGGGAGGATCTGACATGCTGAATCCGTCAGACAGGCGGCGGAGGGTGGTACAGCTGACGGCGATGACCAAGCTGAGGTTGGAAGATGATACGGAGGAGGGCGAGGAGGAGGAGAGGAAAGGAAATCAGAGGCCAGCTCTTGGGTCGCGGTGAACAGGAAATAAGATGTTGAGAATGGTTTCGAAACCGAGTCCAGCTGGGATGGAAAGAAGGGTAGATGGGGGAGTGAGGTGGTCGTATGGATGGGCGCTTCGCACGGACTGGGCTCGACACAAGAGCCGAGCGGTTGCGGGAGTGGGTAGATGTATATTGCCTGCCCGAGTCCGGGCTGGACAGGAATATCTCGGGGAAGCAGATGCACGATCGGTACGACTCACCACTCAAGTGTGCAGCACGATTCGGTCGCCCGCGTGGGCCAGGCGTGTCGTTCGTTGTTGGTGTATCGTTGTGCTGATAGGTCGTCGTTGCAGAGCTTGGGCTGGAAATAGACGTTGCTTGGTGCTGTCCTGCTGGCCGCCGGAGCTTGCTGTTGGCTCAAATCATGAACGCCGTCTTCGAGATGGAGTCCGAGATAGCACGGTAATCCTCGAGGACGTAGCAAAAAATGGAGAGTATCTAGAAGAAGAGAAGATCCCTTACCGCCCGTCGACCCTCGTCCTTCCCCTCCATCAACCACCGTCGCAGAAGCAGGGCAGCACATACACTTCCGGCACATCGTCCACTCTCCTCCAAGCAACATGCACGCTACGCGCCCAAGGCCGGTGGAGGAACATCTCACATGTGAATGATTGGCGAAGAGATGTCAGAGTGTGCAGAATGCGATTTCTTGAATCACGCTGGCAGACCAATCAGAATCGACCTCCACGATCCAGCACACTTTGAGATTGATAGCGGCGGCTATTCAACTTCACCTGTGAGGAACTCGCCACTTTTGGACCTCACGTGCTGCCTCCCAAGGGCGAAACGACATGTCCATCGACATACAGAACGATGTTCTCCTGTCTGAGTCCAAAGTGGTATCACGGCACAGCTCGTCGCGAGGCACACTGCCAAGCGTCGTTCGCACACGACGACAAAGAGCTGAAGAATCTCTGATTGTGCAGAAGACTTCAATCCACGAACACGCTCAGCTAAACACATCCGACCAAAAGCGGTCTCCTTTCAGGTCCTGCACCCATTGCTTCGCAGTCTCCTCGTTCTCGCCAGTCATCTCGGACCGGATTCTGGTCATGACGCCCTCCACACCCTGTCCAACTACTCCAGCACCGCAGAGGTACAACTTTGCATCTTGACGAAACAGATCAACCACATCTTCCCGATCGTGCCAGAGCCGCTCTTGAACAAACTTGGTCCCATGAGACTCCTCTGGCTTGAACGTGTATGCACGACGAACACTCACGACACCCTCCTTTTCCCAGGCGTCGAACTCGTCGCGGTACATGTCATCCTCTTCGGGACGATTTAGGCCATAGAACAGAAGCGCCGGTCCGACCTCCCCGCCATGGGCTTTTTTGATCGCTCTCTCCGCTACGAATGCGCGGAATGGTGCCAGACCAGTGCCGGCGCACGCCATGATGATGGCCGAATGGTCGTCCGCTGGTAGATGGAAGCCAGTACGGCTCGGCTTCAAGCTGATATGCATGCGATCGCCAACCGAGAGCCGCTCCATGTATGTAGTGCAGATGCCCACAAAATTCTGCTTGCCGCCACTTCTGTTGGGTGCATCGATGACGGAATAGGTAAGAGTGGCGACGCTGGGATCGGCCAGTGGAGAAGATGAGATGCTGTATTGACGTATTCGCATCGGCGGTAGGGATGCCAGAAATTGTGCAAACGAAATTTGCGCCTCGGGATACTGCTCCAGGAGATCCAGAAGCGACATGGTCAAATTCCCTTTCTGCAACTTCTCCTCCAGCTCGCTCGCGGCCTTCTCATCGGGAATGGACTTGGATACACTCGCTGCCACCCGGCTACTGACTGGCGACTCAATCTCGACTAAGCTGGCCAGAGTGTCGTGCGCACTGATCGGCATTCCCTTCGGCAGACTTGTCGTGTTGGACTCCGCGATAGTGATCATCGCATCCCAAGGCAGTTGGAAGCGGTTGAGTACCCGCTTCACAAGAGCGGGTGGATTCACCGGCAGCACGGCCAGGTAGTCTCCTGCTCGATATTGCGTACCCGACGGAAGGCGAATGCCAATGTGACGCTTCCTAGGTGCGCCAGGCGATGTGAGGAGCTTCGTCTCTGTGACTTCACCGATCAGGGTGTCTTGGCGAAGTATCGTGGAACGCATCTGGGTATCGAGCGACAGATCAAGACCCTTCAGCCCGCCAGCGTCTCGCGGTGCGTCGACGTTGAATTGCTTTCGAAGCGCAGGCCAGAGTTTGAATTCCTGCCAGTCATCACACTTCTCAAAGACCTTGTCGGCTGCGACGTCGCATTCCTCGCGATCCACTAAGCGTTTAGCACCGATCTTAGCCAAAGCTTCGTCGACGACTTTGGGGATCCTCTGATAAGTGGCAGCCCATTCCCCTGTCAAAGTCAGTCAGCTGAACTCGGCAAAACTGATGGAGTAGGCTCACTATTTCCCACGCCAAAGACGGCGTACGGGACATCCTTAATTCCAGCATTGGAAGAGGATGTGACCCACTCGACAAAATGGCCGGCATTGTCTGGTGGTTGTCCTTCGTAGCTGGCCGTGAAGATCACCACGGGGTGGTTCTTCTTGGCCGACGAGACTCCCTCGTCCAAGCTTCTGACAGTCGCGTTGAAGCCGTGATCTGGGGACGCAGACGCAAGTGCTTGCGCCAGGGCTTCGCATGTCCTGCAAAGCAAAGCGTATAAGGTCAGCGAATGTCGTAGACAGTGTGGAATGTACGAAGGCCCGGCGTCAGAGGGAGTCTCGGACAATGGAGGCCTTCTGCACTTCAATTTCTTACCCGGTGTTCGAGCCGTACAGGATTTCCAACGGCTGAAGCTTTGACTTGTCGACGTCGGATTTCCCTCTCACTCCAGGAGCCTGCACTTTCGCCTTAGGTGCCTCGCCAAGCTGTGCGGCAGTATCAAGGAAGTCTGCATTCCTCGGCTTCGCCTTCATGAAGAAGCCTTTGGGCTTGATGGTGAGGGCAGTCTGGATCTCCAGCTTGTAATTCGGGTCCGCCTTGGTGAACTGGAAAGTCTGCACAAGTACCGCGACAGCAAGAATGGCCTCTTGCCACGCAAAAGGTCGGCCGATGCACGCTCTAGAGCCGTTGCCAAAGGGTTTCCACGCATTCGGAGGAAGATTTGTGAAGGCGTCCTTGTACATGCGCTCCGGTCGGAAGGCCTCGACATCTGGACCGTATACTTCCGGGTCTCGATGAAATTTGGATAAGAGAACACTGATGTGTTGGCCGTCCTTGATCAGGTACTTCTCGTCAATGATCTGGTCACCTTTGGCGGTGAGCGTGAATGCTGGAGCAGTGGAGTACAATCGCAGTGTTTCGCGGAGACACGCCTGTTTGATGGGTCAGCGTGAGAGTCGTCGTCTCGCGTCCTCGGCAAGCTCACCTCAACATATGGTAGCTTCCCCATATCGTCGACGGTGACAGTCCGCTTGCCAACGACAGTGTCGATCTCCTCCTGGAGCTTCCTGTAAGCCGGAGGTGTTTCGAGCAGCAGGTAGAACAGGAAAGACAAAAGCCCCGATGTCGTTTCATGACCTGTCGAGTGCCAAAGTCAGCAGGCGGTCCAGACAGTGAAAGAGTAAGCTAGCACACACCTGCGATCAAAAACGTAACCATGTTGCGTATGATGACCGGATCGCTAAGCCGCTCTCCTGTCTTTGGATCTTCCGCATTGATCATCGCATTCAGCAGATCCTTCTTATCCGTGGGATTTGCACGGCGATTGGTGAGAAGCTCCTTCGCAAGGTTTTCGCAGGTGGCAATGTCCTTTGCATACGCTTGGTCCTCCTTTGCGTAGAAAGAAGATGGAAGCGGCAAGCGGCGTGATCTCGCAAACGAGCCCGAGAGCGTCCCCACCATAGCGTCCACAAAAGGATGCTGACCTTCGTGATAGAATGAATTGAAGCGGTCTCCCATGGCGCAGATGGCGATGGAGTCGAGCGTCAGCCGGGTGAAATCGTCAGCCACATCAATCTCTCGATCAAGGCCAAATCGCGCCCATTTGAGGACCTGCAATTTGTGATATCAGTCAATGAGATCTCTTAAGAGCCAACGAGACGTGCGCACTCACCATCTGGTTCACGATGTCCTGCATCTCTGGGAACATGGACTTGATTGGCAGGGGCCCGAACGCTGGCATTAGCAGTCGATGTGCCAGCTGCCATGCGGGCTCGCCCTGGTACGCAGTGAACAATCCATCGCCGGTGAGGTTGCGAACCTGTTCCAGAGGCCCAGTGACTGCTTTCTGGAACCGTTTCTCGTCGAAAAGCTCGGATGCAACGGCATAGTTGGTCGCCCATAACCGCTCCTTTGGCACTCTGATCTTGAAGATTGGCCCTGTGGAAGTGCATCAGCGATCTGTCAGCCTCCCGTTCGACTTTCTGCAAATCACACCGTAGACATCGGCAAGATGAGCCAAGCTGGCAGTCGGGTTGGATGCATCGATGTCCAGCAAGTTTCCAATCTTGTCTGTCTCAGCAGTCTATCCAATCTTGGTGGACGTAGAGCGATACGTACAAAAGGGTAAGCGCGAGGACTTGGTATAGGATGAGTCATGGCAGCAATGGGAGGAATAGCGAACACCGTGATAATGCAGCAGGAGAGGAGTGCGGCTCTGCCATCCAAGGCATGTGTATATGTAGGCTTTCACATCTTCAAGAGGACCGGTCCACGGGGCATCGTCGGGCTGCCCGCGTCATCCAAACCATTTCTGCGATGGTACGGTAATTGGCAATCTCACATGTCAGTCCTCCTTGCGTACGTTACACGTCGTTTTCGCATGGAGGTCGAGTCGGTGGTTGCAAGAGCTTCCGTATCCGCCGGCTTCACGGCCGTAAAAGCTCGCCACGTGCTCGCTTCATGCCCAAATTCTCTTGGCAACGAGCCACTTTCACATGAAAGGTCGGCAAAGACGCATGTGACACCGAGAGCAAGATAGTTTGTTTCGAGGCTTCCCTTGACATTCACTATACGTTGTCCCTCTGATCGCCGTGCAATGCTCTCCATTGCTTTCCGTGCAACATAGCATTCACATTCCTCCCCAAAAACGCCATCGCTAAACATTCATTCCAACAAGCACTCCAACATATCCCACAGTCGACACCGCGCCTCCTCAACTCCTTCCGCCCTCGACCATCTCCCTCAGCAGTTCACCCGCAACACCCTTCTCGACCACACTCATTAGCTCCTTCACTCCCACCGCGCTCTTCATCCTCCTCTCATCTCCTACAGTCCCAGTCGCCCAACCACCTTTCCTTCCCTTTCCAGGCGTCTTGACTGGTGTCATCAACGCTCCGAAACTGCCGCCTTTCCCGCTGCCCTCAACTGCAGACACGAGGCTGAGAGTCTCCAGTCCGGAGACCACATCTCGAAACTCTGCTGAGGACAGAGGGTGAAAGAGGTGTTCTTTCTTGCAGAGTGTGGTATATGTCTCAAAGAGTGCTTTGATCGTTGGTGCGTAAGTTTGGGATTTCGAGGGTGTTGATGGTGCCGCCCATGGCACTTCCGCCTCTTGAGCACGCTTTTCTGTTGCTGCGAGAGCGCAAAGGACGGCTTTTTGCTGCAGGTTGAGAGAGGAGAGACGTTGCACGGCACCGTTGGAAAAGGCCTGGGATGTGGCTTTGGCCATGTGCGCAATCGTTGCCTTAGGCGCCGTGGAGACTGTGTAGAGTATTGGCTGTGGTTTTGAAGGAGATGAGCTGAGGTTGAGGTTCTCGCCGAGTGGTAGTTTCGAAGGGCTGTCCGCCGCGACCAGTTCTTTGGAGCGGACTTCATTGTCGATGAGCTCGATTGCTCGACGGCAAATGTCGAAGGCTTTGCGAAGATCGCCAGTCTGAGATGCGACTTTCTTCGCGCAGAAGAGGATGGCTGCTGGGTGTAGGAACGGAACTGTGTCCGCGTCGACAGTCGAGATACTTTTCAGCTTCGAGGTGATGACTTCGGCAATTTGTGTTGCGCTGTAGGGCATGAATGGGAGCAGCTCAGGCTTGAGGTTCCGTGATTTCAGTCGTGGTAGGAAACGGTCCGTGAGATCCAGGGCGTTGGCGATGCCTATCAAGATAAGCCGTGATGAGGGCATCATTGACCATTCGAAAAGGCTGTAGAGGAGCCCCAGATCCAGGTCAACCAGTCTGTCCACCTCGTCCAGTACGACCAGGTATTTTTGTGTGTCCCGCGCTTTTCCTCTAACAAAGCATGACTTCAGGTAGTCAAACCCAGCCTCCTCTTGCAAGTCCAGATCTTCCGCCAGCTTTTGACTGAGATCCTTCGCATTTCGCACACTCATGCAATTGACCACTGAAAGTGGGATCTTGCCATCCTCAGTATGCTCACGAATGACCTCGTCCAGCAGCGCGCTCTTTCCAGTGCCAGGCGGTCCTGACACGTACAAGCATCCTGTCGACTTTGCCGCCGAAGCAGTAGAAATGAACTCCGATAATTGTGCCCTCTCTTCATCTCGTCCCACGAGTTTTCCGGGATTCGAGCTGCGAGCGAATATTTGTCGCGCTTGATTGTATACCGAAGCTGCAGTACCAGGGGTGCGCGGTGTTCGGGGCGATCGTGGTGTAAGCTGGCCTCTGGCGAAAAGCGTGCCATGCCTGGACGGCGTGACGGGGATCTTCTTTGACAATGCGTTTCGATGTCGTGGGGTAGTTGGCGTGGCTATCCGAGTGTTCTCTCCAATCGTCGCTGCCTTGAATGAACCTCTCTTCTTGGCAGGTCGCTCCTGCTCCTCCTCGTTCTCATTCTCGTCGGCAGTGGTGATGAATGGATTCTCATTTTCGTCATTTGAATCGTTGACTGTTGTTCGCCTTTTCGCACGGGTTGTGGTGGTCGTCGTTGCGCTGATGGATGATACGCGCTTCGCAGGCTCGAGGGTCGTTGTTGCTGTGTTGGCCGCGCTGCGAGTGCGCTTTCCCAGAACTGTGGAAGACATGGTCGCGACTGCAAGATTGCAAGACTTTGAAGACCAGTGAGTAAGTGCGATGGTGCAGACGGGAGAGAAGTTGCTGTGTTGCTGGTGCTGGGGGAAGTGCAATTGTGGTGAAAGAAAGCTCAAGCAAAGCAAGCGCGACACGCGACTAATTTCGGCAGGCGCGTCACGCGTAAACGCGAAATGAACTCCGACGTTCACCCGATGATCACTCCGTCTGCAATTCGAGTACTACCGTAGGTACTGTATGTTCACATTGAGACCGTGATCGTGATATATCTATGCTTTCTTTCACCGTCGGTATGTCGCTATTTGATTGACCATTTCTTCTGTCATGTTCCCGGCCTAGTTCCGAGGGCTCCAGAACACTTATAGCTACCATCACATCAGGTGGATGTGATGTGATACCTAATGCATCACGTCTTCCGGTGTTGCTACCTGGGTTTGTAAAGCCATGAGAATCTTGCTCAAGCTGAGTCTCGGAACGTACCGATTACTGCCTGTGCTGTATGCTGCTTCATAGCCATCGAGCTTGAACACTTCTCCCAAACACCACACCCAGAGCTGACGACGTATTATAGCATGCTCACTATAGCAGCCAGACAGCGGCCTTATACTCGCCTCTAACTTCCCTTCTTCATCGCCTCCCTCACACGTTCCTCGAACTCTCATGGTTCATCTTGCACTCCGTGCTTCTCCTCCAATTCTTGTTCCGCTCCATCGTTCAGGCTTTCCTGCTGTCTGTTATGGAGCTCGCCTCGCTTCGAGTGATTCGACTTCAAGCTTTTGATGTACTCCAGCAACGATGACTGATTTCTCTTATGGAAGTCGATCAGACCCGCGGAGTTGTTCTCAAGCAGCGCTGAAAGCTTCGCAGGAGTATCCGGCAGGTCGTCCACGCGAAGGAAGAGAAATGAGGGCTGTCCGGCGGTGGCGGTCTTGCCAGATACGGAGGACGACGAGCGTCCAGGAGCGTCAAACTTCAGTGGTGCGAGGCGACGTTCATTGGGAAACGCATTGCGTTCCGATCGAGGCTGCTTGGATGTGGCCGCTGTCATGGACTGAAGTATGGATATGTTCTCAGTGAACCGTTGCTTTGCCTCCGGGGACATACAGCTCCGCACAGCATGAATCTTGACTGTGGGCACGCCATAGATAGATCGCAACAGGGTCACCGTTGGCTTGTGGCCCTCAAAGTCAGTCTCTCGAACAGGATCTGTCGAGATGCACAGGTCTTGTTCGATCATTTCCCTGAAGAAGTATTCATCCAGCTTCAAGGTAACGCGAGTTATGGCTGGGTACTCAGCAATGAGCCTCGCGAGGCCTCTCACATCCAACACGGAGAAAATGCCGATGGAGACAGTAGTGAGATTGCGCAAATACGGCTCCTGCTTCATGAGGACAAGGTCCGGTGTTATAGAGAAGACCGCGCGTGAGTAGAATAGCTCCGAAGCAGCTTGGAACCAGATCTTGGACACGCCCAGGAACATTTCAAGGAAAATGCCCGGGAATGGCCTCCCTGAAGTCCTGTCTTTGCGTTTGAGCTTCGCTTGGGCCCGCTGCTCTCGCCCCAGCCAGTCCTTACTCGTCACGGGTCTGATTCTCTGGCCCGTTGGGTAAACCAACTCAATGATCATTTGCATGAGTTCCAATGGTAGTTCGTCCCAGAAGCAGGTCCCATCATCGTGCGGGATCGATGGATCTTCCGGTAGGTCAGGTATGGCGGTCTCCATCGAAGGCGCTGAAGAGCCCTCGAAAAACCAGGAGGGGTATGACGATGTAGGCTTGGGCAATTTTGATGCTGCCTCAGCCACACGCAGAAACTCTGCCATGTTCTTGCTGAAGATGGGCCGGCCCTGCTCTTTCAAACGTGGCCACCGGTCGGTCTCGACGACTGCAAGCTGCACTGCGATCTCTGATCGGCCACGCAGCGAACGCAATAAGGCTCGAGATGGGGCGTACTGCTGGAAGTCAGACTCGGACCATGGATCAGCGCAGATGTCCCACCCGATCTTGGCGCTGAACCAACATGTCGTGACGGCCAGACATAGAGACCTCAAAGATGGACAAGCAACGATCACTTCTTTCGGTCCCACTGAGCATGGCCGATCCAGTGTAAGGGTTATGCTGACGAGGAACCTCGAAAAAGTGACGTGGGAGGCAAAGGAGCGCCAATGCTCAGGACTCTGGAATTCGAAATGCACGAGGCTGCAGAATGTTTGTGAGTATGCCCTGTGCCACTCCTTGGAGACCGTCAGAGGCCAAGAGCTCGCCATCATGGTCTTCTTGTGACGTTTCCTCACGTCCCAACGGCAGGTGAGCATAGAGTCGATCGCGTGTTTGTCGACTGCGGCAATTGTATTGTTCAGGACGAACACGTCTTCGAAAATGATGTCCTTGATCTCCACCGGCAATTTGTCCCAGAAACAGAACCCATATTTGTCCGGGATAGACGGATCGGTCTCTACATGAACTTGTAGCCAATGCGGTTCATCACTACCGTCGTGAACCGGAGATGACATGCTGAGATAGTAGAGCTCGTGTTCCTCGGGAGGCAAGTCGTCCAAGGAGTTGGAGTCGAATGGCTCCGCATTCGGCGTGCTGGGAGGCGTGATGGCTGGCGATGACATCTCAAGGTAGTAACGCTCGTATTCCTCTGCGGCCATACCAGCCAGGAGTCCCATTGTGCGCTGCTGAGGAGAGGCTGGGCTGTGACTCGGCTGACTTTGTACTGCCGACTGGTCATACAATGCTGGAACGTCTGTTTTTACGTTGTGGCTTCTCTGGAGCCCAAGGTCGAGCTGAATTGCTGCATCCTCCATTCGCTCAGCCTGCTTTGAAGACCGAAAACGGCCAGTCCTGGTAGAGCGCCTTCGACCCTTGTTCGGTGGCAGAGACATGTCGAGCAATTCTGCATTTGTGATGCGATGACAGCAAGAAGTGAAGAATGTCGAGGGGTTGCGAGCGGAGCTTCAATGGCAAGAACACGCGAGTGTTGCAAGCTGACAGCTGTGGGGTCCGAGGAATGAGGCCTGCAATTGCCAGCGAAGTCGAAGCGAGGAAGTGAAGTGAGGTGCTGCGGAGAGAGTCGTGATCCAGGAAGCAGTGCTGCTGTAGCCGAGATTGGTGATGGCTGCCCTTCACCACGATAATGAAAGGCTCTTCCGATGCGGAGCTCACGGCGGTGAGGTGAGGTGCGAGCAAAGTGGTAGGATGAGAAGGGTGCGGGATGAAGGGTGTGAAAGCTGCGGAGAAGAGATGAAGTCTCGACAAGAAATAAGGCAACAGCCCGCCCGCTGGCAAGGGTGAAAGAAGCAGGAGCGCGAAGCTCGAATCACCTTTTGTTGGATCACTTTTTGTTGGCGAAGTGCTGAAATTGTCACCTCACCTCATGTGGATTTCCATCTCTTTCGTGTGTCGCAAGTCCTATCGTGTCGGAAGGTTTGTCGTTCGAGATCCTACATACATTTGCTTCATCAGCATACTCGAGTCCATATCGCTTCGTCTATCACTGTACATGACTTTCGATCTCTTATCACCTCTTACTTCTCACTTCTCACTTCTCACTTCTCACTTCTCACTTCTTCTCCTCGCCCTTGCCCAGCGCATGGAGAATGATCCTCTGGTAATCTTCCACAGCGGCAAATAGATCACTTTCCAAGATCTCCTCGTTCGCACTGTGAGCCACCAGAATCGAACCAGGCCCGTACAGATACCGCTTTTGATCCTCGACTGTCTTCTTCAACCACGGAATATCTGTCCCGTAATTCACCGTGAAGACATCGAAACCAGGAACATCCGCGTCAATGGCGATGGGCCCGTAGCCTTGCCCACTGAAGTCAATGTCGATCACATCCTCCGCCTCGAGCTTGCCATCTTCGAGGAACTCTTGCACTGCATGGTGGATGGCCTTCGTGACGGCTGTCTCGACCTCCTCCGGTTCTCCAGCAGCAATACGCACTGCAACGCTGGCGTTCGCCATCTCGGCAATCACATTCCCAGCAACGCCACCTTCCATGCGTCCGAGATTGAATGTGGTGGTACCATACTTATCGCTCTTGGGGAGCTTCTCGCCCAGATTGATCAAAGCTCCGAGGGAGCGAACGAGTACCTCATTCGCACTCCGACCTAGCCACGGATATCCGCTGTGTCCAGACTTACCTTTGGCGCTGAGTACGATTTGTAATATGCCCTTGTGGCCAGACGCGAGCTTGCCCTCTGTCGGCTCGCCAAAGATGATCGCTTGCGGGTGGAGATCCAGATTGTTGGCGGCACGCATACCTGCTCCTCCGACTTCTTCGCCCACGACGAAAAGTACGCCTACATCGTCTGGGTTGATGGATCCGGCGGACAAAAGCTCATTTACGGCGATGATCTGAGTGGCCACACTTCCTTTGGCATCCACGGAGCCGCGGCCGAAGATGGTCGAGTGGGATCCATTGGAAGTGTATTTATACGGGAGGAAGGGAGGGACCTTTACATGGATATCTCAGCCTGATGTTCGGATCATGTTGCCATTCTCTACTCACAGTATCAATGTGTGAACTCAGCACCACTTTGGCGTCCCTCTTCTCGCCTGGCCAAGCCAACACGTTGAATCTCTCCGGCTTCTTCTGCACTTCTTGCTTCTCAACGTGGTAGCCTTGTGCTTTCAGACTGGCGAGCAGCCACTCGCCAACCTCCTTCTCGTTGCCAGAGATGGACTCGATCTGGGTGAGATTCTTATGAAAAGCAATGAGGTCATCCTTCAAGATCAGCTGCTTCCCTGCTGTCGATAATAAGAGAGGTTCCTGAGCGCCCGATGCGAGACAGGTCGATGCGACCAGCGCTATCCATCTTCCAAGCAGTAACCTCATGATGTTTGTGTACAATGTTATAGTGTAGGAGAAGAGCAGAGGTGGTATAGGTCCGTAAGAATTGGTTGGCTAGGAGAGCCAGGGTCATGCAGGAACGAACGGTGGTGGGGACACGACTCGACCGATAATTGGCGGAGAGACCACGATGTTGACGCGCCCACGCAAACACAGCACTTGAAGCAACCGACCAGATCCCTGTCCAATTGTTTATGAACATTCCATTCTACCCGCAGCACCGCTTTGCCATACAGTCCCAAACTACTCTACATCCAAGTCGTCCTTTCACTCTCCGCAAACAGGCGCCCTCTTTTCCAACCGCGGGGAGCAACCACGTGCGATCCCAGACAAGGCGCCGTTAAGATCAGCAAGCCGACCAGCAAGCACCGCATATGGACCTCTACGAGATCGAGATTACGCCGCTGTCCATGCTTTGATGCTATCACCTCGCTAGAAGGAGCGACGGCCGCCCACATCTCCGTGCAGTCTTACCGCTTGCTATATTACGCACCGCATAATACCACGGCCACTTCTCCATCGACATCCTCGAGTCCACCTCCGCTGCCGACCACTCTTCCCTACCCGCCAACATGGCCACCGCACAGCACGCCGACCCGGAGGCTCTCTACACAAAGCAAGCATGTATAGGAGGAGGAAGCTTCGGCAAGGTCTACAAAGGCGTGGATAAGCGGACGGGCCAGTCAGTTGCCATAAAGATTATCGATGTCGAAAACGCAGACGATGAAGTCGACGACATCATTCAGGAAATCTCCATTCTGTCGGGCCTCAACTCGCCATACGTCACAAAATACCATGGCTCATACCTCAAGGGTTCCGACTTGTGGATCATCATGGAATTCTGTTCAGGTGGCAGTTGTGGGGATATGCTCAAGCCTGGCGTCCTGCCGGAGGACTACATATGTATCATCATTCGGGAATTGTTGATGGG
The DNA here is from genome assembly GCF_000219625.1 of Zymoseptoria tritici IPO323. Classification (NCBI taxonomy): domain Eukaryota; kingdom Fungi; phylum Ascomycota; class Dothideomycetes; order Mycosphaerellales; family Mycosphaerellaceae; genus Zymoseptoria; species Zymoseptoria tritici. The sequence continues at coordinate 1,470,529 of NC_018212.1, read as the reverse complement.
TCTGGAATATTTGCACAACGATGGGAAGCTACATCGAGACATCAAAGCCGCCAACATACTGCTGGGAGCCAATGGACAGGTCAAGTTGGCGGACTTTGGCGTGTCGGGACAATTGACAGCTACGATGACGAAGAAAAACACATTTGTTGGCACACCTTTTTGGATGGCTCCGGAAGTGATCAAGCAGTCTGGCTACGATCACAAGGCGGACATTTGGTCGTTGGGAATCACTGCATTGGAGTTGGCTCTGGGTGAGCCACCGTACAGTGACATCCACCCAATGAAGGTATTGTTCTTGATCCCGAAGAACCCCGCGCCGTCATTGGAGGGCAACTTCAGTCGGGACTTCAAAGACTTTGTGGGCAAATGTCTACGAAAGGAGCCAAGAGAACGGCCGAGCGCGAAAGATCTGCTCAAGCACCCGTGGATCCGAAAAGCGAAGCGAACGGCATATCTGACAGAATTGATTGAGCGTCACGAGAGGTGGCAAGCGACGCACCGAGAGGATAAAGACTATGATGACGAAGACGACGTACGAGAATCCTCGCCCATGTCAGATCGAGATCAGGAGGATCTGTGGGATTTCGGGACTGTCAGACCGGCTGGGCGACGCAATCACAACACGCCTGGACTGCGAACGATGAACGAGGCTGGTATGAACGCTCGAAGCTCTCAGCAACCGCATTCACCCACCAAGCGAGTCGTGTCGAACAAGGAAAATGACTGGGTAGTGGCGGACGTGGAGAATATGATGGAAGACGACACTCTCCGTGGCGGCGCAATGCTGCCTCCACCTTTACCGAAAACTCCCTCGCCGTCGAAGAAGCCAGCGGCAATCTCATCACCAGACCGCGCGGCGCAAGTCCCTCTCCCCGCTACTCCCTCTCGCAAACCGGTCTCACTACCCCCAGTCGCTCAGACACCACCTCCACAGCCCCGGAACGAGGAGTCTCACTTATCGCCACAACCTCCTGCCACTCCTGCCACGCCACGCCTCCTCAACGACGACTTTCTCCAACAGTCCATCGCCAGCGACATGTCGCAATACATGAAGAACCTTTCCATCCAAGATGCTACAACCCCCGCACCAAGAACTCCCCAAGCCGCTTCCATCCCAATCGCTCTTGACGCATCCAAGGCTCCTCCCACCAACGGGCTCTACCAAAAGCCATTACCAATGTTCGCACCTCCTACGTCAAACTCTCGAACGGAAGCACAACCTTCTCAACCTCGATCTCAACCTCCACCGCTCGATCGTGGAAACAGTGAGCCTCGATCGTCGATGGAGTCTTCACGTAGCACGTCGAGCACCCATTCACTCCAACCTCATGCCCAGAATGGAGCTCAACGCCAAGACCAAAGTCAAATCCTACCACAACAGGAACAACCTGTCACAGCCCTGACCTCTGTCGTTCTCCCCGCTCTCGAAGCGGCCCTCCACCGCCGAGCCTACCAACTCTCCCAACTTCAAAAGAAACACCAATCGTCCTTGAGCAACAGCCGTCCCGGTAGCTCCTCGACTTTCAATCCATTGACCAACGGCACGAGCTCCGCTCCTCAAATGAACGCGGACGCCTTGCTGGAGACCCGACAAGCTCACGATCAGATAAGGAAATGCATGTCGAAGATCTCAAGGCTGTTCTCAGAAGTCGAACACTGGGACTCCGTGGCGCCGGTTGGAATGGGCGATGGCGTAGAGGGATTGCTAGAAGGCTTTCTGGAGGAGGTCCTGTGTCGGGTAGAGGCGGAGGATGCATGATCTCCTGGCGGAAGTGGAGAGCGTGATGAGTGAATGATTGTAATGACTGGGCTGGGGATGAAGAATCAAGCGGATAATGTTCGCAGATCTCAAGCATGAGATTCCACGGGCGTAATGAATGAATTTTCAAGCATCAGCGGGCGGTCTCAATTATGCAATGGAGACCATGTCACGATAGAAATCGTCAAGCCACGGAATGCTTGGGCGAAGTCATTGGCCTGTACAGTCGCGAATACAAGGTTTGCACGTTCATTGCTCATACAGAAATCTGCCATTTGCTTGCGCGGGGCATCGCTGCCACAGGTCGTTCACTCATCTATGTGCAAAGGTATGTCCATCAACCCATCCTGTCCATCGCATTCATCATCAACTCATCCATTCATGGTGTGTCCTCGCCTTGATGCAGATATCTCCTCTTGTCTCCATGCCGTTGTCGCCAACGCTTCAGCTGTTTCCAGCTCCTTTCGTGCAAATGCTTGCAAATATTCCAAAGCCCGCTCATCCTAGTCCGCTCATCCTGATGCTGTCGATGCAAATGCCCCGTCGTTTCCCAGCCCTTCCATGCAGATGTGCTACCTGACCCTGTTGCTATCGTGCGAAAGTTCCAAGTCCCCTGAACGCCATGCTTGCAAATGCTCAGTCTCTTTCTCAAACACCACAATTCACGACTCCAACGCCTGTTCTCCTCAACAATCCGACCAATCCCCATCCCTGTCCAGTGTGCTCATCCGCCCTCCAGTCTCTCATGGTACTAATAACCCTCCTGACCCGACTCGCCCCAATTCCAATCCCTCCCCTTTCCAGCCTTTCCATAATCTCCACACATCTTCTCCTCGTGGACTCCTGCTCCGGCGGTGTAGCGAACGCAGCTACCAGTAACGCAAAGACCTGAGGCCGCATCGAAAGTGGCGACGTCGCAGACCGCATTTGCGTTACTTGAGCCTGCGCGAGATTCAAAATGGACGTGACATGTTGTGAGACGAGCACCGTGGGTGGTGCGGGTTGCGACGGATGTAAGGTGGTAAGCAGGTAAAGCGTCGCCGTGTGGTACAGCAGCGTGGCGTTCTCGAGTACGAACCGGAGTCGCTGCGGGAGATCTCGGTCATTGAGAAGCCCTCTGGGATTCGCGCCTTCCCAGCAGGCTTGCAGATTGGTGTTGAGACCATCGGCGGCGGCTCGCCAACGAGCGTGAATCTGGGGTGGTATTGGGAGGCTGTCGAATTCGGAGGCTTCGGCGCGGATGATCTGAGCGGTTTGTGCAATCTTGGCAGTGCGGAGGACGACGCCTTCGTTCAGGCGTAGGACGGCGGGGAAAATATGTACTTCTGATGGTACGAAAGGTGCGGTGTGTGATTCTCCGGGTATCGACACGGGTGGAATCTGCCGCTCGATTGGAGGTAACATGCCGTGTGACAACACGGTCTGCACAAAGTCGCATTCTCCGTAGCCTAGCAGACAAGCATACATGTCCAGTTCACAGATCGTCCAGATGAGATGTGCGTGCGGCTCGGATGCGTTGTTGCGATGGAATCGCTGGAGAGCGAGGAGGCGGAGGTGCGAGAGGTGTTCGGCCCACATGTCGGCACCGCTGAGCTCGCCGGAAGATGATGAAGTCTGCATGGGGATGCATATGTCGTAGACGAACAGGAGGAAATGACGGAAGAAGACACCGTCAGATAGAAGGTCTTGTGGCGTTCCGGTGGCAGTACTTTGCACTGCCAGAGCTCGGTGATAGTGTTGCATCGAGTCCTCCATCGAAGCGCGCCCGTTGTAAGCGAGGTTGAGACCAGCGATGGCACAGATCGCGTGATACAGAGGTCGGAAGCGGACGGACTCTGCCTCGAATATGTCGGTGGGTCGAGTCGGGAAAGGAGTATCGAGTTGCGGTTGGGTCAGCCGTGGTGCAATGTAGTTGCGGAAGTGGTTAAGGAGGTGATCGTCGGGACCGATCACTGGTGTTGGAGGTGCGCTCGTGACAGTAGAAGCGTGTGGAGGCGGTGTTGTCAGTGAAAGATGTTGGAGGATGTCTGGAACACTGCCAGATCGACTTTCTTCAACTGCGATTGATGGACTAAGAGAAGTAGGCGAGGTCTCTTCGAATCGATCGAGGAGTACGGTGTTGGGATCTGGAAAAGTTTGAGCTCGTCCAAAACCAGGTCTTGAGCCACTTAGGGCGCCACGAGATGAACCATGAGTGCCCCTTGGTCGATTTGAGGGAGAAACGCAGGCGTATTCGGGGAGATCATAGAAGCTCTCAGGCGTGGCTACGACAGAGAATGTACCTGGTCGTCTTGTCTCCGCCTTTCGCTCGCGATCCTCATTGGTTGTAAGAGCAGCAAACTCGGGTAGATCATCGGGTCTTCGACTAGCCGGAGGAAAGCTACTTGCTTGAACGGACGGATCCCATACCACATTTCCGGAAATCTTTATATTAGCGTATTTGCCCTGTGTTACAGGAGTGGCATCGTTGAACGCCCATCGGTGCTCCCAGTCGCACTCGCGATTGAGCCGCGAACATGGACCGCAGCGAGGGTGAGTCTCGTCGCACTTGACCTGAGCGTTGAACACACGCAAGTTAGCACACTCGTCACCCATGATACAACAGTCTCTGTTGTTATCATACCTTTCTTCCACGGCACGTCCAGCACCCGGCTCTGGATCGATGTGAAAGTCTTGGAGGGCGACCGCGTGATGGCTCAGAAGTCCCTCGCGAGGATTGCGCCGGCTTTTCGTCTCGAGGTGCCAGCCGTTGTAGCTGCTGTGGCCGTTGTCTTGACGAGGAAGACAACGAGGAGAGCAGAGTTGAAGGGAATGGTCTTGCTGGGCCGGGGCCGGTACTCTGTAGTGGAAGCGAGGTCGGAGATGCAGACCGGCGTGGTTGTTGATCTTGTTGATTTTGTGGCATGGCGGTGGGCAGTACGGATGTATATCGAAAGGGCAATGCGGGACGACCACTTGGTTGGCACGGCAGGAAGCGTGCGTCAAGCAGCAGTTTGTTATGACCTTTTAGCCGTCGCTGCGCGGAAGTGGAGAATGTCCCCGACGAAGCAGCTCCAATGATGTCGCTACTTCGCAAGGGCTTCTTTTGGGGATCGCCCAAAACTTATGCGTCGTGACCTTGGCGTCCCACCGGTCGGTCCCCGAACTGTCGGCTCACGGTTGTCGCTGATGGTTGAAACGCTCGCTTTGACGGAGAGATCGGAAGGGCTGAAAGTACGCCCACAGGCTGGGCCGTTCGGAGCGTGCTCCTGGTGTGGCAGTAGCGTTGTCGTACTTGTGTCGGCCGTCGACACGTGCTCGATCATGCACATCTTCGAGGCAGTGCGGTAGATGAGTTGTTACCAGGCGGACGGACAGCAAGTGGTCCCACCTCTTCGTGTGGCACAATACTTCGGATGTACTCCGATGAATGCAGCCACGGACAGAAACGGAACGAGAGCGAGGTGGAGTGGGCAGAGACAGGTCGGTGATTTGCAGTGCTAGTAGCTTGATGAATGCCAGCGCGCATGGAGAAGATCGATGAAGAAGACATGGCGGACGATTTGGGTAGCATGCAAGCATGATGGCTTGCCTGTAGCATTAGAAGGGTCTTGGTTCCAGACATGATTATGGGCTCGATGGCGCACAATGCTAGTTCTGCACGTCTGGTGGCGCAACTCGGAGCACAGCCGTTGGCTGTGGTTGACGTTGTGAGAGTTGCACGCTTGTGGAGGTCAGAGACATTTCTCCGGAGAATCGTCGTCACCGTGCTGGCGTGGCTGCCACGAGGTCGGTCCATGAAGAGAGTATGGCATCCACGGTACGGTGGGTTTAGCGCGGCGTGTGCCTCATCTCTCGGAGTCGGAGTTTCTCTACTTGAAAACAGGAGGAGTAGAAGGTTTGAGACTGGTCCGAAGCAAATGGTAGGGGTGTCCGGCTGTCTGTACACGAGCAGAGGGGCTCGATATGAGTGAGCTTGCTGCCTTTTTAGTCATGCACAAGTACTGTCATACGAGGTCGTCAGACTGGTAGGAGCGGCGTGTCGAAAGCAGCAGCCAATACACATCTACTCGATAGCTGCACTCAGCTGTCATCGTCCAGCGTCGTGAGGGCACTCAAACCCTACGGGACCTACGAAAGCACCGGAAGGAAAGGCTAAGCTCGGACCAAGCGTCAGCACAGTTGCCGTCTGTGGAAGTAGTCGTTGATCCGCGACCAGGATGTCGGGTCATTTCCTCTTGATACTCTCATACAGTACTTTCAGTGCCAGTACACATACGCTGTCCGCCTACAGAAGTTCGAGCCGATGCGCAGAAGGGCACCTGTGCTGAGCATGGGGTTTGAGGAGGCAAACTCGCAAGTACCAAACGTTCTGGACCAAATCGGAATTTGGCGTGGACCTCGATCCAGACCCCGAAGCAGCCAGCCGAGATCGCAACGTGCACCGCCGGTTTGCAGCAGTAAGGACAAATCTTGTATGACCGGCGCACGCGCGGGCGGTGGAATGACAGTTCCGTCCGGGATGATGGGGTGTTCGGTGTTGTCATTGCAGTGAACGAACGAGAATGTCGTCAGGTCTCTGCGTCTCGCCCGGCTATCGTCAGTAGCGTCCCTTAGAGTTCACCTTCCACGGTGGGCGGTGCCTGTCTGGAAAGAAGTCCGATGGCGCAAAGCTGTTAATGTGCCGCTGGAAGCAGACACAAAGAACGCAAACAGATCCGTGAACCGTCAGATACCGCAGTTCTCCAGCCCATTTCCTCTCTCGTCAGTGAGGCTTTGAGCAATCCTGCATGAAGCGGCACGATCGGCGCCCTGGAGAATTGCAAGAACGTTCTGCGTTGCATGTCACATACCCGCCAAGGCCGTTAAACCTGATGTGAGGAAGGAAAGAATAGACTATCGTCGGTTAGATGATCAAATATCTCCCGCGGAATCCGGATTTCCCCGACGGTCTTTAGATGACATATGGCGGTGCGCGGAAGTTGTTCGAAAACTGGCTCAAGGATGTCAGCAATGCGTGGCAGCATGTATCATGATGTGATGGCGAAAGATTGTTGTTGGAAAGTTGCAGCATTTTAAGGCAGTAGGTCAGCAATCGAGCTGAGTAAGCAGTATACAGTACCCTTTGTTGTAATTGGACTTAAGCTGAGTGGAAGAGGACCTCTGATTAGCAGGTATATATTGTTATGCAGAGAGAATCTTAAGTATAAGATTCTTACTTTAGCTATCTGTGTGTGGGAATGCCTTAGCACTAGTCACGTGCACTTCACTAATGGTCAGTCTGATGATCTACAACACTCCCCTATTAGCAGCTGCATTATCACGAGCTGTCTATTACCTAAATATAGCAGGTATTCACCTACTACGTAGCTAATACTCGGCTTCAGCTTAATAAAAAGCATCTTCTTCTAGCTTTTTTATTCCTCTACTTTACAATCCACACCTCTTATCCATTTGGCCAATTTATTAGCTAATCTATTATCTATCCCTTACAGCTATTAACAACACAATCTATATTACTAGCTATAGCTTCTAGAAGAAGAGCAGCTTTCTCTGTCCCTAGGAAAACCTTCTAGCAAGTTATCGATAAAGCAAGAGCTGTTAGCAGTAGAGATCTCCTATAGATCTACAAAGATAGTTCTGTAGCACATCAGACTATACATTAACTTATTAGAGGAGAGATAAATAGACACTACAACAGAGTAAATATTAGGGCTTAGGGTCCCTTCTCTTTTGTAGCTTGCTTTAATAACTTTATAGCTAAGCTTAATAAGGATCTCCTTACTACAGACCTTATTAACATAGTAATAGAGGAGCTGTACAACCTAAGGGAGTAGGCCTTCCTAGTAGAAAACTACCCTAGTCTAATAACTCCTAATCCTTAGGGATTAGTGTTATGCTATAACTAGACTCCTCTTAGCCAAATGTTAAGCTCTAACAAGGCAGAGATAAAGCAGTAGCTAGTAGCATAGCATCCTATGTATGTTCTCCTTAAAATCCCTTCTTCCCTAATAGAAACTAACATTCTCCTAGGCTTTAAGTTAAGATTCTAGGGGAATTAGCTTAGTCTTTTAGTAGTAGTTTCAGGGGGGCAGGCTGCAGGTTCTAGGACATGCTCTAATGCTTTTAGGTTTTTATAGAAAAGTTTTCCTTTAGCTAGGTATTTTTCTTATAGTTTCTTAGATGCTTTTGTAGAGGTGTGTAGTTGCTTTCTTTCCTTTATACAGATAAGAATAAAATAAGTGTTCTAAGTGTTGTGCTTCTTAGTTTTGTAACAAATAAAATAGTGTAATTCTAGGGAGGGAATCCTTCTTAGGTAGGAATGCAGGTACTAAGGCATAAATTTAAGAGCAATTTCCCTCTTCTTATTAAGGGCTAGTTAGTCTAGTAGTATAATTTCTAACTACAAATCAGAAGGTTACAGGTTCAATTCCTATATCAGCCTCTTATTTCGTGCGACTATGTCAGGATATGTTCCTCTTATGCTCGCACGAGATGCTCTTTTTAGTGGACGCCTACATTAGAGGATAGTGTTTAGGGATTTTGGTTTTGTTAGACAGTCTGCAAGCTGCATGTCTGTCCTTACAAACTCCACCTTAATACTCCCCTTGTTATGTTGCTCTCTGCAGTAATAGTTCCTAAGAGAGACATATCTTAATCTTTTAGAGTTAACATAGTTTTCCACAAGGCTAATAGCTAATTAATTGTCCACTTTAATAAGGATAGTAGAAATGCTTTTAGCCTAGGTAAAGGGCTAGAGCTTATTAATAAGATTCCTCACCTAATTTACTTCTCTTGTTGCCTTAGTAAGAGAGAGGTACTCTGCCTTAGTGCTAGATAGCACTACTTCTTTCTGCAGTTAAGATCTCTAGACAACTAGGCCTCCTACAATTTTAAAGAGCATTCCTAAGGTAGACCTAGATGTGCTAGGATTACTAGCAAAGTCAGAGTCTAAGAATGCTTTAATCTAAATTTGCTCCTTAGTTTTCCTATACATAAGGCACTTGTTAATTGTGCCTGCAACATATCTCCAGATATGTTTAGCTGCCTAAACATACAAAGGTCCTAGGTTCTAAAGGAACCTTGCATAGTAGTTAACAGCAAAACTAATATCTGGTCTAGTATAGTTTAACAGATATTGCAGTTCCCTAATAATCTTGTTAAAGAGATTATAGTCCTCCTTTGTTCCCTTATCCTAGAGGGGTTTAAGGAGGGTGTTAAGGGGGTACTTAACACTCTTTGCATTGCTAAGACTATATCCTTAAAGTTTGTCTCTAGAATAGTGTTCCTAAGAGACAGATATAGAGCTATCTTTCCCTTCCTTTAGGTAAAGACTAAGAAAGACATTAGTATTAATAACCTTAATTATGTACTTCTGCTCTAATCCCTTAATTAGCTTGTTAATCTTATAGTCTAACTATCTAAAGATCTGGAAGTTATCTACATAAAGGAGAACAAGGATGCCTTTCCCTTAAAAGAGGCAAGTATCACTAACAGTTCTTAACAGACTAAGCTTTTAGAGAGTGTCTACAGCATCGTAGTGCCAGAGAGCAGCTGCCTGCTTAAGCCTATACAGTCCTTTCTTAACATATATAATATACTTGTAGGCATCTTTCTTAAAGAGATAAGCTCCCTCTAGTAGCTTAATAAAGATCTGCTTATCCAGGTTTGGATTTAGGAATGCAGTCTTAATATCAACTTGTCTCCTCTTCTAGCTAAAGTTAACTAAGAGGGACAGAAGTATTCTCCCTGTTGTAGCTCTTAGGGTAGGAGCAAAGGTATTAATATAGTTAAGTCCCTTCCTTTGTATAAATCCCCTAGCTGTCCATCTGGCCTTGTACTTCTCTACAGTTCTATCTAGGAGCACCTTAATCTTAAAGACCTATTTCCCTATAAGAGGGACTCTCCCCTTAGGGAGGGTGCTAATAAGTTTCCATTTAAGGCATCCTGTAGACTTAAGTAACTTAGCTTCCTTAATAATAGCTTTCTCCTATTCCTTATAGTTAGATCTAGAGAGAGCTTCCTTAACTATCTTAGGATTAGATAGATTAGGATTTGTTGCTTTAAGTCCTATCTTCTAGATCTTGCTATAGTCTTTTCTTATAACTAATCTTCTACTTCTTAAGAGTCTAAATATGCCTAAACTTTCAGGACTTGCTTTATTGCCTAATTTCTTAGGTCTCTTAGGGCTTCTCCCTGCTTTCCTCTTTCCCGTAACATAAATGTCTAGGAAGGGAGTCATAGCATAATCTTAGAGGTCTTCCCTTTCAGGGCAATTCTCTGCTAATGCTTAATGTTGTAGCTGTATTAATAAGGCATTAGCCTGCTCCTAGAATCCCTTAGGACTTCCTTAGAATCCCTCAGGACTTCCTATTTCCTTAGAAACATGCTCCCCCTAAGCTAGCTAGGAGGCTTCTTTATACTTAGTAGCCTCTAGCTAATTAGGCTTAGACTGCTTGTGTTAGTTATCCTAGGACTATATGTCCTAACCTAATGTTTGCTCCCCCTAAGATGTTAAAAGGGAGGCTTAGTTTCTCTCTCTCTGCATAGTATTAAACATATTCTCTACTTCTTAAAGATAAGAAGTAGTAAGAGGTTAGGCATCTTGCCCTTAGGCATCCTGGCCCTAATCTTAATCCTTAGTGTAGATAGCATAGACTTCCTGTTCTATAGCAATAGGTTGCATTAGTTGCAGGAAACTCTCCCCCTAGAAGTCTAGGGCAGCAGGTATTATGCTGTATACCTTATCCTTATTATATGTTATATAAGGAGAGGTCACAATCTTGTGCTAAAACCTAGCAAGGGTAGATAGTTCAAACTTCCAAACTATATAGTTAGTTAAAGTGTTCTCCTAGAATCCCAGATTCTAGTATTTCTCTGCTCTAGGATGGAACTTCTATAAATTAGGTCTCCCCTAATTATGCAGATATGCTCTGCATCTAAATCTCCTAACCTTTGTTAGATTAATATATAGAGTTCTAGCATTAAGATCTTAATCAAATTCCTAAAGAGGAATCTTGTTAGTTAACAGGCATACTAGCCTGTTAGTAAGGAAGATTGCATATGCAACTGCAAAACTCTAGAGAGGGAGAGGTAGGCTAGAGTTAATTATTATTGCTCTTGCCTTGTTAAGGATAACCTTGTTAGATAATTCTGCAATTCCATTCTGCTTAGGAGTATAGGGAGCTAAGAAATCCCATCTTAGTCCCTTATTCTCTGCAAATGTAATTAGATTATTATTATTAAACTCTCCTCCTCCATCTAAGAACCAGATCTTAACTATCTTTTTGTACTAGTTAAATGTCTTAGTAGTCTATTTCTTAATAATTTGTGCAGCTTGTAATTTAAGCTTGCAGAAGATAGCCTATCTCCTTCTTAACTTTGCATTAGTAATTATAAGGATATACTTGCATCTAAAGATGTCTAGTAGAAAGATTAGTCCTATAATATTAATGTAGACCTTATCTAATAAGGATTAAGGTGTTAGTCTTGGAGTTCTTAACACTACTCTCTGTAACCTTGCAAGCTTGCATAGCTTATAGTGCTTAAGTGTAGATGTGTTAATCTGCTCAAGTCCTTGGACTTAAGCCTTTGTTGCACTAAGAATCTTGTTCCCTACATAGCCTAGTCTCTAGTGCTATCTTGTTATGTCAGCCTTAGGCATAGCAAAGGCTAGACAGGACATGTTCCTATTAGTTGTAGAAGCAACTTTAGTACTCCCCTTAGGGAGAGAGACAGTTACATTCTAGAGGATCAGAACATTATAAGTAGACTAAACCTTGCCTATCTTCTTATTATTCCTCAGAATGCATAAAGATAGCCTGTCCAGGTAGACCTTGCACTTTAGCTAGAGAGTCTCTGCTAAGATAAGGTTGTAATTAGAGTTAGGAGAGTATAACACATCTTGCAAGGTAATATTTAACTTATTCCCCTTGTACTTTATTATAATCCTTACACTTCCTAAGTGTGTAACTATGCTTTGTCTAATAGCTTAAGAGAACCTGATTAGGGTTTCTAGGGGTTTAAGGTCTAAGAACTAGGACTTGTTGTTAAAGAAGTGGTATAATATACCAGAATCCCAGACAATAGTGTTACTCCTTTGTATTCTAGCGGCAGCAATTGCTGCTCCTGCAAATAAGCTGTCTAAATTAGAGCCTAAGCCTGCATTAGAAGAGGAGATAGGCTTAATTGCTACAGCACCCTTTCCTCCCTTCTTGTTATATCTCTTACTCTTGTCTTAGGACTTCTTCTTGTCCTTGTCAGATCCTCCTCTTCCTCTATGTACCTAGGACTTTAGGGCCTTATTAGGGTGCTTCTTAAAGCAATCTGCATTTATATAGATATAATAGGTACACTTAGTACACTGATTATTATCTACTGCAGCACCCCTAAATCCTCCTACTGTCCTCTATATCTGTAGAGGAGGTTCCTTAATTAATAAGGTAATTAGCTCTTTAAGAGTTGTATTCTTGATATAATAGGATTGTCTCTAGCTTCTTAGGTATTCTAGATAGTAGAGGCCCTAGATAAAGAATAGCCTGATCTGCTTATCACTAAAGGTAAGCTTTAAGACTAGAATGCTCTTAGACCTAGAGTATTGTTCTGTTACAGAGATGTACTTGTAATGCTACTTCTAGAAGTCCTTACAGTACTTCTAAGTGTTTGTTCCTTAGATCTTAATGTTGCTAATTCTAAGAATCCTTAGGCTGTTATAAATGTTTATAGTTACAACAGGCCTGTAGGTGGCTGCAACAGTATTATACAGTTCCTTAGCTGTCTTCTCTATATCCCTAAAGTTAGGCCTTAGAGATTAGTTAATCCTTTTGCTAATAATCCCGTATGCAATCAGGTTATACTTGTGCCAGACTTAGAGAGGAGTTAGTCTTAGTCTACTAGTTAGAATAGGTTCTGTTACTAGAGTGTCCCCTCCTTCTTTTTAGGAAGGAGTTAGAGCCTAGGAGGATAAAGCAGTACTCTCCTTAGTTAGTAGAGAGGGATATCTAACTTCAATTCCTAGCTTTAGTTAGGCAGGGCACTAGGGAATGTTATAAAAGACATAGCCTAATACCTCCTTGTCTATAAGGGCTGCTTTAAGCATCCTTAACTAGTCTGAGAAGTTGCTTCCCTTTCTTAGGACTTTATTCTCCTTCGCAGTCTTAAACTTATTAGCCTGCATTGCGGCTGTTATTGTAACTAGCTCTTTCTCGGCTCGCTAGTTAACTGTCTAAACAGTGTACAGTAAGGTTCTAGTAGCTGCGCTTAGAACAGACAATTCTTCCTTAAGTATGCAGTAGTTACGCCGGGCTTATAACCTGTTGTAATTAGACTTAAGCTAAGTGGAAGAGGACCTCTGATTAGCAGGTATATATTGTTATGCAGAGAGAATCTCAAGTGTGAGATTCTTACTTCAGCTATCTGTGTGTAGGAATGCCTTGGCACTAGTTATGTGCACTTCACTAATGGTCAGTCTGATGATCCACAACACCCTTCAGTCTGGGCACCGCATCTAATCGATCTCTTCACGAATACACTCAGCACGCGTTGTGCCAAGATCAAGTCCAGTAGGAGGCACTGTGTTCATCTCCGAGTACATCTTACAATGTACCTCGTGTGTGAGCGAAGTTTGACAGCGTTGCGAAGATTCAAGAGCCTGGCAGCCACGTCGTCGGTCCGAAAAGAAGTGTCCCGGAGACAAGCACAAGTGCGTCCCGTCATCATGGTAAGTTCACAAGCGGGTACGGCAGATGGCACCTCCGAAACATGACCATCGTGCTCGTTCCTGTCGTTCTGGTTGTTCTGGTTGTTGGTTGCATCATCTCGCCGACGACCTGCCGGCGGAACGCCAGGAACGCCACAACATCGTTATGGTCTGGGAGACTTCCTGTTTGCTGTTTGGAGTCCGCAAGGTGGAGAGAGGCGCGAAGTGGAAGTTCCATTGTTTGACGTCGTCCGCTCTTGATGCTCTCGATTTGGATTTGCGTACAGTAAGTGTAGGTGCTATGGAGTCTCTCACTCGAGCGCCTGGTCATTAAACGCGCTGCGAATCGTGCTGAAGAAAGTGGGCAGTGCCCAATGATTGCCTCGCTGTACCAGTGTGTATATACTGCTCAACTGCTCAAGCAGCGCGCTCATGGCACATGTCAGTCCAGCCGAGTAACCACATCCTTCAGCTTCTCCTTCACACCCACAGAGATCTCACCGACCAGCAAGCCGCGCACGCTCTCACGGAAAGAATTCTTGCTCATCTGATTCGTGTGGTCACCTCCTCCTGTGCTGCTCGCGAACAAGCCTGACCGTGAAATGGCAACAAGAGCTTGTGCTCGACTCGACCGCACCGTCTCGATGGCGCCAGCTGAGACCGGACCGAAGAGTAGGGAGTGGAACTCCGCAGCGGCAGGATCGGCGATTCTGAGTGGAAAAGGCGAAGTCGTCGTGGGTGCGGTAGTCGATGTTGCATCGTTCTTTGTGGCAGTCAACGATCCGTTTGGCTTCTCGCCCACGATGCGACGAAAGACACCGGCCAGCCCATCGTAGAGACTGCGGAGACTGGCCGGATGGGAAATAGCAGTCTGCGGAGCGATGTTCACCGTATGCAGGGCCCGGACGAACGATCTTGATGAAACGTCGGGCGAGGCAGTGGGCGGAACTGGGACGGAAGCGAGCAGCGCATCAATTGCTGCGGCTGTCGTTGCTTGCTTGCTACGATTTGGTCAGTATCAATCCCAACATGTCAAAGACCGGGAGGGTTGGACTCACATATCGTCCGCCTTCCTCGTACTGGACCCATCTTTCCCGTCGATGTCCATGGCATCTTCGTCGACTTCATCCGCCTCAGCGAGGATCGGACCCACGACATCGTGCACATCGTCGCTCAGATCGACATCGCTGCGAGCCAGAGCAACCCCTGCCAGAGCTTTGACCGAATACTGTCGGTAAGCGGAATTCTGACGCTTCGCTTCGCGCAGAGCAATCTAGAGAAGCAAAGATTAGCGACCACGGACTCGGAATATCATGCGATCAGCGCGCCCGAGACCCACCTTAACGATTGCAGACTTGACCTTTTCGTCCGCAAGGTAGAATTTCTTTCCCGCCTCGACGAATTTGACAAACGAAGTGAGCACCACTTCCTTTCCCTCCCACGTCTTTCCGCCCAACGCCTTCTCCAACGCGGGCCACAACGCTTTGCCCGTCGCATCTGACATCTCAGCCTCAGATGCCGACACGGCGATCGTTGCATCAGCCACGGCCCGAGCAGCGGTGTGCTTCAGCGTCCACTGCGCAGAATCGAGGTGTGAGGCGCACAACTCGAGGATTTCATTTAGGTACAATTGCACGGCGCGTGAGCCACCTACGCTTTCGTTCCAGGTATCCTGGAATTGCTCTTTGACTTGCTCGTGCGAGTCATGTTTCGCGACAAAGACGAAGGGCAGGGCGGAGGTGGAGAACTCGTTGAATTTGTCGGAGGCTTGTTTGGCAAAGGCCAGCATGATCTCGCCGGAGGTGATACTGTAGGCGAAGAAAACAGGTTAGCGGGATGGCTCCAAGAGAAGGTTGTAGTGTACGGGTTAAGACATACCTTCTCCGCGGTGTGACCGACTCGCGATCTCCCTCGGATTCGAAGTACAACTTCTTGGCGAAGCCGATCAATCGCAGAATTTGCTTGTCGGAAGCGCCGCGAGCGACATAGCCCGCAGCAGCAGCATATGAGCTTGCAACAGTATCGTTACGGTCGATGACCAGCTTTTCGATAAGTCTCAATGCATCATCGGCATACGGCTTGAACAGCACCATGCGCCGGGTAGCAAGCGAGACCA
Organism: Zymoseptoria tritici IPO323; assembly: GCF_000219625.1. Lineage (NCBI taxonomy): Eukaryota > Fungi > Ascomycota > Dothideomycetes > Mycosphaerellales > Mycosphaerellaceae > Zymoseptoria > Zymoseptoria tritici. Next base: position 1,454,977 of record NC_018212.1, on the reverse strand, counting down.
GCACACGACTTGATCCCACCTTCGAAGGCAATCCAACGGTATTCTTCATGGCACTCTCGAGTGTCGGCCATAGCAGCTTCATGGTATCATCGTCCAGAAGATCGAGACATCGCTCAATGGCTTCCGTGAGAGGGCTGCTCCGGACGGCAGAAAGACGCATATCGTCTAGCTTCTGCTCGGTGAGATTGTACTTGCTGGCGTTGAGATGGATGTAATTGACCTCTTCTGGTTCGAGAGAACTCAACAGGCCGATCAGACGCTCCACAAGCTCAGGAATGAAGGGGCGGATCGTGGCGCCGTTGGCCTTCTTGATGATCTCGAGAAGTGTGCGAACGGAGAAGATCTGGACTTCTTTCGCGCTGGACTCCATGCCGGAAGGCGACAGAAGGAAAGGCAGGACGTGCTTCAACATCGCCGACGCATTCTTCGTCGAGCTGTGGTCCGCTTCCAATGCTCTAGTCAAGACTCCCGTAAGCGTCCTCGCCAGTGAAGCAGCAGCCGCACGGACCGACTCTTTGATGTCGTCCAGGACCCGGAAACACTGCGTCCAAATTTGTTCCAAGTAGCCTTCGTACTTTTCGATCGATCTGCCCTGCACGAGATCTGCGATCGCAGCACAGCACGCTTGCCGCACGCGCCACTCTTTGCCGAGAATGCTGCTCAGCAGGTCCTCCATGATCGCATCAAAGTGCTTGTCGATCGTGGCAGTCGAGTCGGGCACCAACGCAGTCCAAATATCGTTCATTGACCTTTGCACACCTCCGTTCGGATCGAAGCGATATCGGAAGAGCTTGGGATAGAGCTTTGGGTTGTTAGCCAGATAGCCGTCCACGCTGGAGTCGGAGAGAACTCTGCTCAGACCGAATCGACCAAAGGCCGCACGACTGGACCAGATCGCGTTGGATGAGGCCATGGACATGAACTTGTACACTAGACTCGAGTCGCCGACTTCGGAGGCCAGGCTCATGATGTCCTTGTATGTCGACACGGAGCCATCGCCGGTAGGTAGCGCACCAGGCTCGAACAGCTGGGTGTCAGCGGATACATTACCTGACAACTGAGCTTTGTCGGACGAGAAGGATGATACAAGATCGCGAACCAAGTCATCTTTCAGACTTCGATCTCCCTTCTCGTAGACCAGACCCAATCCGCGTGATGAAGACTCTTGCACTAGCTCATCTCTGTCTGAAAGACAACGTCGGAATGCGTTCTGGCATTCTGCGAGACGGTCCTGAATCTTTTCTCCGCAATACTGCACCAAACAGAGCAGCCACATGACGGCAGCTTTCTTTAGCGCAGGCTTGGTGGTTGCGCAGTCTTTGAGAACTCGATCCACAAGCTTTGACAAAGTCTGCGTTCGAGGGTGACCCATCGATATGTCCGCAGGTACGCCGATGTCCAGTTTAGTTGAGAGAGCTGTCGACTGCCAGCCAGCTGCAAGGTAGCTGAAAGCCTCTCCCACAGTGAAGTGTATTTCTGACTGGCGAATCTCGTGCAGTTTGTGCAGATGATCTTCGATATGCTTGAGGTTGTCATCGCCTTCAGGTACGACCATCGATAGCTGTCCCAGGCAGGTAATTGCACTTTCGTTGCCCTCCTTGGCCCGCTCATACAGCTTGTCCGACACCTTCTCCAAAGCCGAATACTGTCCGATGCTCTCAGGTGTGAGGCACGAGAACATGCACATTTGTCCGATGGCAATGTGACTCGCCTCGTGCAGCGTAGAATCCCGAGTCTCCGCAAACATCTTGAACAGAATGTCCAGTACCGCGGAGTAGTTCGAATTTTGAGGAACGCTCTGTGTTCGGCAGGCCACTCGACTGAAGTAGAATCCGAGAGCCACGATAGCGCCGTGGACATGGCTGAGATGTGCACCCACTGCTTTCTGCCAGTCTTGTAGGACATCCGTAAGCACAGATATAACTGGCGCAGCATTACAGCCTGGATGAGACCCAAGGATGCCAATCACTTGCGCCGCAGTCATTCTCTTCGTGTGGTTGTTCGACTTGAGTGTAGGTAGCATGCTCATTGCTCGATCGACGTGATGTTTGATCAGAGCCTCAGGGCTGAGAGCGAGGAACTCGACCAGATTATCTTCCGAGACTGCACTCTCGGACGTGACACAAGCAAATAAAGCGCCGACCAAGATGTCCAGCAACTCCGGCGAGGAGCTCATGGCTGAGCTCAGATGAGCCTTCATTGCATCTCTCGCGGGCGCATCGGATTCGACCATGGCGTCCAATCTGCGCTCCCATTCCGAGTCTAGATTGACGGGCACTTTTGCCTGCTCCAATGCCTTCGTAACAAGCATACGCCGAGCAAAACTCGTCATGAATTGGAAAGATGACTTGTTGAGTTCGCGAGCTTTCTGCACCAGTACTTCCGCCTTAGAGCTGGTAATCTGGGTCTGAACAATGAAGAACTGCTCCACGACGGCCTCGAAGGATGGGAAGGACACATTGGGTGTTTCCGCGCCAATGTTCGAGCCATTCAACATTCGATACCAGTACGGACTTAGTCCGCGCTCGCCTTCTTCTCGTACTTCGGGTCGGTCGCTCGTGGCACCCATGGCGAGCACGTCGACCCAACGAGCTTTGACGGAGGAGTATGGTAGACATCTATTCGCAAAACGGACTGCGACGTAGCGAGTACTTCTAAGACGTTTCGAGCCTTCCAGATCTGCGGACTGTGCCATCTGGTCTATGAGGAGGTTTTCAAGAACGTCTTGCTCGGATTTTGCGAACTCGAAACGACTCATGGCCCCCAGCACTGTTGAGAGCGACTCTTCGATGCTGACAGTGATCGAGTTCCCGGATGCGTCTTGAGCGAGAGAGTCGAAGAGCCATCGAAGCAAGTCCAGAGATGCATGTTCTTCTTCAACAAGTACACTGCGTGGCCCGGCTTTCGATAGCAGGCCGATGACTTCGTATGCATAAGCACGAGATATCAGATCCTCGTTGAGTCCAGGTTTCGGCCATCCCTGATTCTCGATGAAGTCTCGTAGTCTGACAACGACCTGGGGAGCGATGGCGTGAAGGGATTGCTTGTCGCCAAATCGAGCGACAAAATTGATGTATGAGAAGATGGCCGCTCGTAGTTTGCTGGCCTCTCTACCGATTGATGTGCTTCTACCAATATTGTCAGCTATCAAAGGGCATGAATGGAGACGCTATGAACGCTCAGCTTTGACGCTTGAATGTGGCATAGTCGACAAGACTTACTGTTGTGGTCCATTTGACATCAGCACATCCTCCCCGTCTTGCCCAGAAGTGGACACTCCATCGGCGACAAGTTTGGTGATGTTGTTTGCGAAAGTCGTGCTCCTGGTGGACTTGTTCAGCAGGCCCAGAATCTTCAATCGCAAAGGAGCTTTCACTCGAGGTGCATCATTCGTGCCAGACGAGCCTCCGAAATACAGCTGAAACAATCGCTGTATCAAAGTCTCATCTTCGAGGTCAGTCACTGGCATTGCACGCTTGAGCATGTCATCACCAACGTCGCTGATCGAAGACGATGGATCTGCAGAGGCGAACAACGCTGCTAAGAACCGCTCGCTGTCGGTAAACAGCCCGCTGGCTAACAACTTTGCAGCGAGAATCTTTGTTTGAAGAAGATTCAGCCCGCCTGCTGCAGGATTCCATGCGCCTTCCTTGCCATCCATACCGAAGAATGAGTACTCATCAGGAGTCAGGCCAGGACAGACTTTGCTCGCGCCTTTTTGTGGAGCAAATAGCATGAACTTCCCGAGCTGCATTGACAGAAATGTCGCATCCTCCTCAGACAGATCCATCTTCGTTCTCATGTCTAGATCCTCCTTGCTTCCTCGTGGTGGAAGTGGAAACGATTCCAGTAGTCGTAGAAACAGGTAGAAGATCTGGCCCATCTGGGTTCCACTCTGCGCGATTCCACTGACCACCACCGGCAACAGCTCCGCCTTGTCTGCTTTTGACAATCGCACGACACCTTGCTGGATGTAAAGTAGATCGAAGTGGCGGATCATCGTGTTCTTCTGCTCCTTGAATTGCTTGACCAGCGCCGCGACTGGGAGCTGAATCGATTGCGGCTGGATGCGCGTGTTGACATGTTGGCAGATGGCGATGACCTTCTGTCGTACGCTGTTGTGCTCGGAGGCGAGTTTGAGGAGGACCGGTGCCAGATATGTTTTGAGAAGAGATTCCAATTTTGCGTCGGTATCGGCCAGTGCTATGCGCATCTCCACTTTGCCTATCAGAGCCAGCTCACGCTGCTCAGGCGTCTGTGCAGGAGCGCTCATCTTGACGGTGATGGGTGAGTGTTTGTTGAACAGATGAGGAGTTCGTCTATCTCATGATGTCGATGATTCGGGACAGCGTCGGAGGCGACGTGGCGATGGGAAGAGTCGTGAAGATGTCGGGGATTGAGGAGAGATTAGACCTGCATTTGTTGGTGTTGTTCCTGAGAGATTGCGTCTAAACAACCAGAAGTCGGATAACGCCACTGATCTATGTTGCGTACTCTCGTGGAGCCTGCCTTCGCGTGGTGGAGGACTTCAAACAAGGTACGCGATTGGTTCGGGTTGAGCGGACGCTAGTCAGTGTACGCAGTCAGCGATTCCATTCGCTTGAAATTCACGGCTGATGGAATCAAAAGTGGAGGGGAGAAATTGATTAGAAATAAGGTAGACATGCTTGAAACTGCTCCGGCGACGATACTTCGCTGAGCCAGATCATACATGTTCGGGGTACTCGTTCGTGTCTGCGAGTCCGGTGGGTGGCATTGCAGAGGAATGTAGATCGATGTTGTTTAAGCATTCAGGATTCCGGATGGGAGAGGTATATCCGACTGGATGTACTTTAAGGTATTCATGGACAATGACCAGTCATGTATGAGCAGTGCTCCGCAGTGAATCCCAGCACTTATGACAATACCGCCAAAGCATTCCCACATTCGCTCATAGATTTCCGATCTGCTCGTTACTTCTCCTCCGGCATCTTCATCTCCTTTCCGTTACTCTCCGTAACGTCCAACGAGACAAGGAACCTGCTGACCATATTGTATCCCGCAACTGTGATGCTCAACTCCATGACCTGCTGATCCGTGTATCTGCCCTTCAACCTCTCAAACAAATCATCCTCCACCTTGATGTTCTTCGTCGATTGATACGTGTAAGCCAACACATCCTTCTCCTCTTCGCTGAACACCTCGCTTATAACATCGTCATTCAACACTGCCTCCAACTGTTGCCTGGAGGCACCCGCTTTCAAAGCGATTGGAGCGTGTGCCGTCCATTCGTAGACGGCAGTATTGAGGACCGCGATGTAGCAGATCGCGAGCTCGGCGAGGACGAGCGGAAAGGACGAGTTGGTCCGAATGGCGCCCATCAAAGTATTGTAGCCGTCGGCGATGGCAGGATTATGCAGGAGAGCGAGATCGAGCGGTATGAGCGGACGAGGCTTGCGCCGGGCTTCGATTCGTTCATATATTGCCTTGTTCTCCGGCGTTGGATCCGCCGGCGTGGTTGGGGCGTACGGAATGCGCATGATGGTGATGGTCGCTGTTGGGTCAGTAAAAAAGGCCTTTCCTTAAGTGTGTGTGATGGAAGAGGCAAAGAGCTGTTGTATAGAGAAATGGAGGAGTACTTATCCACCCGGCTTACGGTTCGGCAATGAACCTCGTGATGAGATCGTGGCCGTCGTCTTTGCAACGTATCGCGTGGCGAGGGCTTGACTACATTATTGTTCTGTCCTGATTGAGGCCACTCACGCTGCTGCCACGCGCCATGAGCGTGGTCTCGCAGAAGGATGACAATTTCTGCGATGTGAGTGGTGAGGAATGAAAGAAACAGCGTGTGTGGAGAGCGGAGCGGGGGCCCGCCGGGACCTGCAGGCAGAACTAAGCCCGTTTGGCACGGGGCGATTGATTTATCGAACGATAATTTGGTCTGGGGAAGAAGGGTCGACTTTCACAACGCGACCTCAACATCTCTCCCCCTCGACAACATCCTCTGTGCCAATTTCTCCCGGAACATTGACATCACAATGGGTCTCCTCCAGGAAGTCCTCGCGCAGTTCGACGCGCAATTCGGCCAGACCAGCCTCTGGAAACTTGTCGGACTTGGATTCCTCGCCTTCAGCACGCTCGCCATCCTCCTCAATGTCCTCTCACAACTTCTCTTCCGTGGCAAGTTGTCCGATCCGCCACTCGTATTCCACTGGGTGCCCTTCATCGGAAGCACCATCACCTACGGCATCGACCCATACAAGTTCTTCTTCTCCTGTCGGGAAAAGTATGGAGATGTCTTTACATTCATCCTGCTGGGAAAGAAGACGACGGTGTGCTTGGGCACCAAGGGCAATGATTTTATTTTGAATGGAAAACTGAAGGACGTCAACGCGGAGGAGATATACAGCCCGCTGACCACTCCTGTCTTTGGCAAGGATGTGGTTTATGATTGTCCCAATTCGAAGCTCATGGAGCAGAAGAAGGTACGGAGAATTGAGAACATACGGGCAAAAGTGCAGCTATATTGACTTGTCACTTAGTTCGTCAAGTACGGCCTCACAACCTCTGCCCTCCAGTCCTACGTGACCTTGATCGCCGCCGAGACCCGCCAGTTCTTCGACCGCAACAACCCTCATAAGAAGTTCGCATCGACCAGCGGCACGATCGATCTCCCACCAGCCCTCGCCGAACTTACGATCTATACTGCCAGCCGATCATTGCAAGGAAAGGAAGTCCGCGAGGGCTTCGACTCGTCTTTCGCGGACCTCTACCACTACCTCGATATGGGATTCACACCGATCAACTTTATGCTTCCGTGGGCGCCCCTTCCCCAGAACCGACGCCGCGATTATGCGCAGAAGAAGATGTCCGAGACATACATGTCGATCATTCAGAAGAGACGAGAGTCCAAAACGGGCGAACATGAGGAAGACAGTAAGTGAAGTCAGGCACAGGAGGCGTCCAGCTCTCGGAGTCTTGCAGTTGGCCTGTTAGTGGCCATGACATCGCCGAGCATTTGCTAACGTCTTGTACCATCAGTGATCCACAACTTGATGCAGTTAGTAAAGTCACAAGCAGAAGGCGTGCAGATACAGTGTTGCCACGCGTGTCCCACGGCCATGCGGCCCAAGTTCCTCCCTGGAGACGATGCTGACCCTCGACTTCTAGGTGCAAATACAAGGACGGCAATGCCATTCCCGACAAGGAGATTGCTCATATGATGATTGCGCTGCTCATGGCCGGCCAGCACTCTTCATCTGCGACCGAGTCCTGGATCACTCTCCGCCTCGCATCCCGCCCCGACATCCAAGACGAACTCCTCCAAGAACAAAAGGATATGCTCGGTGTGAACGCCGACGGCAGTATCAAGGAGCTCACATACGCCAACCTCTCGAAACTCACCCTCCTCAATCAAGTCGTCAAAGAAACCCTTCGTATTCACGCTCCAATCCACTCCATTCTGCGCAAGGTCAAGTCTCCCATGCCCATCGAAGGTACGGCATACGTCATTCCAACCACCCACACTCTTCTGGCCGCTCCGGGCACAACGAGCCGCATGGACGAGCACTTTCCCGACTGCCTCCATTGGGAGCCGCATCGATGGGACGAGAGCCCGTCCGAGAAATACAAGCACCTGTCCCCGACGACTGCCCTAGGAAGCATCGCCGAGGAGAAAGAAGACTATGGCTACGGCCTGGTAAGCAAGGGCGCGGCGTCGCCATACTTACCCTTTGGTGCGGGACGACACAGATGTATCGGCGAGCAATTCGCGTACGTGCAATTGCAGACCATTACAGCGACGATGGTTCGCGATTTCAAGTTTTACAATGTGGATGGCAGCGACAACGTGGTGGGTACGGATTACAGCAGTTTGTTCAGCCGGCCGCTGTCGCCGGCAGTAGTAAAGTGGGAGAGGAGGGAGGAGAAGGAGGAGAAGAACTGAAGTGGAAGACTTGGTGTGGGTATGCAGAACCATAGGTGGATCTTATGCTAATGAATAGCGCGAGTGTCAGGCGCGCGTATTGTAAAGAGGGAGACGCTGCTTTCACAACGCTCGGATCGACCCTTCGTCATCTGACAAAAGTCATGCTTCCTACAGAGAACTACCTTAACTATCCAGACGACATCCTGTCCTTCAACTAATAGGCACAGCCACCAGTGATTGTAGATCGCCGCCTGAAGAACACGCAACACACATTGTCCTGGCGTCAATCCAAAAATGACAAGGAATGCATTGGCGAATACTGCTGGATCATCGCAAGTATTTGAGGGAAAGCCGAGACCTGATCAACACCACGCGCGGCCAACTCACTGACCTGGTAATGTTGTCCAGAACCGTGACCCCTGGAACCTTTTGCAATGCACCTACCCAGGCTGGAATTTCGACGATGCGTGCTACGGTGTAAGTTCGCACCGCGGTGCCACCATGGACGGGCATGATTGCTGATTCGGGTTTCCTTTCTAGGGACATCCGGGCATTGACTACAGAGCTCGCGGTGTTGCTCAATGCGACGACGCGGTTGGCAATGGTAATGCTGGCTGCGACGCGGACTTCAAACTGTAAGAGGGCTTGAACTGTTCGACGATCGCCATCACAATCTTGTTACCTTTTGGAGTCCACGTTCGAGTTCTTGAACTGAACTTCAACCAGCATCAATCCGGAAGGCTCGGAAGTCCAGTTTTTGCGATCTTTGAACTGGCGGACAAACGACGGTCGGTCCGCAAGGGTTGGTGGAGTCCCAGACAACCTTCAATTGCGTCTTGTGTGTTTCACTTGCAACGGAGGAGGGCGGAACGAAGGAGGATATTATATGATTCTTGTGTGTACCAGTTCCATATCTCCAAGTCCAAGTAGATTTGTCGAGCCATCTTCGTGATCTCGTTTCCCTTCGCTCGTCGGCAATACTCGACTGTTCGCTCGCGCTCTCCAGCATGTTGAGAATATCGACTTCACCGAGAGTCAAATACACGTCGAGCTCTCGCATCCTGTCCTCTATTGCGGCGACTTTCGAACGGCATGTTTATCACATGGACAGTCGGTTTGTCACAAACGTAGTCTTGCTTCCTCCAACAGAACCCTCAATACGTACGGGACTGCAGTCCGTTGGAGATGGTTCGAAAAGCATAATTGGGCCCGGAGCTGTAAACCCCGTCGGCATTGAAGATAACATTTTGCGTGATTTTTGTCAACGGGAGGCTACAGTACCACGCGCCGGGTCTTACTGTCACAATGGGAGGCTAGAGTACCACGCGCCGGGTCTTACGGCTGCATTGAAAACCACGCAGATGTCTGCGAAAGCCTGTGAGATCAGCATGTGCTGCATCTGTTGGACCGGAAGGGTGATCGCTGCTGCTGTGGAGTGGAGGGGAGACAACTATGTTGTCTCATGCAGCCAGCAGCCATTGGTGAGGCACAACCCACGAAGACCCGAGTGTCCAAGTAGGATGCACACACCGTTGTCAATCATTTCATATGTATTGGCATGGCCGTCGATGGTTGCGGGGTGGCTGAATCAGTGCAGAGTCCACGGTGGATTGACATGTGTCTCTTTCGCAGCACAATTTCCTCCGTCGTCATCAGCTGCGAGCGCACTCGGAGCACTCCCGACACCAAGAGAACCTTATTCTACCTGAGGTTTCCCTCGCTCACTCACTCCAGAGAGCACAAGCCTTTCTCTCAGTCGACAGTCCTCAATTACGACTCACACCTCTGACTCCTCTCTCTCTCACACATCCTTGACCTCACTGCCATATATCATATCGACAATTGTCCTCCTTCCACTCTCAACCACAACACCACCTCTACACACCTCAATCCGCGACAGTCACACTTTTTCTCACCTCCAGCCGATACCGGCATTCCGACACACTCACACCGCAAACATGTGCCCGACTCCAGATGATGCTCCGGCCACCAATGGTCACGCCAATGGCCACTCCAACGGCGTCAATGGCACCAACGGCACCCACGACGGCTACCAGTATGTTCCGCCCATCTTCCACTTCACCGCTCGCCTCATCATTCAGCACCGCCGCACGACCTCACAGCACTGACTTCTCCTCCTCCCTTCCAGAGCCATCAAGACCAACCAAGACTCGCGCCCGCAATCCTCCAACCCCTACGCACCCGTGCAAGACTTCCTCAGCAACGTCTCAAATTTCAAAATCATCGAGTCCACCCTCCGCGAGGGCGAGCAATTCGCCAATGCCTTCTTCGACACCGAGACCAAGATCAAAATCGCCCGCGCTCTCGACGAATTCGGTGTCGACTACATCGAGTTGACCTCACCTGCCGCCAGTGAGCAGTCCCGTCTCGACTGCGAGGCCATCTGCAAGCTCGGATTGAAGGCCAAGATCCTCACCCACGTAAGATGTAATATGAGCGACGCCAAGATGGCCGTGGCGACGGGGGTGGACGGTGTGGATGTGGTCATTGGCACGAGCAGCCACCTCATGCAGCACAGCCATGGAAAAGATATGACATATATCAAGAACACGGCGATTGAGGTGATTGAATACGTCAAGTCGCAAGGCAAGGAGATTCGCTTCAGTTCGGAGGATTCTTTCCGAAGTGATCTGGTCGATCTTCTCACCATCTACAGCGCGGTGGACAAGGTCGGCGTGAACCGTGTGGGTATCGCGGATACTGTCGGGTGGGTTGCAACGTGCTGAAGATGTGTGATTGCACTCGGACTGACATCTCACCAGATGCGCCACTCCTCGCCAAGTGTACGACCTCGTCCGCACCCTCCGCGGAGTCGTCTCCTGCGACATCGAGACTCACTTCCACGACGATACCGGCTGCGCCATCGCCAACGCTTACTGCGCCCTCGAAGCCGGAGCTACCCACATCGACACATCCGTCCTTGGTATTGGCGAGCGCAACGGCATCACTCCTCTGGGCGGCCTCATGGCTCGCATGATTGTCGCCAACCCCGCCTACGTCAAGGGCAAATACAAGCTGGAGAAGATCAAGGAGATCGAGGACCTCGTCGCTGAGGCCGTTGAGATCAACGTCCCCTTCAACAACCCCATTACCGGTTTCTGTGCCTTCACCCACAAGGCCGGCATCCACGCCAAAGCCATTCTCAACAACCCCTCCACCTACGAAATCATCAACCCACAGGACTTTGGCATGTCCCGATACGTGCACTTCGCTAGCCGTTTGACCGGCTGGAACGCCATCAAGTCTCGGGCGGAGCAACTTGGCTTCAACATGACTGACGCTCAGATCAAGTCCGTGACGTTGAAGATCAAGGCGTTGGCGGACGTGCGTCCTCTTGCGATCGACGACGCGGACAGCATTATCAAGACGTTCCACTTCAACCTCTCGGCGGACAAGGAGAAGCCGCTGTTGGAGATGAGCACGGAGGAGCAGAAGAAATTCGCCAAGGCCGAGGCGGAGTTGAAGGGCGAGAAGGAGAAGAGAGAGTTGGACGAGCAGGCTGACGCGGAGGCGGAGGTGCCTGTCGCCAAGAAGACCAAGACGGCGGTGGTGTCATAGAAGGAGCATGGCTGAGGATAGACGGCGGAGGTGTATCGATTGAGGAGCGCCGAGGGAATGGCGATGCTGTGGCAGAGTGTGACGCTCGACACGCCACGAGATCCTGAACGAGTGGACGGCATCTAAAAAAAGTCTCGGAGATGTATTCGTGATGGGCGGTCTTTGTATTTATCAGGATTGGCACACGGGGAAACGGCAGGCAGGACAGAGAATCAACGACGAACGAATTCGGCATATGAATGAGTGCTTCCTACAAGTGTTCGATATACTGGTCTACTAATCGTCAACTCCGGGACAAGGGATCCTTGGTCCTCGGACTGCCAATTGGAACGCATCGGAGTGTTGTTGGCTCTTGCAAGATATCGCCATCTACAGGCCTTGATCGAATGTTTGCCAGGCACGAAGATTCTCCTTTCTCTTTCCGTGTCGATCTCTTTCGACATCTCACTTCAACTTGAAGTGATGTCTCCCGTCGTTTGTCCCGTCGCATCTGACTCGTGCGCAGTAGATCGCATTCAAAACTTGACTCTAGATCGAAGAGCTCTTGGCACTTTCGCCTCACTCTCGGAAACATGGCATTCTCCAATCTTCCGCCGCTTCAACTTCCCCTTTCTGTCCAGACGGCGCCCCTCACTCACCCCACCAAACCTTGTCTCCAGAATCTCGACGTTACCCCGCAACCACATCTCGTCTTGGTTCCGCACTTCTTTGCACGCGTCAACTGTCCCCTATACGACCGCCCGAGTTCCAGAGCTTCCCTGAAGCTGTTATTTGACTAGTCCTCTTCTGAGCGGCTCTCGCGGTCGAGCACCGCTCGGTGTGGACGATCCAGCGCCGTGGGTCGTTCTCCTCATACTCATGTCCGAGACTTTGCTGAAGGACCACTTGCTCCCGGCTCGTTGCGCGGATCGAGTCCGGCCCAGGAGGAGTGCCAGGTGCAACGACATGGGAATCCTGTGAAGCAGCTGCCAGTCAGCTCTCACGCCGGCGCATGAACAAGCCGAGGGTGGGCATTCTGCTTGCTCCAAGATCTCGAAACAGCATTGTCTTCTGATCACATGCCATCCCGAAATTTGGAGCTCCCCGAGAACATACCACTTCCTGTCTCTCAGCGACCAACCAGAGCTTACGCATCAATACCGCCACGGCCGTGCGGATTCAATTCCATACCATCAAGGTGGGGTTGCTCCTTCACTAATAACCTGGTAGGCTCCAGACTTTCCTGTTAGCTCGAGCACCCTGCATCAGACCAACGGTCGAGTCCTTTAGTTCATGTGATGTCCATATAAGAAGCAAAGCACAGCTGCAGCTCAGTCCCTCTCTCCCCTGTCGTTCCTTCCGCTCGGTGTCCGTCCTGCAGCTGACTCTTGACCTCACATCCCTTCGACACCCTCACAGCACAACCATGTCGTCCAACGGCGAAGGCTCCTCCTCCTCGGCCGCGGCTGCTGGCCCCGACTACACGAACCTCCCCGCTCTTCATCACGACGCCGCCACATTCCTCGCCCACGACTACGACTATGTGATCATTGGCGGTGGTACTGCTGGATTGGTGGTCGCTGCTCGTCTGACTGAGAATGAAGATATCACAGTCGGTGTGCTGGAGGCCGGGAAGAGCAGATTGGGCGACTTTTTGGTTGACTCGCCGGCGATGTTCATGCAGTGAGTGTTTTAGCTTCCCTTGCCTTGATCTGAGGAACGATTCGGATTGTATGCTGATCGCTGCACCAGGATGTTCATGAACCCGGAGTATGATTGGTGCCATATGACTGAGCCTCAGGTGAGATATGAGGTCGACCTGGCAATCTTCAAGACAGCAAGACTGACTTACTGCAGAAACACAACCACGGTCGTCGCCACCACATTCCTCGCGGCAAGGCCCTTGGAGGCAGTTCAGCGTAAGTGTAACTTCAATGCTGCTCTCCCGACCACACTGACAGGTCTGGATAGAATCAACTACATGATGTACGTCCGCGGCTCAAAGCAGGACTACGATGACTGGGCCATCATCGCAGGCGACGAAGGCTGGAACTCCGACGAGATGATGAAGTACATGCGTAAGCATCAAACCCTCGAGCCCATCGACGACAGCGTCACCGATCGCTCTACCATGCCCTTCGTCGGAGAGCACCACGGCACGTCCGGTCCGGCGAGAACCTCCTTCAACGACTGGCGTCTTCCGATCGAGGACGACTTCATCAAGGCCTGCGACGACGCCACCGGCATGTCCAAGAAGCCCGTCGATCCATGGAGTGGAGACCACATCGGGTTCTACAACACCCTCGGCTTGGTCGCTCGCTCCGGTGAAGCCAAGGGCATGCGGAGTTACGCTGCTCGCGGTTACTTCGCTGCCAACGCCCACCGCAAGAATTTGCACGTCCTCACCGAGGCGATGGTGCAGAAGATCGAGCTCAAAGGCGACACCGCGACTGGCGTCCGCTTCATCCACAACGGCGAAGAGCACACCGTCAAGGTCGGCAGGGAATGCCTCATGGCTGCTGGTGCCATCCAGTCCCCTCAACTGCTCGAGCTTTCCGGAATCGGCAACCCCGAGATCCTTCGTGCTGCGGGCGTCGAGCCATTGATCAACAACCCCGAAGTCGGCGAGAACTTCCAGGATCACGTCCTCACCATTGGCTGCTGGGAGGTCAAGCCAGGCAACATGACGCTCGAAGCCATCCACAACCCAGCCGTGATGGAGGCTGCACAGAAGGCTCTTGCTGAGACCGGCGGTGGCCCTCTCACTTCCGTCTGCACCATGCAGGGTTTCTTCCCGTACAAGATGTTCGCCACGTCGGAGGAGCAGGATCGCATCATCAAGTCGATTGAGGCCGATCTTCCCAGCTTGAGCACATACCAGAAGAAGCAGTACGAACGCACGATTGAGCACTTGAAGGATGACAAGTCGGCCAACTTGCAGGTCGTGTTGGTTCCTTCGCACTTCGGTATGGAGGAGGGTATTGAGAACCAGTCCAAGGTGTTCCCGGCGCCCAGCAACCCTGAAGACCCGTACGCCATCTCCGCCGCCATGTGCTTGCAGTACCCTCTGTCTCGTGGAAGCGTCCACATCAAGTCTTCCGGTAAGGCGTCCAGCTCTCATCAACCCGTATCCATGACAAGCTAACGATGTGACATAGACCCCAACGAACACCCCGCCGTCGACCCAGGTTACCTCAAACACCAAGCCGACGTCGACGTCCTCGCCGCCGGCCTCAAGATGCTGGGAAAAGTCGAACAATCCCCCCACCTCGCAGACAAGATCTCCAAGCGTCTCTACCCACCCGCAACCGCCGACATGTCCGACACCGAGCAGATGCGCACCGCCGTCCGGGACATCTGCATGTCCGAGTACCACGTCTGCGGATCGGTCGCCATGGGTGCTGCGACGGATACCAAATTGGTCGTGCTGGGGACGAAGAACGTGCGTTGTGTGGACGCGAGTGTGTTCCCCAATCACGTGTCTGGTAACATTGTTTCGTCGGTGTATGCGGCTGCGGAGAAGGCGGCGGATATCATCAAGGATGACTGGATTACTGGCGGAGGCAAGGGAAAGATTTTGATGAAGTAGAGATAATCGCGGGATGATGGGAAGGGATACTTAGCATGCATGAATTCTATGACACTACTTTGAAGCAACATGCGTCCTTGTGAAAAGCTGTGTCAGCGATGCAACTTCAGGTTGGCGTTGTGGGAAAGGAGAAGCAGAAGACAACTCGTGCGAGGGGTGGTTACCCAAAAGTTGTGCCTGAGCGGCTGATCCCGGCGCTACTGAAAAAGTACCCAGCTCCACGCGATGTCACAAACGCGAACGAGATGGAAGGTCAACGTCTTGTATATCACCACCAACTCTACATTGCTCTTCTTCCATCATGGTGAGCTATCACATATGTCTACCAGTGCTCGCATATGCTAACAATATACAGGCTCAAATTTTCCAAGAAGGCAGCACCGAAGAGCGAGGCGAGAATGCAAGACTTAGGTGGGTTGTCTGAGTTGAGAGCAGGCCTGGAGTTATGCTGACAGGACTTCAGCGCATTCGTCGGTGCAATTGCGATTGGAGATCTGGTGAAGTCGACTCTCGGACCAAAGGGACAAGACAAGGTGCGCCAGAAGAGCTTCGACTTCCATCCAGAACACCTCACTCACACCTCCTCCAGATCCTACAAAGTGCTTCGACCGGCGAGATCATGGTGACAAACGACGGCGCGACCATTCTCAAGAGTGTAGCATTGGACAACGCAGCGGCAAAGGTCTTGGTGAACATTTCAAAAGTGCAGGACGATGAAGTAGGAGATGGAACAACAAGTGTGGCCGTCCTCGCAGCAGAACTCCTCCGCGAAGCCGAAATTCTCGTCAACCAGAAAATCCACCCACAGACCATCATCGAAGGATACCGGATAGCGAGCGCGGCGGCACTGAAGGCATTGGCGGAGAGTGCGGTGGATCACAGTGACAACGCGGAGCTGTTCAGAAAAGATTTGATTGCAATCGCACGGACAACTCTCAGCTCGAAAGTGTTGAGTCAAGACAGAGATCAATTTTCGGAGTTGGCTACGGATGCGGTGTTGAGGATGCGCGGATCGACAGATCTTACACACATTCAGATCATCAAGAAGGCGGGCGGAAAACTCTCAGACTCATACCTCGACCCGGGATTCATTCTGGATAAGAAGTTCGGCACCGGGCAACCTAAGCGGATTGAGAATGCGAAGATTCTCGTCGCCAACACTTCCATGGACACGGACAAGGTCAAGATCTTTGGCGCGAGAGTCAAGGTGGAATCCACAGGCAAGCTCGCCGAGCTGGAGAAAGCCGAACGCGAAAAGATGAAGTCCAAGGTGGAGAAGATCAAGGCACACGGCATCAACTGCTTTGTCAACCGACAACTCATCTACAACTGGCCCGAGCAACTCTTCTCGGATGCGGGCATAGCCTCTATCGAACACGCCGACTTCGACGGTGTTGAGCGCCTGGCTCTCGTCACCGGTGCTGAGATTACATCCACATTCGACCATCCGGAACATGTCAAGCTCGGCCACTGCGACCTCATCGAGGAGGTCATCATCGGCGAGGATAACCTCATACGCTTCTCCGGCGTCGCTGCAGGACGCGCCTGCACCATTGTCCTCCGCGGATCCTCGGAACAACTCCTCGATGAAGCCGAGCGTTCCCTCCACGACGCCCTCGCCGTCCTCTCCCAAACCGTCAAGGAACCCATGACCACTCTCGGCGGCGGCTGCGCCGAAATGCTCATGTCCAAAGCCGTTGACCACGCCGCGCAGAATGTCGCCGGAAAGAAAGCTCTCGCCGTCGACTCCTTTGCCAAAGCACTCCGTCAATTGCCTACCATTCTCGCCGACAATGCAGGTCTCGATTCCGCGGATCTGGTCGCTAGATTGCGCAAGGCGATTTACTCGGGCATGTCGAGCAGTGGACTGGATTTGATGCGTCCGGGTGGTGGCATTGCGGATATGAGGGAGTTGGGTGTGGTGGAGGCGTTCAAGTTGAAGAAGGCGGTTGTGAGCAGTGCGAGTGAGGCGGCGGAATTGCTGTTAAGAGTGGATAATATCATCCGCGCAGCGCCGAGGGCGAGGGAGAGGATGTAAGCCGACGGCATGTGCAAATGAACGACATCATTTGGAAGAGGCGAGGCGGACTTGTGGGCGGGCTGTGAGAGTACTTGCCCGGAGAGGTGCCGTGGAGCTTTATGGACCACATGGCCTGTCAGCGGATACCGCAAATTGTCCTTGCCTGCAAATCCTCCAACTCGTCGTCCGCTCCATCGACCACAGCATGGCCGACAAAACGGACAAGTCGACAGCACAGATATTCTGACCGGTCTCACGCCAAAGTTGCTATGAATTGAGAATTGTTGAGCTGACATTTTGTAGACCGTCGTATCAGTCCGCACCAGGCTTCCTCACGATCATGACCTAGTCGCAGCCGCCTCGCCATCGAGCTCTCCACGCCGAGTTTTCCATGGCCTGACATCTCATAGCCGCCGACTTGCAATGCTCCGGTACCGAGCAAAGCTTCATCACTCCAGACCTTGAATTTCCCTCTTTCAACTGTGATTGCTCGATGCCGAATTCTCGCGTCCTGGAGCTGCAGGCTGCAGCGTCATTTGCCTTGCTAATCTCCCGGTTCACATGAGCGCAAGGTACAGTCCTCGTCGCAGAGTGTATTGATGTTTCTACAGACGAATGGCGAGTGACTGGAAGCGAAAGTCGGCAAGCCACAAACTCCGGATACGGCGTTTGTTGGCTCGGCGCAATACAACGGACCTTGGCAACGCAAGGCACCATC
The DNA here is from genome assembly GCF_000219625.1 of Zymoseptoria tritici IPO323. Classification (NCBI taxonomy): domain Eukaryota; kingdom Fungi; phylum Ascomycota; class Dothideomycetes; order Mycosphaerellales; family Mycosphaerellaceae; genus Zymoseptoria; species Zymoseptoria tritici. The sequence goes on along the minus strand of NC_018212.1, from coordinate 1,437,186 downwards.
GCTCCTATGTCCCCGGATATAGGGCTCGGTATTCGCGAGTATGTGTGACGATTGGACCTTGAAGAATCAAGCCTTTTGCTGCACTGCAGCCCGAAAGCTGAGAACGGCAATCGCTATTTGTAGCCAGGATGTCTACAAGAATTCTACACCTCGACTCCTCCCCGACTCCGCGCAGCCATGAGCCAAGGACATGATACGAGAGCAGCTCAAGATTCGGCATTTCACGAGCCACGCCTCACGAACTCGCGCTCCACGAACCCGCCTGTTCTGTGCAGTTTGGAAAGATACGACCCGAATGGAGGACCGTCATTTCGGTTGCACCCCACATTCAATCTCCTGTCAGATCGCCACTATGCGGCAGCCGCATGTCAAGCGTATGCCGGGTGCATGGCACATCCAGTAATGACACCGCAAAAACGCCAACAAGTCGCGTCAAGCCTCATCAGTCCATTGAAGGATGCCGGCGGCTTTGCACTAGAGGCACCAATCGCTTGGACGACGCATGGAATATCACCCTTCCATCTGACGAGATTCAAATTGTCTGCCCCAAGCGAGAGCTACGAGTCGGTTCACTACACGCAGCAAGCATGATGGGCAAATTCCTCGATCAGCACACATAAGCGCAAAAGGGGAAGTATTGGGAGCAATGGGACTTCAAATAGGGCTGTGGGAGCTTCCTATCAAGATGATGTCCTCCCTTTCACCCATCCCGAGCAAAGATGCATCTCACTCAAATTCTCGTTGGCGCTGCTGCGCTCTTGCCCAACTTGGCCGTTGCCCACCTGGAGGCTCGCGCCAGTAACACGGCTGTCGATCAGTGTCAGCAAGACATTCGCTACAACGGCGGCTATGACTTCTGTAAGACCTTCTTCCCTACCAGAACCGTCACCGTGAACCACGTCGTCTACAAGAACGGAGGTACCACGACGATCTGCACCACCAAGCAAGCGCCTTGCACCACGACCCCTCCGTCCTATCACCAGAAGCGAGAGGCAAAGTTCGACCTCAGGGACGCAGATGGAGCCCGAGGGCAAGTCAAATGCAATCGACAGGGTGTTCCATACAACCTCCAGAAGCAGTACTCCTGCGACGTCATTGAGAAGGCTTGCCGGCAATATTATCCGCCCAAGTTCAGACTCAGACAGTAAGTCAAGGGTCACCGAGTGTCACATTTTACAAAACACGAGCTGACGACAGGATCTCTTCGCAGTCCACCATCGCGGAATACAAGCCACTGGCAACGGTCTACACCACCAAGACTGTAACCCCTGCATGCTCTTCCACCACCGCTAAGAGCTCGACAATGACCAAGAAGATTGTCGCTTCCCCTTTCTACGACTCCTGGCTCGACACGTTCGACAACAAAATCGAGTACGCAGTCTACTACGCAGTCTACAAGTGGCAGCACCACATCCCGCACAACACTTTCTACCACGGCTAGTACGTTCGTCAGCACTTCGGCGCGCACTTCCGTCAACACTTCGGCGCGCACTTCCGCCAGTACGTCGGCAAGCACTTCGACCAGTACCGCGGCTAGCACTTCCGCGAGCACTTCTATCAGCACTTCGGCCAGCACGTCGGTCAGCACAACTGCAAGCACTTCGACCAGTACGGCGGCTAGCACTTCCGCCAGCACTTCTATCAGCACTTCGGCCAGCACGTCGGTCAGCACAACTGCAAGCATCTCGACCAGTACGTCGACCAGCACTTCGCTCAGCACTTCGGCCAGTACCACAAGCAGCTCGAGCACGACTACTACCGGCACAACGGCCAGTACCACCAGTAGCTCAGCCGCAACGGACAGCACTACCACGAGCACGACCACTACAATAAGCGCTCCGGCAGGAACATGTCTCGCCCAAGTCGACGCCTTTTGCCAGCGGAACAGCCTAGATATCTCCCAAACCTGCTGCGCTGGCACTACGTGCGTTGAGGTAGAGCCTAATGTCTACAGATGCCGCCCGGGTGACTGCAAGACCAAGGTCGACGATACCTGCGTGCCGAATAGCTCGGAGCCTTCTGAGACGTGCTGCGAAAGCAGTGGTAACACATGCCAAGAAGGCCCGCCAAACACCTACTTCTGCCGCCCGGCAATGCCTACCGTCTGCAAAAGCCAGATTGACGCCATCTGCGTGCCGAACACTGCCATCTTCTCGGAGACATGCTGCGTGAGCAGCGGCAATACATGCTAGGAAACAACACCCAATAACTATGCGTGCCGTCCAGCCATCTGTCAAATCCGCACCGACGCCACATGCGCGCCGGACAGCACAGTCTTGTCCGAGACATGCTGCCCGGAGAGCGGCAACGTGTGCACACCAGGCACGCCTGGAACCTACTCCTGCCGGCCGGAAATGTTCGTCTGCCAGAATGGTAGACCGGGCAGTTCTATGGGGAACAAGAACAAGATCGATATCACGTGCAACCAAAGATACGCCACCATCGGCAATTGTTTGTTTGTTTGTTTGTTTGTTTGTTCCATTTACGTCCTGTAGGAGTCTATAACTATGTAGGACGGCTGTCTCGCGACAGTAGTCTATCTATGTACAATCGTAGTTCTCTCGTATCTCTTAACCTTAGGGAAAGACCCGTGCCTAGGATAGTAGCTAGCTAGTATCGAAGGACTTTAAAGAAAGACAAATAAGGAAAAGTAAAAGGAGTGTAGGCTAGACAGTCTCGTCTTCGCCTCTTACTAGGTGCTAGGACCTAGAAGCAATCTTTATATCCGAGAGAAAGGTAGTAAGGTGTTTCCGAAGTTCCTTATCTTCTACTATTTCTAGTAGAGATTGTGCTTGTCGTAGCGGTAGTAGCCTAAATATATCGTAGATAGGGCAGCTATATACGAGGTGTTCTGCTGTTTCTCGTCGTCCGTAAGGGCAGTCTAGCGTCGTTACGTGTCTAAAGCGATAGAGATAGGACTTTAGGTATCTGTGTCCTAATAGGATAGTATAGAAGGCACTAGTTAAAGCGCGTCTTCCTCCTATTCTATGTTTTCCTAGCGAGCTCTATAGAAATCGACTAAGGTAGCTATTTGTATTCCTAGGTACCTTATTAATCTCCCGTTGTCTTACTATTTCGTATCGGGTTTTCTAGACGCTAAAGAGATCGTCTTTTGCGTAGTTAGCCCTCTCGTGTTCTACGAAATGCTTGTATTGTCGGAGTCGATAACAGAGTAGTTATATCTATATTCTCTGTCGTTTTTGCGGAAGTATCTCTCTCGAGTCCTCGTGTTAGACTTCTCGCATATCCGAAGGCGCGCTTTAGATAGCGAGTCTTACGGGGTAGTTTTCGGGTAGCTTTGCTACGCGTAGAGAGTATAAAATTAACTGTCTCTCTAGGCGTAGATCCGGGGGGAAGAGATTTAACTCTACTTCGGACGGGACGTTTAGGGCGGTACGGAAAACGCCTAGGATCTTTCTATAAGCTTTACTTTGTAGAGATACTAGAGGTTTTATGCTCTTTTTCGACCGCTACTAAACCGGGGCCCCGTAGTCTGCTATTGTAGTAACGCAGGCTAGGTAGATCTTTCTTAACGATATAGAAGATAGACCGCGTTCGGTATTTGCTAGTCTTTCTAATCGATAGAATGCTACTTGTGCTTATGCCGATCTTATTGCAATGTGCTCTTTAAAGGTAAGACCGGCGTCTAGCCAAATCCTAAGCTACCTTATCGCTTTCTTTGCCGGGCGAACAATATCGCCGTTTAGAAGAATTACCGGGCAATCGGACCCTTTCCCTTTCGAGAAGTGTACTAGGTCTGTCTTTGCTAGGTCGAAAGCAATCGAGTTCTTCTTTCCTAGGTCTATTAGCCTTCTTACCTTACGTTCTAGTACCTTAGAGTTCTTCTTAAGGGACGTAGACGAGGTAGATAGTCTAATATCGTCGACGTAGGAACTAGGAGTAACTCCTTATAGCGAGAAGAATATGTCGCGCGTATAGATAAGAAAGAGGATAGGAGACATCGGGCTGCCTTGCGGAACGCCGATCTTTACGTCCTAGAATTCCTGTATCTGTCCGTCGAATGCTATTTATAGGCGTCTATTGCTTATAAACGACTAAACCTAATATATAAGGCTATGCGGAAGCCTTAACTAGATTATTATTCTTAACAGTCGGTTCTTTGTAACGTAGTCGTATGCTCCTCTTACGTCGAAGAAGATAACCGAAGTCTTCTTTTTCTTTCTTCGATTCTCCTCGATTTCGTTCGTTAAGAGAAGCACTATATCGATAGCCGATTTCTTCTTTCGCCCTCCTAACTACGAGTCGTGTAGAAGGGGCTTCGTCTTTGCGATAATCCCTAGGCGTTTTGCGAGTATTCTCTCGCTAATCTTGCCGAGGCAGTTTAGGAGAGAGATAACTTAGTAGGCCTTAGGGACCGAATAGTCTAGTTTTCCCGGCTTTGCTAGAACTGCGCCTGTCGCAACTTTCTAGCATTGGGGGTAGTGTCCTTCGTCGAGTAGCCTACTATATATACGTAGAAAGGTAATAGGAATAGCGCCGTACGCTTTACTAATAATAGCTTGCGTAATACCGTCTAGGCCCGGCGTTTTTCCTTTTACTATCTTCGTACTACAGGCGGCAGCGAGTTCCTCTTCGGTTAGCGTAGTCCAGCCCTAATCCCCGGCTATATACGCTTCCTAACGGCTAGGTAGAGGTTCCTCGGCAGAAGGGCGCGGAAATAAGGCTTCGGAGAAGGCCTTACATTTCCCCTCGAAAGAATCTTCGTTGTTTATTGTAGGTATCTGTCTTCGGCTGCTATTCCTAGTATAGGACATAGCTTTAAAGATAGATTTCGAGTCTTCTTTTTTGAGGAAAGCGTTCTAGTAGTTCTTCTTAGCTGTTTTAATAGCTTGGAAGTACTCGTTTCTCGCTTTCGTATACGCCTCTTTCTCGTCTAGCGTCGGTGTACGTCCGTAGGTAAAGGTCTGTCTATATGTTCTAGATATTGTACGGCGTAGCGTGCGTAGCTCTCTATTCCACTAAGGTTTTGCGTAGGCATGTACTACTTTCTCTAGGATTGCTCCCCGCATCGATTCGGTAATATACGAGGTAAGGGAGTCTGCGATATCGTCGAGGGAGTTCGTATAGTTAATAGACGTCGCCTTACTTATTAGGAGTTCTGTAAACAGTTCCTAATCCGCGGAAGCTATATCTAGAACTACTTTCTTCTGTTAGGCTCGATCTTGCGCGCTAATAAGGTCTATAGATATAGCCTTATAGTCTAAGCCTATCGGAATCGTTCTCTAGTCGATTTCTTTTGTAGATAAGGATCCTCTTGTAAACGTAAGGTCTAGGACCGACTCTGCGTCTAGGTGCGGCCTATAGAAGGTCCCGACACCTATCGTATTACATAGAGTAAAGCCCTAGTCTTCTATCTACTCTATAAATTCGCGGGCGCTAGTAGTATCCTTTCCCCTCGGATCCTAGGACGGGTGTCTAAGGTTAAAGTCTCCTACTAGTAGAGTATTTGGAAGGAACGTGTTGCGTAGAGAGTAGAGGCTTCTCTCTATCGTTTGTCGGTTTTGCGGGTTCTCGGTATCCCGAAGGTCCTTCTTGTTATAGAGATTAACTATCTAGATCTTGTTGCCCTTCTTGTCTAAAATAACAAAGGAAAGTATGTCGCTGTCGTCTAATAAAATAGGAGAGATATTAACATTAAGTCTTATGCTAATATATAGTATTGTTCTTGGCCGGATCGTCGAATCCGTAGTCGTTAGGAATAGCTAGTTATACTCCCGGTATGCGATAGATCTTGTCTCTTTGTAGCCTATTATCGGGTCTTCTATAGTCTACGGTTCCTAGACTAGTAGAAGGTCGGCTTTCTGCTTAACCGCGACGTCTAAGGTAGACTCTGTAGCCTCGATAGATTAGTTAAGATTAACATAGAAAATCCGTAGAAAGTGTTCTAATATGTAGAACGTTCTAGGGGCCTCCCTTTCTGTTATATACGATCCTTCGCCTTCTCGACTCTTAGGCTGTCCGCGCCTACGTATAGACGGTTTTAAATAGCCCTTTTTGCCTCCTCCTCGGTAGCAAAACCTACTAGAACTATCGCCCTAGTAAGAGTCCTTCTTCTCTCTTCGTTTGTTAGCCAAATCGGGGTACCTACGAGTTTAAGACCTCTATTAAAGGTCTCGATTTCTCGTTAAATGTCCTATAGGCCCGTTAGCGTGTTAAAGTTCGCGGTCGAGACGCCGTAGACTACGACCTTGTACTAGAGAGAGTCCTCTATTACCTATGCCTCGCCTACGATATCGGTAACCTTAGTAAGGCTATCGATCGTTTGTTAGCGGGCTTTCTCTGTTGCAAAGTTTAGGACAATGTTACCCTAAACTAATTTCTTTATCGCAAGGACAGCTAGCTCTTGGTCTTCGCCTTTAAGAGCGTCATTAATTTTGTCTCGGGTTGCGATCTAGTCGAGTTCCTTCTCTTTATCCTTTAGTACAAGGATAAGAGGCATCGGTTCTGCTTGTTCTTTCGGCTTACTAGCCCTCCGGGAGACGGTCGTCTACTATTGTTGTTATTATTGTTATTGTTGTTATATTGTCTTTATTGTCGAGGAGGTAGAGGTAGAGGTAGCAGATCCGCTATCTCCCTTAATAACGTCTACGAAAGTAGGCTTCTTCGCCTGTGCTACTAGTTTCTTTGTTATCGTTTCTAGGTTCGAGACTTACTTTGCGAGGATTTAGGACGTCGTCCTAAAGTCTGTACGCTCGGTAAAGTGCCGAAAGACTTCGAGAAGGTTAAGAACCCAGGTTTGTTCTTCTAGAAACCCGCCTAGATCCCCCGCTGCTTTGACTAGTAGCTGTCGGGCTTATAGGATCTTCTCGTTCGTAGGCGTGCGAGAGAGTGTTTGTTTCTTTCCGAGAGAAGGGCTACGAGTCGGGGAGATACTAAATTCGAAGGGGTTTTGCCTTTTCCTAGGTAGGAAAGGAATGCCGGTTCTTTTTAGTAGTTCCTTCGGCGACGGCAGGGTTTTAAGAGACTTAAACGTAACTTCCTCGTCCCCTCTAGCCGTAGCTTTTAGAGTCTAAGGGGCTAAGCTTGCGTCTGTTATTTCCGTCTTGGTAGACATTGTCTTGTTGTTGTTGTTGTTTGTTTGTTTAAAAAGAGGCTTAGCAGTCTTACGCCGAGAGGGCTGCTTGTTCGTCTCTATTTCCAATCGCGTTCGGGTCCTAGCCTACTTACAACACTAGGGCACTCTTCTCCCTACTATACAAAGTAGGAGAAGGTATACTTTAAAGAGGAGAGAAGAGATATATAAATATACCTCTGCTTCTAGGAAGTACTCTAGCCTGTAGCAACGTGCGTCTTTATAGCAGGCTTTAGAGGCGTTCTGCGGGTAGCCGTAGTAGGTTCGGGACAACCTTTGTCTCTAGGGAAAGGTAGGCCTATACTCTATACAGAGTATCTAGCTATATAGCTAGTACTACTACTCTAATCCCTAGAGGTGCAAATTCGTCCTTACTAAACTACACTGCTCCTTTAGCTTCCTCTCTCGGCGGCGTAGGACAACAGGTAACTCTAGTGTAGAGAGAACTAAGTGTATATGTATATGTATGTTTGTGTATCCTGGGAACACTGCTCTTGTTTAGCCTCTAGCTCTTTCAAAATTCGACCAAATCAGGCGTTTGATAGCTAGAATAAAAGCTCTCGTCGAGGGCTTTCAAACGGGCTACACGGCGTCCGAATCGGCGGCGTATTGGTTGTGTTGTGGTGTGTTAAAGTGTTGTGTTGTTGTGTTGTAGTACAGGTTATAAACCTTCCTTATGCAATGCCCTAAACAGGGAATATTTCGAGTGTGGGGGAGGTAAGGTCGGAATAAGGTTTCGGAGGTAGGGGCTAAATCCCGGAGTTCAGCAAAATTTGCACCCCAAAGGGGGCAACAAGGTGAATCTTTGAACTCCAGTAGCGGCGTAGGTTTTGAGGGCAGCGGGGTAAATGCGGGTTCGTTAGAACGGCCTTAATAAGGGCTTTCGAATAGTGCGTGTTTGGTGATGATCGGGTCAATATTGGGTGTGCAATGGAAGTGCGGATGTCGATGTTGTTGCACCATCGGCAATGGAGGCACTAACAATGCCGTAATCAACGAGCAACTGACGGCCACCGTGCAGCAGTGTAGGAGTCTCTGCGCCGCCAATAGAAATTGCAATAACATCAACTACTTCAGACAGACGAGCATATCCGGATTTGGCAGACCCATGCTCTGTCAGCAATTGTACACTCGGGGTTTCGGTCTTGTCGACGACGATGGCGTTGACTCTGGGTCCAAGACGGCATAGAGATTGCTCCTGTCTGTGGGATCATCAAGGATATTAGGCAAACGATAGCCATCCATAATAACAAATCCCATGTGTGTATATTCAATGCTCGCTTTCTTGCTCGTGCAAAGGCTACTCAACTTGCCTCTGCCGGATCTCGTGTTGATATCCTTCCCACTACTCCTCTGCCGATCGCGACATCTCCTTTGCTTCATCCCAAACCTTTCCCTCGGCTAGCACCTTCTCCTTCATCAGCTGGCGCCGCTCTTCGCACCATTCCTCCCTCGTTATCGACGGGCATTCCTCCCTCATCATCGACGGACGGCTGGCCGAAAGTTTAGCTCTCGCTCTGCGGCTCTGCTCTTCTGCTTGGAGATCAAATAGCTCGGATCGGCAGCGTTGGACGTCAAAAACCTCATATGGCCAGCCATTGCGTTTGTATATATCGTACACCCGCTGGCTCACTGCTGGCAACTCTCGGAACTCCGCTCGCTTGAGATGCCCGCCGTCGGCATCGGCCAGACCGTCGTTACAGCGCGCGTGCTCTTCGGCTTCAGCGCTGACGTCTTCGAGCTCATTGTCGGATAAAGGCATATCTTCATAGTCGTCATCACCGCTATCATTATCGTCGTCGCTCTCGCTATTTAGTCGCAGGTCCTCGATATTGACCTCCTCGTCCACCATATAGTCCGGATCATCTTCGTGGTCTGCTTCCCATTCATCTTCAACTGCCAGGAGGTCTTGCTCTTCAAGCATACTCTCCGCTCGATAGTAAACGTCGGGCGATTAGCATTCCTTGCGATAGTCGGGACAGAGACAAGCCGATGCAGACGCCGAGTCTCTCGGCCAAAGAATTCGGCAGCTGGAGTTGCGGTATGGGCGGTCCACATTTCCGCTGCAGGGAGGGCGTCGTATGTTCCCCATGATACATCCTCTGCAAGTAGTCCTCCAGCTGTAGAGACCTCAATAATGTTGGTGCTTTCCGTGTCCAGGATGAGATATATGCCCTCACGTGCAGCTATCGCCGTGGAAAGATATATCAGATGCGGCGATGTGGTGATGTCTACTCCAGCGCCTGCTGGCCAGACTTCGCCGCGGTGAAGTGCCAGAGCTGGAGACAAGGGGTCTCAATAAGTGTCAGCACTTTCGATAACGACGGTTGAAGAGATTGCTCACAATCCAGGCTTGATCACAATCGATACACGGTTTCAAGAAAGGTAGATGACGAACGAACTCGATGGCTGCGTCCGATTTGCCCAGGTCCTTCAAGCCCTTGACGTCCATATCCCATCCTGCAGGCGGAGGCAATTCAAGGCTGTCTTGCGAAATGTGCGGCATCCTTGAGAGCACAGTGAAATACCCGGTCAAGGCAACTCTCACGCTTTCGAGCGCGGAATCGGAAGCCATGTATCGGCAGATGTATTGCTCCGATATTGATGGACCTCTCGGACGTTGCAGCAGAGCCTTGCCGCTGAGACCGGGCGCGCCTATCTACCACTGCAGACACTTGCACGCATATCTCATCGCGAAGAGGTCGTGACGAGCATGGCGGTATTCGGATCAAGCTCCCGTTCCTCAGGGCCAATAGCAAAGTTCAAGGCGACCAAGCGAATCTTGTGCAGCAGGGTATCAGGGCATCAGGGTCCGTATTGGAAGATGTCAGGAGAACTCTGTCGATAGTGGATTCTCCTGTTGTCGCTTGATTGGAATTGGGCAGAGTACGGGTGAGTTCTAGTCGAGCTCGAGCACGAAGTGGTGCTTTCATTTTTGTTGATGCCTGTGGCTTGAAATACTTAGTCAAACTGCCCGGTGGTGAGAAGACTCAAATTCCTCTTGCACCTTTATCGAGACCCGTTTCCGCGAACCAATGCACACGAGATCAGGAATCACCATCGCATGGAAACTTGTGCTCCACTTTGAAGAAGGAAATTTCGCTCTCACATCCTTCAGATATGCTTCATATGAATATCATGTATTGAGTCGATGGATACATATCCACAAAGCACGAGACAACAGAAGATGTCCCTTTACAAGCATCCCGCTTGCCCGCTTAACTGGTCGGCGCGGGCGGCGCGGGCGTAGCACAAGTTCCGGTAGAATTGTCACCCGTGGAACAGACCCTGTCGCAGCAGTTGATGTTTTGGTTGCAAGCTTGCCCTACGGCCTGGCAGGCGCCGCAAAATTCCATTTGACAGCTGTAGCCTGTACAGCATTCAGAGTCGAGTGCGCAAGAGGAAATGGAATTGCAGGTTGATGCTGTTGTCGTGGCGGTGGTCGTGGTGGGGGTTGTAATTGCTGGCGTAGTCGACGGGGTGGTTGACGCAGTGGTCGATGGAGTTGTAGATGGGATGGTCGATGGAGTTGTAGATGGGATGGTCGATGGAGTTGTCGATGGGGTCGTCGATGGAGTTGTAGATGGGGTCGTCGATGGAGTTGTAGATGGGGTCGTCGATGGAGTTGTAGATGGGGTGGTTGATGGAGTTGTAGATGGGGTCGTCGATGGAGTTGTAGATGGGGTCGTCGATGGAGTTGTAGATGGGGTCGTCGATGGAGTTGTAGATGGGGTCGTCGATGGGGTGGTGGTTCGTGTCGTCAACGGAGTGGTCGATTGTGTCGTCGATTGTGTCGTGGATTGTGTCGTGGATTGTGTCGTCGATTGTGTCGTCGATTGTGTCGTCGATTGTGTCGTCGATTGTGTCGAGGATGGTGTCGAGGATTGTGTCGAGGATCGTATCGTTGAACGCGTGGAGCGGGACGTCGTCTCGGGAGAAACGACCACGTCCTTTGTCGTCGTTTTGGTAGTGGTAGATGAACAGGCAGGAGTTACAGTCTTGGTCGTGTGAACAGTCGTCGCCGGCTTGTACTCGGTGCAGGTGGACTAGAGTAGCGAAGTGCGGTCAGCTTTTGTACACTGTTCGAGGAGATTGCATTCCGTACAATCTGCGTTGAGGTTTTCGGCTGATAGTGCTCGAAGCAGGCCTTCTGAATGACCTCGCATGAATACTTCTTTTGAAGGCTATATGGGACGCCCTGGCGATTGCATTTGACCTGCTGACACGTATTGTAATCCGGTTCGGCCTCAGCTACGGCCTTGGGGTTGGCCTCTGCCTCTCGCTTCCCATGAGCTTGCGTACAACGCGCTGTCTTGGTGCTGCAAATCGTCCTGGTACCCTTGTACTTGTAGACTGTTTTCTTGACAACAACAGTCTTAGGAGGTAGGAAAGTCTTGCAGAATTGGTACCCGTAACTCTGCTTGATATCTTGCTGGCATCTGTCGACATCCTTGTAGTAGGCGCGGGCTTCCAAATCCAAATGAGCGTCCAGATCGGCCGCGGGGAGATCAGATGCCAGCACAGAAGTGGGACAGAACGCGGCAGCGCCGACAAGCAGCTTGGTGATGAAATGCATTGTTTTCTGAAGTGCAGTCGAAACGTCACTCCTTCCGGGTGGACGGAGACCACGGTCCTATATGCGGTCGCCGCCATCACTTTTTGTACGCAAAACTTCCTTAAACCACACTGGCTGATCTGGCCCGTTGCGGCGACCGGAGGGAGTCTGGTGTGGCGTACCTGCTACTAATTAGCAGCTCCCGCTTGGTGGAGATTTGAGACTGTCGTTGGAGATGGAGCGCGGCATGTGGTCCAATGCACTGATCGGGCTAGACGCCGCTCGGGCAGGTAGCTGAGACCGTGCCATAGGCTGTACGACAGCTAGGCGTATCGATCCCGCACATTAGCAGGGCGTTTACTGAAATGCCTATGCCGGATATTCACAGTAGTGCAGAATGTAGGCCCGCCTAGAACTCAGGAGGAATACGCGAGCTCGTCAAGCTGGCGGAGGAAGTGAGGTGGCATGCAAGGTTTGCACTTGCCAACGTCTGGAAGCGTCGAAGCCTTGTTGTTGGCCAATGGTAGAACTAGGTGCACCCCTGTCCTGTCCGGCCAGGCCAAGCCACCAACAACAATAATCTCGGAGTCCCGGTCCAGACTCCAGAGCGAAAAGAATGCAGTTGATGAGCGCCACGGCGGCGTTGGGCTTCGGCTAAGCCAGTCGCCATGTGCGCGGTCGCCATGTGCGCGGACCTTACCTTATTGCTCGGTCAAGCATGGCGCGAGGTGATGATCTCTGGCCATCGGCGAGTCCGAGACTGCGACGCCTCACGGGGGACCATTCGCGGGCGTCTAGACTCTGTCCGTTGGGTACTTGGTGTCTTGACTCCTACTCCTGCGCATCGCGGCGAATCCGACCTGATGCGGAGTCATTCGATGGTCGACTGATGACATGGCCGTAGTGGCTACAGCCTTCTCTCCATCTTGAGGACACCATCGATTTGTTCACGGCTGGTTGGGCATCCCGTCTCACATACCCGAGCATGAGACATTCATTCTTGTCCCCGCTGGCAGGATGCCTGGTGTCCTTCTCCCTGCATCACGCATCGTACGGCCTGAATCCAGCAGACACCATCACCTGGGGAGGTGACACTTCTCGAGCTGGCTATGAGTCCAACCACAACCTCGACCCCCGTGTCATCGCGAGCGCAGACTGGGGGAACATTTGGACGGCAAAGCTGCCCGGAGCCTTTGCTGGGCTTGCATTGGAACAAGTCCTGTCGCAACCACTGGTCTATACAACTGATGATGGCATTCAATACGTCTTCGTGGCTACGACACAGAACAACCTATACAAGATTAACGCTAAAACTGGAGAGGTTGTCACATCGCGAAACATTGGTGTACCGTTCATGGCGGCGGATCTAGGGAGTGAGTTGTCCACCTTGCGAGTGCTCGAAGACCTCGCCAAGCAGCACTGATCGTGCATTTCAGGCTGCTTCGACATCACTCCGTGTATCGGAGTGACTGGTACTGGCGTGATTGATCCATCCTCGGGCCTCTGGTATTTGACCTCAAAGACATACTCGGATCAAGTGAGTTGCTCCCGCGCCTGCAACGGAGATGTTGCAAATCTAATCCACATGGCAGTTCCAAAACACGACCTTCGGCCCCAAGTCCTCACCAGGCCGTGCAAACGGTCGTTACTACTTCCACGCCATCAACACCTCCGATCTTTCCGAAGCACCCAATTTTCCGGTATCTGTCGGCGGCACGGTTTTTCGTAACAATCCTCGACGGCAGCTTATCGCCGGCGACCAGCATCAGAGACCAGCATTGCTTCAGGTCGGCAATTTCATATACACAGGCTGGGCATCACACTGCATCCAGTACAACTGTAAGAAAACCAAACGACAGAATACCTTCAGTGGTCCGAAAATGTCTCTCGGGCTATTCCTGCAGAGCTCAGATTCGTATACCTGTTGCACCTGAGCCATGACTGACCCTTCCGCCCTTCTGATTTAGATACTGGTGCTATCATCGGATTCCACAAGACTTCCGGCGCTATCGTAGAGGCTTACGCTATGGAGTAAGTCCGAGGCTTGCGAGTAGAGCAGCCATCGTAATGCTAACTGTTTGCTTAGAGGCGGCGAAGAGCCCAACACTGTAGCCGGAGGAGGAGTGTGGATGAGTGGAGGTGGCCTGGCGTACGACGGCGCCGGCTCCATGTTCTTCTCAACCGGCAATGGTTACGCTGCACAACTTCCTGCAAATGGCAGTCCTGTCGGAGGTCGAAATCCGCCAACCGCTCTCGAAGAGGCAGTCGTGAACATGAGGATCAACAATGATGGGACCATCCAGCCGGTCGACTTTTTCATGCCTTGGGAGAAGACACAGCTCGATGGCGCAGACAAGGATCTAGGAACCACACCGTTTCAACTCTTGCCATCCTCCTTTACGTGCCCCAACAGCCGCCGTATAGGAATGGTCACTGGCAAGTCCGGCAAAACATATTGGCTCAATGTCGACAATCTGGGCGGATACCAAATGGGAGCAAATAGACTGGATGCCGCCATTCAAGTGTTTCAACATGAGAACTCGGTTTATTCTGCCGCCGGCATCCAGCCTCTCGGCGGCTACATCTACATCAACGTCAATAATCAGAAAACCAGAGTGCTTCAATTCAGCTGCAACGCCAACGGCGATGCAACGTTTGTCGAGGTAACTACCACCGCCGAGAAGAGTGCGCAATATCTCGGAGTTGGTCATGGCACCACGACATCACTCAACGGGCAACCTGGGACAGGTCTATATTGGATGACGGATGTCGATGGACTAGACCTCCGAATCTACGATGCCACCCCCCCGAGTGATGGGAGCCCGCTCAAGTTGCTCCGAGGTTTCAACATTCAAGGTCCTGGCAAATTCAATCATCCGGTGTTTGGAGACGGAAGAGCTTACGTTGCTGCGCGTGGTTCTCTGTGGGCATTCGGCGCGCCTGTCAATCTCCCACTCAATTGCACCTCGCCGATTGCCTTTCCTCGAACGGCCGTCAATAGCACGTCTACCCCAATCCCGGTCACTTGTGTTGCCAACGTCGCTACATCCGTGACGAGCTTCAACATCTTGGGAAACCCAAACTTTGTTGCATCAGGGTTGCCGACATTGCCTCTGGCACTTGCCGCAGGGGACTCGTTCCAATTTCAGGCCCAATTTGCTCCCATGCAAGTCGGGCCTCTTTCGAGTGACGTTGTGATCAACACCACCAATGCAGTTGCTGGCTCATCGAGCCGCACGCCAGTCACGTTGACGGGAACCGCAAGTTCAACTTCAGCTTTGCTCAATATTCAGCCCATCACCCTCACTTTCAACACCACAATCGGCGCCGGAGCAGTGTCGAAGAGCGTTTTCTGGAATAATGACGGTGACGCTGCGTTAACAGTGAGCGGTGTCTCATTCTCGGTGGTTTCCGAACAAGGGCCCTGGTTCACGCCCAACACTACCTCCGATGGTGGCTCTCAAGTTGCGCAATTCACCTTTTCCGACCTTCCAAGCTCGATCGGCCCGGGCAGTCAGCAGTCTGTGGGAGTCGTCTACAATCCTCCTGCCGCTGGGAACCATGCTGTCTTTGTCAAGATCGTCACCAGCGGCGGAACCAAGATCTTGGATGTCTTCGGCACAGTTGGTAGCCAACCTGTGGCACTCTACGAATTTCAAAGAGCAGATGGCTCAGGTTGGGATCCTTATGTGCCCGGTCAAAATTTCTCCTTTGGTGATGTTGCTGCAGGAACTGTGCGGACCCTTGCATTGCGGATCACAAACAATGGATCCTCCACGGCATCGCCTTTGGGTTTGACCGTCTCAAAGCCTCCATTCGATGCCCCGGGCTACCTTCGTGCTTCGAACGGTCTTGACCTTGCAGAGGGTACGCAAATCGCTGCTGCACAGTCTGCAAATGCTACGCTGTATTGTGCACCCCCGGAGGTGCAGCCGGATATGGCCAGCTCACAGGCTTCGGCTGCATGGAGAATCAACACGAATAATGACCAAGGAGCCGTCGTTCTTGGATTCGTCTGCAATGGTATCTGGACCCAAGGCTTGACTTCATCCATATACTCCACCACTGTCTCAAGCTCAGCCACCACAGGGACCTCATCCGGGCTTGCCGCTTCTGCCATTTCTTCCACCACTGTCTCGAGCTCAGCAATGACTGGGACCTCTTCAGGGGTTGCCTCTACGAACGAGCTATCGACGACGACCTCGGGGCCTCTTTCAGGGACCACATTAATTTCATCCACTACTTCGTTGGTCAGCTCAACCAGCATGACATTTACTTCACGGCCTTCGCCGTCGTCTGCTCAGTCCACGATCCAGTCCACAACTCGATCGATGACTGTGTCGACTGGACAAGCTATCTCGCGGTCTACTACGCTGTCCACGACACATTCTTTGACGCCATCAGCAACTTCGTCCACGGTTCGGTCGGCGACTTCATCAATGACTGCTTCCGCGGCGAGATCTACTACTCCTTTGACAACCTCATCCACTTGGTCAACCTCGAGAACGACCTCTGTGAGCGCAACAAGGACAAGTATCACAACCAGAGTAATAACGGCAACAAGTTCGAAATCGACAACGACAAGCTCAAGAACGACGACGACCACGCCCAGCCCAACAGTCCAACGGAACGCTGGCATCTACTACTCTTTAGGATGTACCGGCGAGAAGCCCAACGGACGTGCCTTGACAGAGGTCTACACCAACGAAACTCTGATGACAGTCAATATGTGCGCATCCGAAGCAAAGCGTCGCGACTTTAAGATCATGGGCGTCGAATCCGGAAAGGACTGCTGGATGGGCGACACAATCGACGCCCAAGCCCTTCCACTATCACAAAGCAAGTGCTCCACGCCCTGTCCCGGGAGCAAGACCACAGCATGCGGTGGCAGCCAAGCTCTGCAGATGTATCAAGTCAACAGCACGTTGCTCCGGCCGAAGCGCTCGTCGCCCTCGCCGCTGTCCTGTCCTGCCGCGGACGACACGGTGTACACTGCTCGGAACGGCGCCCGGTACCGCATCGAGTGCGGATGGGATCGAAAGGGCGGGACTTTCACGTTGGTTTCGGCGGCGACTTATGAGGCGTGTTTGAATGCTTGTTCGACGAAGACGGGTTGTAAAAGCGTGGCGTTGGTCGGAAATTACTGCTACCTGAAGACGGGTACGTTGCCGAGTCAGTATCGCAATGATGCTGTGCGAGGAGCGACGTTGGTGACGAAGTAGAAGTCAACAGCTCCTTATCCGTGTGATCTGGGTGTTTCAGTAGAGGTTGACACTGGCAATTGCGCATCATATCGTCCACGAGCTCGAGGATGTGAATCCTCGTTCCGGATCTTCTGTTCCCAACATCTGTCAATGCGCCCGGTGACGAGGACTTGCAGCAGTATGGGACACATGAGACAGACAAGCGGACACAAAGGCGGCCGACCGACGATTCAACCACAACATTGCAGTCAAACCGCGGTCTCATCGACGACAATGGACTTGAACCCGGACCGAAGAAAGGCTCGATGCTATAGTGAAAGCTGATATGTGAGACGAATTCGCCTGGGAGCCGTCTCATAAGGCGTTATGCTGCTGAAAGAATCTCGCTGCTGACGATATCCCTGTTCGCGGCCGATTGAAGTGGAAGATTCGAACAGCATCAGAGCATAAGCGGACGTTACGTTGCCCGAGATGCTGACAAACTTGAGGGCAAGGTTTTACTGCTCCATAGCGACGACTGAACCACGATTAAGCAGTATTGTCTTGGACTGCTTTGATGATCTCGGCAGGTCACAGCTTTAAGACATGAACTTGCAAGCAGATCTTGCAGCGGTACAACGCCCATGAGAGACTGATCTAGCTGACGGCACTGAGGCATTCTTATTCTTGCCCGGACAATTTGCTGGCTATCATACTCGTTCGAACTACGGTAGCCGTTCGTGTCCGACCAGCTCGATGCCTCGTCCTTGAGGCAACTTCAGCTCACCAGTGTATTCCCTCAACAGCGTTTCATCCGGCCATTGGCTTTTGATCACCCTTTGTGAACCACCTCTTGGTTTGAGCAAGGCCTCGAAGTTCAGCCGAGTGGAGAACACGGTGTGCGATGACATACCAACATCTCTCCATGCCGGCCCGGCGTAGGTCGTGCGGTCCGAGTCTTTGCCGGTCGGTCCAGGAGCCCGATAGCTCGTGAACAGAGAAGGCCAAGCACCTATACAATTTGCCGCTGTTCCCCAGTTCTTGTAAACCCTGCAGAATCGCCGCAGAGCAAAGTCAGCAGCGCTTGCCGAGGTGAAAGATTGCGTCTCCTGGTGCAGAAGCCTCCTGGCGCCTTCGAGAGTCACGGCGTACGCATACGCACATATCCCGAGCTCGGGCTTGAAAACCAGGCGGGTGAAGTTGGCACTTAAAGGCGGCTGATCCAAAAGTGGTCTCTTTGGAAAATGAAAGTGACTCGGTGGTACGACGGTCGGGTCGTTGTCGGTGATGTAATAGCGCGCCAGGGGCTCGGGCTTCTTCATCATGCCGCAGTGGCCAAGCCATAGCAGCTCCCAGTCATCGCCGTATGGCGATCTTGTGGCTCTGTTCTCCGAACCTTCGATGTATTTGGTGCCGTGAGCCAAATTCAAAGCGAGTTGCTTGATGTTGACATCCCAGTCTACATCGTCTTCCATGATGAGGGCCGTCTGTATATTCTCTTTGACAACCCTGCCAGCAAAGCATATGTCAGTTGACAGTAAGACTCAAGCCGAGACTAGCGTCATACCGTTGCAAAGCGTTCATGTGAGCTCTCCAGCAACCCAAAGTTTTGTTGCTCAACGTCAATTCTTTGTCCATCTAGAAGCTCGCTTCAGTATTTCGAAATCGCCAGAGAAGCCGATATTCTCACTATGGGCGGCTTCGCTTTTTCAACGATGGCGGAGCCGTCAACACCTGCTTCCCATTCGAACTCAAGGTCCGAGAGGGAAGCGGCTAGTGTAAGGGCGTCTCTTTTGTCGTGTCGCTCTGGCATCCCCATGACAATGATTTTCTCAAACTGTTGTCTCTTGTCAGTTCAACCCTTGTCACTGCGTGTTGCTTGTGCGATACCTACTCCCAATGTGCTATTGGTGGCATCCTGAATGGTTGACCGGAACGAATGGACAGTAGAGGACACCCGCCCGCTGGACGAGACGAGCAAGAACAGGGCCGCAATGGCACCACAGCTGGCGTAGAATCGAAGGTTTCGGTGCCTCAATGAGGACTTTATCTTTGGCACAGCCATCGTATACATGTCATGAATGTCGGAGATCAGCTGCTGCTGCCTTTCCATGTTCCCAAGATACACCGGCACTGCACACGGAGGTATGTAACAGTTCAAAAAGTCTGCGATTTCCAAAAATTGTGTTCTGGGTGTATCAAAGAGGACAGCGGGCAAGATCGGCAAATAACGCAACCCTCCGACCACAACGATGAGCCATGGTCAGGTCTGGAAAGTAGGCCCGTGTTTGCCAAAGTGGCTTTGCATGGCGGCGAGACCTTCACAATCAGTCGGACCAGCCGGTGGACGGCCTTCGCGCTAGAGTCGAGGTACGTACATATCTCTGCGTGTGACGGGGCTCCGGCTAGCATGCATGTACGGCTCAATGCCGATATGTGATACCTCGACGACCACACGCTCCAGCGACTTCGCTAAATAGACTACTACCTTAGCTGAACTCTCACGGCAAGTTCAAGAAATAGCAGATTCATTTTCTGAAGTCGTGGGATGCATTGTCTAGACTCAGTCATCGCTCATTAATACTATCCGGAGGCCAATTCGTCTTATAGGTATGGGGCATTCGAACGAGTATTCTGCGCCATGCTGGACGACCTCTCGTGCTTCCTGCTCAACAGTACGTATACAGCACACACCACGATGAGCTGAACCAACACAACGATCTATTTCTCAAATTTACTTGGCCTGGGCAATAGACCCTCAAATAACGCATTCATAGCAGCTCTGAGCTCCCCCAATTCCTGTGGGTCTTCCGAAGAGGCGTCGTCGTTCAGACACAGTTGGCCAACTTTCTTCTTCTTCGTGATCAACCGCTTGTAAAGCGTACTCTCGACCTGCTCCGCATCGGTGACCATTACGAACAGACCATCTGCATCGTTGACAACGTACTGATACCGCATGAGCGCTTTCACGACAAGGTCGAAAGCGTCGGGTTGCTTGGTTCTGTGAGGCATCAAAGGCTCGAAGCCCTTCGAAACCCGATGGAGCAGAATTTTGATCAAGCAGTCGCCACACTCTGGTTGAACTCGAAGAACACGGTCAAATATGGCCGCGGTCGAGAACATCGGCATTTTATAGGAGGAGCCCTCTACGGAGAATCCAGGTGCCAGACACTCGTTCATGTCGAAACTGAAGCAATCTGCATCTTTGGTCATGATGGGTCCGTCGGAAGACGTCCATAAGATGTCCAAGTTAACCTTTGGCGGCTCCAAGCCTGCCGACTCCAGTATTTCCGGAAGGTGGTAGAAGTTTCGCACTCGGAACGATGATTTTCCTTCATTCTCCAGGCCTTCCTCAAGATCTTTCGCGATCTGCTGTCGCTCATCCCATGACAGAAAGCCGTCCTGATCCGGATCGCTTCGGTGCAGTAGATAGCTCCAAAGCAAGGCTTCGCGATGCCGCTCGATTGTGTAGTGGAATATGGCGTACCAAGAATATAGCTGAAACCCGAAATCTCCTGATTTTGACCCAGCTTATTAGCAGAGTACATCGTTGCGAATCAAGAGACGTACCTCTAAATCTTGAGCAAGCACTTTGCAAGTTGGGTCCCGGAAACGAAGACAACGCTTCGCGAGACAGAGCTCTCGAAAGCGAGTGACCAAAGTGAGCTTGTCCCTTTCGTTTCCGTGCTCCAAAGCGGCGGTTGAGCAACCATGATGTGTAGATCAACCATGGCTTCTCCCCGAATCGCTTCGTATCAGCCTCGTTGGGGCGATGCATGGTATTATATGCATTCGTCTTGAACCCGAGCATTGGGCCGAAGAGTGGAGAGTAGATATCCGAAGCAGCATGCGGGCGACCTAAAATCATATCGTCCGAGAGGGCGAAAAGCCTGTCCACCCCCGAATCGGTGTTGTGGATTTGGTTTTCGATCGTCAACGAATTGAAGGTCGGCAGACAGCCCTGTTTGTCCTCTTCGAAGAAGTCTTCCTGTGTAAGGACCTCGAACGTATCGGTGGCTTTTAGCGTGTCTAGCCACATTGGAATCTGCTTTCGAGCACCTTTGTCAGATGTTCCATTCAAAGAATTCACCAGGACTTGTATCTTGTTGCGGAAGCGAGCATATTCCTCGATGCTGCGAACGGAATATTTCAGCTCGTTCCAATCCCTGTAGCGATTCTCGCCATGCTTTCCGATCCAGGCGCCTTCCGGGTCGTTCAGAGTGGAATTCAGCTCATAAGGCCGTTTTGTGTACCAAAACTCCGCATCGGACCCGTTGACCCCTGCGAATCGTGTGAGCACTGAAGTCGGCGCTTCCAGGTAAGGAATGGTACTTACATGTGTAGACAAAATCAATTCGTGGCTCCGGTAGGAGGCCCCACTTCTCGATGTCGTAAGTCCCGTTCATGACCCATTCCGCCTCCCAACCGGCGAGGACATCATCCCTAATCGCGTCCTCGAAGGGGATGTATACGAGATCCGGCAGACTTTGAGCCCTTTCCACTGTCGCAGCATACTTGGAGAAAGCAGGGAATGCCGCTGTGTCCGGAGCGTGGAGCCAGCTTGGGTGTTTCTCGAGATCTGTGCGCTCAAAGGCATCTGGCTTCGTTGGCTGCAGGACAGTGCCGTCTACCTCATCGGCCGTAGGCAATATCTCTTGACTGTGACCAATATGGGACTTTTCGGAGGGCGTTTGAGGAGACCCCCAGCTCCGTTTGGTCCACCGCCCATGGGCTGATGACGATGTCCAGCCATGTGTCAATGTGTCGTCGACCTGGTCGACTTGAGCCAAGGTCGATAGCATCAGAAATGTCAACCCGATTGTACAAGCTGCGAGACACCAGCGGGACAGATTGACACGCCGGCCGGGCTTGGTCGACCATTTTTGGGGCACGTCGTGGACTAGCATGGCTCATGCCGCCGAACGGAGGTGCAAAGAGTGGCCACAGGAATATCTGTTGATTGTTGCACGAACCTCAGAGCCGGGATCGCAACTCATCGGCTGTTTGAACAGATATTCGAATCGAGGTCTACCAACAGGACTCTTGTGCGATTTGCTGACGACTATGGCCTCATCGCCGACGCTCGGCGGTTCCACCGCGGTCTTTTGGCGAATGCAGGCACGTTGCATATCCGAGGCACCGAACCACGCTTTCACGGCAGCGCGCATAAGATCTAGAGACTTCGCTGTGGGCCCGTTGATTTGACACATGACGCATTGCCACGACAGGAAATTGTCGTGCGCAGCGCTGCATGCAATGAGCGATGACAATTTCTCGCGGACATGCCGCCACCCACTCATCTCGCGGCGTGGAGAGTTTCCCATGTGCTAATCGCAAGCTCAGCCTTGCTGTGAGTGTAATGTGGCCCAGCCAGCCATAGCTAGCGCTTAGGCATGCACCAATACCGTCACGAAGTCGGATGGAGACCCCCGGGAGGCACATGCTGACCGTGCGGCTGGAAGTTCTCAATGTCCGTGCCGCTTTGCAGGGCTGATAAGCGAGCCAGGGTCGAGACTGGGGCCCCAGAGATCGCGATCCCAGCAACTGGGTTTGAGTTCCGTCTTTAAGATTGAGTTCTGTGGATACATGACACGAGAGCGGTGGGGACAGTTTGTCGGCGGTGCCCGGTACTTTTGAGTCGGCAAAGCCCCCTTGAGTCTCGACCATCTTCAGATCTGCCTCCATTTGCCAAGATCAACTGGGAGCTGAACTCTAAAGTCGACGGGCGCGAGATGTGCTTTTAAGCTCGCGCTAGCGTGAACTGAAATGGGACTGCATCATCATCTTGGCGACACGGGTCGCGATCAACCTTCGCAAGCACAGCACACAAACTGGAACGAGGAATGCGTCCAAGTCCTGGGCAACGACAGCGTCCTCAGCAAGCTCTGACAGCACTGCAAGATCAGTTCTGTCTCAGTCGATGGACGCACTGCGCATACCCACTAGTTTTCCTCCGGAAAATACATGAAGTTGGAACCCTCCACGAGACCGACAGAATTTTTTCGGGTATGGCGTGTTCATGGCGGCGTCTCCGAACAGCGAGGACACACCACGCCCTGAGCCAGCGCACGCGAGATCGAGCAAGGCTGCAGGAATAGCACCAGTGAGCATCTCCCTCGATGTATACTCGGTGCTTACGTGGACTAGACCAGATTGCCCATCACCGCGGGACGTACATCTTGCAAGAATGCTCTACAAGGAGCCCAGATGCCGCCGTCTCGGAGCATTGCTTCCCCAAGAGCTGCGCTACACAGTGTGCTGGGATTCATCATCTCACTAGCTGCACATCCGTGCGTCGAACAGCACCGAACCTAGCCAGAACGAGCAGCAGCTCGCGTGCTCAGCTCGACGGCGACTCAGGTCCATACATGTGCACGGCAAGGCTACTGAGGCTAGCCCACGCGGGCAGAGCCCAGACAACTCGGATGATGGGCTGATCCAAATCTCTCTGGTATGAGTCCAAGATGGCCACTCAGACTTGTACGATTAAATCAGCCGGGCTTGTTGTTGCCCATCCTTGGCAGTGGCCGAACATCGCGTGAGATACCGAAGCGATACGTCCCTTAGCAGAGTTGCATGATGATGAGTGTCAACTCAGCTATGGCCACGATCAGCCTAAGCCACACGTCCAATAGACCGAGCAGCAGTCCACGCCTCCCGAGGGGATCTCTCCGTGCAGAGTTGTTCGAGTGTTGAGCGTTTGCGGTATGTGAGTTTGTACGTCTCACCGTTCTTATCGCGGTCCGCACATCGTTGCCCTGCTCCTTGCACTCACGGGACCTTGGACACAGTCCCTTGGGCTCTCTTCGAGTCTCTTTCGATCATCTTTTATCCACTCGCTCAATTTTCTTTCTACACCTCGGTACGGCTGTGCTTCTCTGCGTCGAAAGAACACGCCGAGCACTTTTCGGTGCTGCCGTAACGATGGCGGATGCACGAGAACGACTGTGGGTGTTTGCTCTACTGTGTACACTATTCGCATCAACCGCTGCTACGAACCTGGGAACCGTCACTCCTTGCCCATCATGTCCAGCAAAGATTGCCCCGAGGAAAATCACAGTCACGCACCAATACCAAACTGTGTCAACATGCAAGCCTTCGACAACGACAATTACACATCATCACATGACGAAGATCAAGCAGACACCTTCCTGCAGCTCTTATGCATGGGTGTCAACGAGCATTCCAACGTATAGCAACAGCAAGGTGGCCAAGACGTTGATTACATCGACGCAACAGCCGGTCACATTCAGGCACGAACATTATACCCAGACGAAACTTTACAAGGAGATCCGCCTCGTGACCGAAGTCACAACAGTAACAGGCCGCCCTCAGGCGAAGACTGTCCGTCGTACATCCACCAAGACTGCCTATACTACCGTCGACGTCCAGAGGGCGTGCAAATACAAGTCACTGGGTCCAATTGCCGTTCCGAACTATCGTGGAAGCGGCCTGTGTACCGATTGCGGTCCCGACAAGAACGGTGCCCTGACTCAAAGAATGGCAGTGGTTTCTTGTGCCAATGAGCACTGCACCACCTTTCAAGAGACTTGGATTGCGTACCCACAGACATACACGCACAAAGGAAAGACGCAGACCTCGACCATCACGCATACATACTGTCCCACGGCTACGACGATCAGTCCTCAGCCAGCGTCAACTCACGCGGCCATGCCTACCGCAACGCCTTCAGGACCGGGAGCTCCACCATACCAGTCCTCATCCCTGTCTGCTGGCGGACCAACGAACCCGAATGCCCCAGCCTATCCGAGCACGACGGAGATAACTCCATCGGTTCCCCAACCCACGACTACTCCGTGTACAACGACCAAAGCCCAGGCGACGACGTCCTCGGGGACAGAGGAAACGTCTACGGACTCGTACGATCCGGAACCGTCAGACGATCCATCCGGTGACCTCTACTTCGATCATCCAGCTTCGACTGCTTACCACGCACCGGCGCAGTCTTACAAAATGTTCAAACGAGAAGGTCTGGAGAAGCCACGGGGCAAGCTTGCAAAGCGCGGCGGCTTGTTGTTCTGGGAAAAGTAATTCTCAACATTTTACAACTGGCACTATTTCATACGCTTCTGACGGGACGGGGTTGCGCACTGGTGATAACATCTTCTGTCCAACGATCACAAATTTACAGCTAGTGGGTGAGCATTGTCCCTTTCACGAGATCTACCAGCGCGTGTCGGTCGTCTTTTTCAGTCGTCTTTCTTCGTTCTCAATATCATTTTTAGACACCGCGTGCGTGCTCGGCCTTAATCTACAATACTTTCTGATCGCCCAGCACTCGTCTCAGTGATATTGATGTGTTGCTGTCTTATGTCGCGGCTGGTGTTGATCGGAGCTCGGAAGCTACTCGTCTAATCTCACGTCTACAACGCATTGCCCCTGACGTGGCAAATCTGCACAAGAGCATGTACATAGAATGTGAAAAGTAGTACCGCAACCCCTTAGAGGGTGCGAAAGTTTAGTTCTTAGCGTTTATTGACAACGCGACTTTGAGCAACAACAATACTTTATTAATTAATTATACAACAACTACTCAACCAAATCACTCTATTCAAATTGCTATAGCACCGCCGAGCATCCCTCTTAAATGTAGAGCGGTCGCTATGTACATATTCTTCGAGCAAGAGCTCGATATTAAGCTTATCGCTAGTAAGCTTACTCGAGAGCCTATTGCTATTTAACGCCTAATCGAACGCGTTCGCACGCGTTTACCGACCCTTAACCTACTCGATCTGCTCGACAACATCGATAACCTTCCTCGTTTAGGTCGTCCGCGACTTTCTAAGCTAGGAGACGCCCTTAGCATCGCGGTGCGCTACGCAGCGACTTAACATTCGACTAAGAGCTAGTATATAGCATGTCTATAGGAAGTAAGGAAGCGCAAGGCTCTTAGTAAGCTAGATACAAACCTAAGGACACCGACGAAGAAGTAGGTGTTCTATATCCTTTACGACAAGGCTTACTACGAGGCAGATCTACGGCCTAAGTAGAGGGTAGATCTTTTAAGGAATCGCGCTCTTATAAAGAATTAGCTGACAGATAAGCACTTAAGGCTCCGAGAGCTATACTGTCGTAATAAGCTACAGATCTACTACTACACTAACTGTATTATTATCTATTACGACGAGAAGTCCTTTAAGTTTAGAGGATCTAGCAACAAGCGAGTAACCGTTCCGCGCGGCTCGACACCCTATAACACTAAATAACCGATTCGCTTCTTACGAGAAGTCTAGTGCGCTACCTACGGCGAAGACATATCTATTACGCGACCGATCTATATATAGGAAGTTAAGAGTAGATCTAGCTCTAATTAAGACGCTGTTCGATAATTAAACTAAGATGCTAGCTACCTTTAGCTATAGTATTAAATTAGCCTTAAAGGCTACTAAACAACAAGCTAACGACCGCCTTAAATCGACATAGCAAAGCATACGTATAAACGCAATAGTAAAGAAGCGCGCGAGCCTTATAGGCTACAAGGAACGTAGTAACCGGTGCATAAGTGTTAGATATAAGAATACATACAACGACAAGCAATTTAGTTAATTAGTTACGCTGCAATGCCCTAATGCGGTCAAGAAGTCACATACACCTTCTTTAGAGCTATGCTATGAACATAGATCGATTAGCTTGTCTGTATCTCTTTAATTCCTCGAGTTATTACCAAAATAAGGTAAGAGGTGGAGGATTGGAGGGGTAGTGAGAAACGCCAAGAACTAAACTTTAGCACCTCCGAAGGCCAGAACAAGCTCGTCATACCCAAGAATGGTAAAGATCGCTGGATCCTGCAAGGTCCAATCGTCGCGAGCGATTTGCTGATATCGACACGGCTCGTGGTGATTTGCAACACCTTCCCGTCGTGATGAGCAACAAGACATCGCGCGAGTACAATCGCGATTCGCGTGGACCTAATCCAGGTAGCGTCCTCCTCGGGCGTTTGAGAGTTCGTCGATATTGGACCTGGGGATCGGGCGCAGAAGGTTAATTGTGTAGAGTTCAAGCCCGACCGCCTTCCCAACAGAGCTTAGTGAATATCAGGGTGTTGGGGGCCTTTCGCAGCGGCAAATCTTTCTCCGAGAAAGTCCATGCTCATGTCGTCTACTAGTATTGGCCGCGCATGACGGCGTGAATGATGAATGATCCGGCCGAGAGCTCGTCATGGGCGGCCAGACGATGATAAACAGCATACACTCGACGGCACACCCACGCACATTCTAGCGCTGCTCTGGCCTCCGGCATGTGCCATGATGAAATCTATACCATCGTGCGCCAGTAATGTCTACCTGCCAATTCCTTCAGTCTCGAGCTCTACGAAGAAGAAAACCAGCCATGGGAAGCCACGTTGTGCAGCGAGCGGTCTTGCTGGCGCTTATTGGAATTTTTGCCATCTACACTACCATCGAATATATCTCCACGAGGCGGGTTCTGGCACGCTGCGTTGCCGTTGCCGGCGCCCAGCATGAGTCGACTATATCGCGCACAGAAATCTCGCAGACAGACGATAGCAATGCAACGAGCCTAGCTGGCGTGTCGATAGAAAAGCAAGTCGCTGTGGTGGACAGCAGCTTAGGCACCGAGCCATCGCAAAGTACTGCCATTGGCAAAGTCACGATGCTGTACGGGGCGTGGGCAGAACTCGAAGAAAACCAGGCAATCCTAAGGACTCACGAGGAACATGCGAAATTGAACGGTCACTCCATGCACGTTTTGAACAGAAAGATCATGCACGGCATGTGGTCCAAGCTGTCCTACATGCTCATGCTAGTTCTGAGTGAGCTTGTGAAGCCCGAAGAAAAGCGCATGAAATGGCTCTTGTAAGTCATTTGAGACTAAAGTTTGAGTTTGGAAACTGAGATATTCAGCTGGTTCGACCTCGACATTGTTGTCATGAATCCCAATGTGCCCCTGGACATATTTCTGCCACCAGAGGAGGGATTTTCGCATATCAACGTTGTACTCACAAATGACCATCACGGCTTGAACACTGGATCCTTCTTTCTGCGGGTCAATGAGTGGGCCGTGGACTACTTAGTGGACACCATCGCGCTTCATGGATACAAACCAGATTTGAAGCTCAAGTACAGCGATCAGTCTGCTCAAGAGGTCGTCACCCTGGATGTGAGTTGCAATTGCGATCTGCTGAGCGTATGCAGCTGACTGATGCGAATTGCGCAGAACAAATATGTCAACAACACAATATACGTTCCGCAGAGATGGTTCAACGCATATCGTGGTCCCCGCAACGATCGGGAGCTACTGATTAAGAACGCAAAAGTTCCGGAGAATACCATCAAGGCCGGTGATCTGCAATTGCACTTTGCAGGCAAAAAAGTGAAGCATCTTATTCCTACCTACTTGGCCATAGCTGCGAACAACAGCATGGGCTGGCGGATGCCCCTGCGTGAGACCAGACTACCAGCGGAGATCGCACTGTTTTGGAAGCTAGCTAAGGAGAAGCGTGAATGGGACAAGCCCGTGAAGTCTACACCGAGAGGCGGCTCGCAAAAGGCAACGACTGCGGAGATGACCTCAGCGGATGGGGCCGAAGACAGCCTTGCTGGGGAGGATGACAGAACTTCGCTTACGTCGGACGCAGGCGGGGAAGGGTTCGAAAGTGGCAGCTGAGAGGTCAGTAAGAGCGATTCACAGCCAAGTCGTTCACATTAAGCGAATCGAAGACGCTCACGAGATCCTGGGTACCAGTGAAGGACGGCATTGTGCGTCGAAGGTTATGGTGATATCGTATGTTACCGACGGGAGTTGTGCGTCTCGACGAAGCTGGTCGCTGGTTGACAATAGTGATCGGTCTTGGTGAGGTCTTGCCAGGAACCTGAGGGCACATGCGCAGACAGTCGGCAGTGCTGATAGCTGTCTCGCGGTCTTCCCGTCACAATACGCCCCTTAACAGCTTCGCCAAAGTGTTCCTGTATGTATAGAAGAGTGCGGCTCGGAATGTAGCGTGGGACATTCAGGAAGATCTCGGCCATGATTGATGGAGAGGCATCTGATCTGATTTCACGCTGATCTCTCTCTATCGCAAATCAGGAAAGCATCTTCGGCTTGACCCGGCGAAGTAACATTAGAGTGCCGCCACGGAAATGCACCATCCATTCTCCTGGCGACGTGCAGCCCTGTTCGGTTGGAAGCGACAATCCGTCCGTGGTATGCAGAAAGGCGAGCGGACACACCTGAAGTCTAAATGATGAAAGGGGGGTCAGGAAGGTTTCTGCTAGCGCGAGCGGACCACTACCGTAGCTCTAGTCCTCAGCTCGTCACAAAGCGTGGCGCATCTTCTGCGCACATGGATCTGATCACTCCCATCTTGGTGAGCTCTCGTGAGCCTCTATTGCCTGAAGTGATAGTCAGCCCGCCCGAAGTACTCTCGGCAATTTCGACTTTCAGGGCTAGATTGAGCGCCAGGAGGGGAGGTACGTCCTATCGTATGCGGGCCAGGTAGCGCCACCTCATCGTTCCACGGAGCCCGAAGAGACATGTGTGCAATTTGCGCTCGCCGATGACCGGCCAGGCCTTTCTTGTTCCCCTCGATCGTCTATCCTGTTCTCGGGCCATTGGTGGCCTAGACATTCTCATGGATTTACCGTACCACTACGGTACTGTTGTGTTCCAGCTTGAGCTCCAATGTGCTGGGTTATCCAGACTTCACTTCCGCACTTCCAGTTGAACCCCATCTACACCTATACAGGCGATACAATGCTTGCACGCGGCCTTGTGCCCCAATGGCAACAATCGAACGGAAGATGGGCATCCCGTCATAGTCATCGACTCCTCATCGCTACGATGGCACTGGCACTCTTGTGCTGCTGGGTCTGGCTAAGACCGTCGACTGGATATATCAACACAGATGGTCCATCAACCACAGATCTTTCTGGACTTCGCCTACCTAAACATAAGTATGCTTACGTCGGATTCTTGGCCGCGCCAGAAAAGGCAAGCGACAATGACGACGAGGACAACTATTTCGTCGCAACCCGCATCCTCGCATACTCCTTGCTTCATGATCCCAGCACGAGGACCAATACTTCAATCCCGTTCCTGGTCTTAGTGACGGAAGAGGTTCGCCAGTCGAAAAGAACCCGTCTCGAAATGGATGGTGTAACAGTCATTCCTGTTAGCAGGCTCTCGTGGGACTGGATCCGCCCTGGCCGTGAGCGCTGGCGGGACGTTCTGTCCAAGTTTTACCTTTTCACTCTGACCCAGTACGAGCGCGTCGTCTTCTTCGACTCGGACACGCTGATCGTCCAACGTATGGACGGCATTTTCGACGATCCGGCTGCCCGGTTGCAGAAGACTGCTTCGAACCCTGAAAATGCACCGCCAGAGGAGGGTGCTCAGCCATCGGACTTTGCGTACGCCTCCGTGTCTGGCCAAGGTGGCTTCGACCATCCATACCCACCTCGACGAGGCAGCAATTGCAATGCTGGGTTTGTCCTCTTTCGGCCTTGCCTCGTGCTATTCAAGCACTATCTCACTGTGGCGGAAAAAGCAGAGGGGAAGTTCGATCCCAATTACCCGGAGCAAAACCTGTGGAACTACGTCCATCGACGCAAGGGAAATATGCCATGGCAGCAGCTGGATCCGACTTGGAATGTCAACTGGGCAACCATGAACGATTGGAGGAAGGGCGCTAAGAGTCTGCATACGAAGTGGTGGAGTCCCGGCCCAGAGAAAGACTTGCGAGATCTTGCACTGTCATTGAAATGGAAGATGGAAGGCAACGCTATAGGTCGGGACAGAATCAAGAGTTACCCATAATGGACCATATAATGTGCACTCTTTCCGTAGAGCATACACCGAGCTTTCCTTATGATACGAAGCATGCAGATCGATCGCACGAGGTCGTGCACATCGTAGGTGTCGAAAGCTCACACGTTAAATGTATCCAGGCTGCAGTCGCAAGCGCGATACAGTGTCAGAGCGCAGCAGAAATCTGGAGCTGCGGGAGACACTACAACAGTCTGCCCGGACGATGGGGCCGAAAATGCCAGCTTGGGCGCCATCGAACCTCCCGAAAGCCACGCGAGACAGCATAAGCTGAAAATGACTTTAGCGCTACGTGCATGTAGCTTCGAACCCAAAGCGGAGGCGACGTTGAAGCTTGATGCAACGACTCGTGCGAGCTCGGCCGCTTTCCTATTCAGGAAATGAATCGCACGAGGACTTTGGCTTCTTGGACGGGCGGGTATTGCCGATCGAAGCATCGTGTTGAGCTTCATGCGTACACGCTCGTGCCATAGGAGTCAATGGTACGAGCCACGCAATCATTACGATGGACGATCGTACCGCTGCCAATGAGCACCTCAGAGTCCAGACCTCCAAGCTCTCGAATTGGCAAAGATCTTGGTCATGCTCGCTTCTCGCAAACACTGTCCGCGAGCAGGCGAGCTACCATGAGTGCTCGGGAGAGAGGCCATCCGATGAAACCTCCACGCTCCAACAAGGTAATCTCTTGCTCTCGCACCCGCTGCTTCTCGTCGCTGACGCCATAGGAGATCCAGTCCGGTGGCAAGGCCCAGAGATAAGGCTAGCGATCAGCCCATCTGAGCAGAGCGACGATATTGCAGCTGTTTGGTGCTGGGCTGCGCACCGCCCATCTAGCATCTTTGAGAAGTCTAATTGTACAAGGCGCCTGCGTCGGCGACTCCGATTCCAGCGTGGCGTGACCGGAACCGCCGCTCGTTTGTCCTCTCCTCAGCATGCCACGTCGATGAGCATCACACGCGCTTCCACATGTGGCAGCGTGACAAGATGTGCAGTCTGCATCTCCTGTCACTGCCCGTGCTTTGATTGAGCATGGCGTGATTGAAGCTGGGCGACAAGGCTACATGCGATATCAACCCTCTACGTGGCGGCTCGCGTGGCAGGCAGGCAGGCTCCCTCGCTTGCCAGTGCTCGAAGGTAAAGGGGTAGCAATAATCTTCTGTATGGTGGCTGGCGTATGTAGACCGACCATGTCGTTTCCTAATAGTGCTCGGAGGTGATGCATGTGACGCCGAGAGTCCTAAGAAGCAGGAGCAAGGTAACGATGCGGCCTTCGCTTCATGCGTATGCTGAAAGCCGAGCACGAGCATGACAATGAGCTCTGCATTGTAAGTCGGAGGACTTTGGAAAATCTTCGAACGACAAGTCGATGCAGTGTTAATTCCAGCTGCGGCGGCCATGGTTGGACGACGTGTGAAAGATGTCTGGAGGATCAGAAGATGAAGCCCGGCTTCACAATCTTCATGCCGCTCGTTGATGGATGCTCTCCTTACCTTGCCTTGTCTTTGTAATGAAGGGCGAGGGTGTACATCTGGCGCTGATAGATTGCTGTCAGCCGTACCGATTACCACAGGCGGTGGGAATCTCCATGGCCTGGAAGACACGCTGCGGCAGGGTGATGGCAGTAATCCGTTGCCGCGGCTTGGACTCAGGCTCATGGCAGACGGTCGAAGGCCGACTTCAATTGTTCCACTCCTGAGATGAGTGACCAAGTTCCATTCGCATCGATGTGGACATCGACGGAGTGCAGACCTTGTAGGGAATGACGTCACCCTTTCCCTGCCAACAAAACCAAACCCAAACCCGACCTCCGCTGGTCGTGTCTTTTGGACTGTGACCAGGAGCATATCCGGAGCCTCCAGCGTTCCGGACGCCGTACATGTCAAGCTTCGGCTTTCATTGGTACTACAAAGCCTCACTCCAGCAGTTCCACATCGCCACTCGCATGCTGATTGTTGAGATAATCCATACAACGGATATAAGCCGCAATATCACAGTTCAGACGCTCGCCTGAACCATCTCTTTTTCTCAGTCTCAACACTGATCTCATAGCAGCAAGTGCGCGGATAGCACATATGTGACTTTCCGACATTGCTCTGCAAAGGTCTTCGAAGCTGCACAAGAACATTGCTGACGGATGGTCACCACAGGGTCCTCCGCTGAGACACGTCAAACCTGCACTTGTCTTGACCGGAAAGCAACGTATCCCGTGCCGAGCGCAGGGGTTGGGAGAACTCCCGAGTCTGCGCAGTGCCGAGTGATGCAGCTTCCGATCGTGCCGGGGACCAGGATCTCTCGATGGGTCGTCGGAGGTGAAACCGAAAGATATAGTACAGTCTCTCGATTCCCAAATTTCGAGTGGGAATCCACCACACATAGCAGGCATGCCTTCTCACAAGACCTTCAGCACCGATGATATTCCAGACTTCTCTGGAAAGGTCATCATAGTCACAGGAGGTAAGACTTCTCTATCAACGCCATATCCAATATGCTCTCGCTGACCCAATCGGTTACAGGCAATGCCGGACTCGGTTACGAGAGCTGTCTCCAGTTCGCTTTGCACGGCTCTCCTCGAATCTTCATGGGAGCTCGCAGCCGTGAGAAAGCCGAAGCAGCCATCGCCTCGATCAAAGTCCAAGCGCCCACCGCCGACATCACTCATCTGCCCATGGACCTCTCCGACCTCTCCTCCGTGAAGCAAGCCGCAGAAACCTTTCTCGCGACTTCCACACGCCTGGACATTCTCATGAATAATGCCGGCATCATGGGTTGTCCTCCAGCTCTCACCAAAGATGGATTTGAAGTGCAGCTTGGTACGAACCACGTTGGACATGCTCTGCTCACAAAGCTGCTTCTTCCCATCCTTCAGAAGACCGCGCAATCCGCCGAGGATGGAGGGAAACCATCAGACGTTCGAATCGTCAACGTATCCTCGGCTGCTCACTTGATGGCGCCCAAGCAGGGGCTCGTCCTGGAAGCCGCACTGACACCCATGTCCGACTACCAGTGCATGGTTCGATACGGACAGAGTAAATTAGCCAACATCTACTTCACGCAGGAGCTGGCGAAGCGATATCCCTCCATACGAAGCATCTCACTGCATCCCGGCGTTGTGAAGACAAATCTACTGCAGAGCGGCATCAAGGAATCGTATTCGTGGGTGCCGGAGGTGGTATGGTCTTTGGTGGCGAGGTTGACCAGTGTTTCCCGGGCGAACGGAACGTTGAATCAGTTGTGGGCGTCGTGCAGTAAGGATGCGAAGAGTGGAGAGTATTATGATCCGGTGGGAAAGGTCGGGAAGAAAGCGGCGGTTGTGAAGGACGAGAGCAAGGCCGCGATGCTGTGGGGGTGGACTGAGGAGCAGTTATCAAAGAGAGGATTCTGAGCCTGGACGAGCGATACATCGTATCTTGAGGCGCTTTGACATGCGGAGCGGTGCTCATCTTCATTTCGCACAGGAATAAACTTTCCAATGCACCCTTCCTAGGTGACCATCTTATTTGCAGATAGCGCACCGTAGGAGACAGCATGCTGTTGCTTGTCATCAAACGCCAGCGCTTCATGGTTAATCGATGAGATTCAGGACCTGGTCAAGAGCTTTGGCGTAGTGAGCTGCCACTGGCCATGGGCCCAGGTACCGGAGTGTAGTCGACACTGAGGCCGCAAGGAGACCGCATCGTGAAGGAGTGGCACAGTCATCGATAGCCTGCAGGTCGTGGGCAGTCAGGAAGTCGAGTTGACGAAGTGTCTGGATGCCTGGCCACGACTCCGCTGTGGTGGAGGGCAAAGCATCGATAGGAGCATGTGTCGGTGCCAGCAACGAGTACACAGTGAGGACAAGTCCGGCATGCCACAGTGATCTTGCAACGTGAATCGCAGGAACGTCACAGACTCGTGCTTCGTCGGCCAGCCTGCACATCAGAACTGCGTGCGCTATGCACTGCTTAGCACTTCCGGTGATCGTCCAAGTGCGCAGCTCTTGTGTTTCGACATCCGACATGAAGTTGCCATCCCTGCCGCAGACCTTCTCCACAAGGTTGATGTCGCACAAAAGAAGGAGAAAGCAAGAGTGCCACAGGATGAGAACGGTCGAACGCTGCACGCGGTCCGCTCGAAACGACTCTGCCGCTTTCCAAAACGATTCGTGGAGAGATCTCTGGTACTCTTCGACGTGCTCCTCTCTCATGGTATTAAAGGGAGAGCATCGAGCATGGCTGATCTCGCCGATAAAGCATGCGAAGGTACCGATGATGGAGAATACCGATGGAGACTGGGAAGCGGAATTCATCCGACCACGTTGGAGGTTGACCCAGTCATCGGCTGTTTTGGCCAGGAACAGGTCGTCGTGAGCAGCAGCTGGGTTGTTCAAAGGCTGCGTGCGATGAGCGGCGGGTTGCTGTGTGATCGCAGCAACTTCGCCGTTGTGAATGTAAGCCATGGTACGCAGACGGACGATAGTCTGAATGTTCACCCATTCTTTCCAGTCCTTGGCTTGAACAGATTCGGGCGCCATCTCGGGAAGAGACTTGAACCCGTAAAGAGATGTACAAAATTTGCGTGTGGAGATGAACAAAGTGCCATGAAAGGCTTGTGCGGTCAATAGATGTTCCGCTTTGCCAGATAAGAGCGAGAACGTTTGTCCGATGACTGCTGCTTGCAATGTAGCCAAGGCGTGCTTGTCGAGCGCCTTACCTGGCGTGAAAGAATTGAGGATGGATTTATGCACGCCTTCAAATAACCTTTCAGCATAGTAAAGAGCTTGCTCGGATCCATCAGCTAATGCTCCGAGCGAGCAGATTGAGAGTAATAGCAACGGATGTGTCCTCGCCGGCTGGAAAGTTGGGAGATGAATCACCGGGATGACGGGCCAGAGGCGAGTTGTGAAAGCGTGGATCCATCTGTTGAGTAGTCGTGCGCACGGTAAAGGCGAGTTTGGTGCCGGTTGTTGGAGAATCAAACTACTTGCAAGTGCATCGCGAGAGATCTCGCCTTCAGCAGTCGCAGGCGGAGTCTGAGCTCGTGAAGGTCCAGTCGACAGACCTAGATCGTGCGTTGGCTGTGCAGTGTGGGTGACCCATTGTGGAGTCCTTTGTGACCGCTCTTGTGCATGCCTGTGTAGAGTCGCCAGATTTCGCTGAGCTGGCGGCTCGTGGAGCTCGCCGGAGGAGTTCAAAAGAGTGTACCAGGATGTAGCACCGTTCAGGTCGGACGTTCCCGGATTGAAACTGCACAGGTCGTCGATGGAGAATGTGGGATCCAAATTCAACGAATCGTCCCATTGCCACTCAAAATCGTTCAATGAAGACGGCACAGCTAGACCATGATCGTTGTCGTAGAACGGATTGCTCAGCTCGTCGGTCTCCCCCGGAGAGGGCAAAAGGCCCTGCGAATGTGGGCCTCCGGGCAGACTTGTATCGGTTGCACTCGGAGTCGCGATATCGCCACTGTCTTCATGGGGATGGCACTTGCGGATGTGCCGCTGAAGAGTGTCGTTGCGTGAGAACTTGGATGAGCACCGCGCACAATCGAACGGTTTCTCACGTGTATGCGTACGTACATGACGCTCGTAGTGTTCTTTCTTTGCGTACTCTACTCCACAGTATTCACAACTCCGATATGTCTTGGGCATCGTGCAATGGCCGCCGGGCGCGGGGCGGTAAGATCATGAGTGAAGAGAGAGGTTGGGGCGAGTCAGGTGTGGGAGGAAGTGGGTGGGACCAGTGCGGGACTACCTTTAATCAATATTTCAGGTCGATGTCGTCAAATCAAGAGAGCTTCAACTAAAATAAGACCGCCGCCCCACTCCCACGTCCGCCCCGCTTCAGGGCTTCTGCGAGGTTTGCACGCGATCGCGGACAGCGGCATTCAGAAGCCATGGAACGAGTTGAACAAAGTTGAATGCCTGGCAGGACGGAACAAAATGACAGGTAAACGTGGTCTCGTACAGCTAATCCAGCAGCAGTTTGACAAGCCAGCATGTCGTGGCGTCCATAGAGGGTAGCACACGGCGGACCAGGCTATATGCTTTGAGAAACAGCAGATCGAATCAAATCTCCGATTACCATTCGAAGTGTTGTCGAACCTCTTCTATGTGAACAGCCGAAGCGCTAGATTTTGGACAACGATATAGCAGCGTCGCCACCATGCCATACTGATCCATGGGTCCGTCAGCCATCATCTCAATCGTATAGAGTGCACTTGGAGACATACATGTTGTCCAGGCAGCAGATGAAACTCACTTTTCAAAGCGAATCGTATTCGAAAGAACGCCCAACGACTCGATCTCGACTTCAACAACGTCTCCATCCTGAAGGAATGACTTGGGACTTTGGAAAGCTCCCACTCCGGCAGCTGTACCTGTCATAACTGCGGTGCCGGCTGGGATGGTTGTGCCTATTTTGCAAGATCAGAATTTTTCGCTCCTACGATCAGGCACAGGATTTGTGCTCACCTCTACTCATGTGGCTGAGGACTTGAGCGGGACTGAAAATCATGTCCTGAGCAATCTCGACATCCTGGACCACCTTGCCATTGACTCGAGTGAAGAGTCGTCGGCCAGCTGCGGTTGCGTTGTATTGCTCCGTACTCAAGAGTATTGGTCCAATGGGAGCAAACTTATCGAAAGCCTAGAACGAAATAGGATCAAATGTCAGCTATGCTCAGGCGAAGCCCGCGACGGAAGACCTGGGATGGCCCAAGACATTTTCCGACGGCACCGCAGCTCCCGTGTACCTCATAACGTACCTTTGCGTAGAAAAATTGGCCTCCAGAGTTGTTGGGCAGTTGGAAGAATCGGCAAGAGAGGTCGTTGCCGATGGTGTATCCGAGAATGTATGAGTCGGCGTCCGAGACCGAAACGTTTTTGGCATCTTTTGATGTTACGAACACCTAAGGAGACAGGACATTCAACTATGCTCGAGGAACGTGATCCCAATACAAACGTAGACTCACCAACTCGCCTTCGAAGTCAGGAAGACTTGTGGCGCAGAATTCGTCGAGCGGAATATCCTCCCCTGGATCTGCCAGAGACGTTGCGGGTTTGGTCCAAAGCGGTGGATATTTCGTGACGTTGAGCTTTGATGTGGGACATGATCAGTCTGGAGAAGACGTATTGCACTGCGGATGCTACTACCTTGGCTTCCTTTGCGTGCGATCTGTAGTTGAGGCCGACGCAGTAGATCGGCACCCTTGTCGAAGGTAATGGCGCAAGTAGCTGCACACAAGATGTCAGCCGACGAGTCCACCTTCTGCATCACCATGGCTGACCTTGACAACAGTACGCTTCGTTCCGCGTGTCTTGGACCGCAAGTCGTCGATTGAGGTGTAAGCAGTGACGGAAGTGCCCACGAGCTGTGTGCAATCCTTCTGATATGTCGTAGGCGCAAAGTAGGCCTCGTGGTCCTCCTTTGCAGCGAATTTGAAAAGCGCATTGAAATCTGCCATGATCGATGGATTAACAGCACGAAACTGAGGGAATACGGTAATAGGTTCTTGTCTGGGTCGCTTTCCCAGGCATGAAGCCGCCCCGCAGTTCGCTTTTCCCAGCATAAAGACGTCCCGCTGTGGGGCAAACCGCACACGAAGGCCCGCCCAGACCGGCAACCACAGCTGGGTACGATTCGCCGACTATCATTCAGAGGCGATGCGTTGCCGATTCCCAGGCTACTAAACAGCTGACTTGCTTTTGGAGTGCAGTGCGGCAACCTCGAGGTTTTGAACATTTCCGACCCAGGAATCTGTGCCATTGCAACGCCAGCCTCAAAAGCAACCAGATCCGCTACTGGCTACATGAACCCAACATTAACATGAGTCAATTTGCCCTCATCACCGGATGTGGAAGCGGCATAGGTCGTGCGTTGGCGCTCGAGTTCGCCAGCCGGGGGGTTCGAACCATCGCAACCGCACGGCAACCAAGCGCGCTGAAAGAGCTCGCAGAGCTGCACAAGAACATTGTTCCCATGGATGTGGATGTGCAAGAATCCGAAAGTATCCTGGCGCTGAAGAAGCAAGTCGAGCAGATTACGGGAGGACATCTGCATTACCTGGTCAACAACGCAGGAATACATTATGCATCCACCGGCACCGATATTGACACAGCCAAGGTCCAGGAACTGTTCAACGTGAATGTTGTTGCGGTGATGAGCATGGTCCGGGAATTTGCGCCGCTTCTCATCGCGGCGAAAGGAGTCATCGTCCAGATCGGCAGCGTTACTCGAGCTGTACCTGCGATATGGCAAGGCCCCTACAACGCAACAAAAGCTGCTCTGAGTCAGTACAGCAAGACACTTCGCTTGGTGAGTGTGCCAGATCAACAGCGTCCTGGACCTTGACCACATCGCTAACTCGACCATGCAGGAACTTGAGCCTTTCGGAGTCCGTGTCGTTGAGGTAGTCACAGGCTACGTCCAATCGAACATACTCCGAAACGGCCTGCACGCCCCAAGCGACTCAAGATACTTGCCAATCAAGGACCACATCGAGACGCTCAAAGCGCAAGGCAACAAGACTGGCATGCCTGCTGCCACATACGCGAGGCGCGTGGCCAATCAAGTCACACGCGCAAACCCGCCGCATGAGTTCTGGGATGGCGGTGGTGCTTGGGTCATGTTTCTGATTGTGTCTGTCTTGCCGAGTTGGCTGTCAGTGAGTGGTTCCATGAACGTTGTATCTGGCTGTATAAGTACCAGGTCCACTGACGATGAATCTCTAGCAACGGATCTGGCGATCGTACTTCAAGCTTGACCTTCTTCGAGCACGGCGATGAGGAGCAATTCGTCCACTGATAAATCTCTCGTGGCCGCGGGAAGAGTCTCTTGAGTGTGCTACTGCTTGCGTCTGTCCACATCTGTTTGTGACCGCAGCGGATGGGCGGAGGGAGAAGTTGAGAATCGCTTGCCGTGCTCTGTCGGACCTTCTGCCGAGTTGGCCATGTATTGATCTATAGTGTCGTGAATGATGGTTAGATGAAAGAAGCAGGTGTTCCAATCGACATGAAAGATGGCGGTCTTCGGAGCCGAGTCCGGCGTACGGATGTGCCAAGGCTGTGTGGCCACCTTTTCCTTTCTGCAAACGTCCACACACAACAATACGTGGGTGTAGCTGACCTCACAGCGCTAAAATCTCGGTAAATCCGCGCTAAACGCGGGTAACATCCGTACTTGGATGCAAAAATTTTCACTGTAAGCCGAGCTTCCCGAGATCCTCCCCCTTACTGTTATATTAACATTATTACCGACATCGCACATTCTATTACCTACATTGCAATATAGCGGCATAGCGTCCTTATAATCTATTTCTTGTCTCTCGAAACCTACAGAACCCTACGGCCTATTAGGTTATCGAGCAACAACAAGCCGCGGCATTATAAGACTTCGGTAGGTAGGTAGAAGGGGTCGCAAATATAACTTAATGTTATAGCTAATGTTACTCTAGACATTATCTATAAGGTTACGCGCGATATTATAGCTAATTTCGATAAATAGGGACGTCGAATCCTATACTACCTCTCCGAACGTATACGTGCCTTTAAGATTAAACATTACGTTCTAATTCCCGAATATCTAAGAACTGTACTATATAGCATCGGCTATATTATCGATATACGAGTAATCCCGGACATCCGACTAGCTATAGACAAGATTATCCTAAAGGAGATCTAGGGCGCGGTATAGACATTATCGATAAGCTTAGCGATAGGGTTAGGGGTAACCTTATAGTTAATGCTATCGCTAATATTGCTAGATCTAATATGCGAACAAGCGGATTAAAGGTCCGCATATGTCGACAAGCCCTTTCCTTAGAAACGCTCGTATCCTTCGACTTATAAAACAGTGTAGTAGTATTAAACACTACGAGCATATCGTGCTAGAGGTTATTAATTAATTCTACTCGAATGTAGACGAGCAAGAGTAGATGTAGTACCGAGCTATCCGTAACCGACAGGGTGCTACCGTATATAAGGCTATAGATAACCGCGTACGTACTAATATTAAATTTACTACGATTTACAACCGTTTTTAAAACTCCCGTACATGTACGCCTTATCTAGCGACCTATACGATAATTTTCCGATAGGATACAATACCGGTAAGATTATCTATACTATCCCGGCTAATGTTATAGCTAAGCACCTAGATGTTATTATAGAACGTTCTTAACTACTTTAGCGCTTCTATCTAGTATATCTACTACGACTACTATACGGCACCTCTGCATATACATAAGTAGTTTGCGCCGAACGGTCACTTTAGTCTTAATCGATTCGACGAGCTCTTTAATAATCCTTATACCGTTGCACTACCGGTAGACGAGTGCTATACCTATAAGGGCAACTAGTGCCGGAGATTTATATACGGTAAGCTTATTAACTAGGTTATCGATTATATTATGTATAAGAACATCGCTGTTATTACTAATAGCGTTACTTATAACAACACCGCCGACCTTAGTAGCGACCTCCCTAATAAGATTATAGGAAAGTATTATCCTACCGGTGTTAGCTAATTTGTTTAACAACGAGTGCTATGTTAAGCAAAATTTATATAGCTAGTGCTACTCGACTTTAACAGAACTCTAACGATAATTCTCGTTGCGGAAGGGATATATAACTATCCTTTAAATAGCCCGAATAAGCTGCCTACGCAGATCCGGAATAAGATCTAGAACGTTTTACTTAGGACAAGGGACCTAACCTTAACAACAAGTATAGCATTATCGGCGAGATTATGTGTAGCATTATAGCTAACATTATTAGACAAATTTAGAGTTAACCCTCTCGTAAAGGCGTAGATTAAGTTATACAATGTCGAAACACTAGAGGATGTTTATAATGCTTTAAACTGCAATAATATCGTAGGCAGCATAATCTGTAAGATAAAGGTCCTTATATAGCCGGGTAGCCGGTCGGTGCAAACCCTATACTAGGTTTAGATAGCAGAGTAGGAAAAGCTAGCCGATAAGGTAAGATTAACCGTAATATTATGCATAACCTTATCGCCTAGCTTACGGGTGACCTTAGTAATACCTCCGCGACATCTAGTATAGCGATAACCTCGAGCAATAGATCGTTATATACATATTCGACGATTAAGCTTAGATCTAGGCTAGTTTAACCGCTTTCGAGATCGACATAACGTTTAAACGTCTCGAACATCGCATTACCTAAGATAACGAGGTGCTCTTTATATGCGAAGGCGAAAGCAACTATAGTAAGATAACCTATAGCCTTATGCATAACCTCGGTAATAATGTCACTCGTAAGGTTACTAATTCTTTTCTAGTTTTCCCTCTTTGTCGCGTATATAGAAACTTCCGTAGGGACTAATTCTAGCGACGGCTATTCTATCGTGTCTTCGATGTACTTGCCCGGGTCCTTAGTAAGGAGCGGATTTATTAGCGGCATATCTACGGCCGGGGCTTTGCGTATGTTAAGAGCGACTAGTCCGGAGAGCAACATTTAGGTACGTAATGTTAAGGATACCCTCGCTAATAATCCTTTCTATAATCCTATCTATAACCTTAGCCGTAAGCTTATCCTTTAGTACCGTCCTAACATAATAGTAGGACTTAGTTAATACCTCGAGGATATTAAACTCCCTAGTTAAAACCTCGCTGGAGACTAGCGAGAACATCTACGAGATGTTCTTATAATATGCCGTGTTTACTTCTTTCGCAATATCGACGAGAAGTTCGGCAAGAACCTAGCCCTTCGGGAAGCTGTTAGCTAGATAAAGTTACTTACGACAGTAGTAACATAGGAAGAGTATTAGGGATTAGTACATACTTTGCGGGGTAGGTAACGTTACTAATGTCCTTACCGATAACCTCGTAGCTAACATTAAGTAGCACACCCGGATCCTAAAGTCGTAAATTAGGCACAGAATAAGGACAATAAGTACGTTGCGTATAGTATCTCTAGCCACTTTACCCGTATTCCGAGGGAGGTTTTGTTGTTTGTTTTTTGTTTGTTTGTTCCATTTACGTCCTTTTGGAGTCTAAGACTATGTAGGACGGCCTTGCGAACAAGGCAGTAGATCTATTTACAATCAAATTCTTTTGGTATTCTTTAACCTTAGGGGAAACCCCGTGCCTAAGGCAGGACCTGCAAGTAGAATCTGCTAAAGGACTTCAAAACAGCGCAAGACAAAGGAAATCAAACGAGTGTCGTTGTCTGCAGCCGGGGCTGCAGAATTTTCGCGCTGTCGTTGTCTGCAGCCGGGGCTACAGAATTTTCGCGCCAAGCTTTTTGCAGAATTTTCAGCGGATCCTTCCGCTTCGCACGCACGCTGCAAATTCGAAAAAAGGAGCGTAGAATGCAGTGCAAAAGCAGTGCAGAATGTAGTGCAAAAGCAGTGCAGAATGTAGTGCAAAAGCAGTGCAAAAGCAGCTGTCTAACTCGCTGCCCCCTCTTATCCTTAATATGCCTTTGTAGAACTATATACCGCTTCCAAACGCATATAGCTACGTAGGTTAATCGCAGAGTTGTAGATTCCACCGAGTTCTAGCTCTTTAAAGTGCATATATGCTTCCTTCGAGGGCGACGAAGTCTCTAGAGAAGGGACATGCGATTTCGGTTCGGATTTCGAGGAGGTGCGCGTATAGGGCAGAGTAGACTGCTTCTTCTTCTTCTTCTTCTCGTTCGTAGCGTAGAGGGCTATTCGTTCGAATCGTGCCGTTGTTCTGTTATAGCTTGTATTTCGATAGGAGGCGTACCTCTAGGTTGTATTGTTGTTATTATAAGGGAAGAGGGATTAACGGCCTCTCC
Source organism: Zymoseptoria tritici IPO323 (assembly GCF_000219625.1). Classification (NCBI taxonomy): domain Eukaryota; kingdom Fungi; phylum Ascomycota; class Dothideomycetes; order Mycosphaerellales; family Mycosphaerellaceae; genus Zymoseptoria; species Zymoseptoria tritici. Next base: position 1,393,792 of record NC_018212.1, on the reverse strand, counting down.
AATCCTCCGGAGGAAACTTGGCTCTGCAACGACGGTATCGTCGCAGGTTCGTAGCCGGCACTACGTACAGGTGTTCCTCGTCGCCGACCTTCCGAGGGAGGTATAGCTTAGCGAACGCCCTAATACGAACTCTAATAAGCAATCGGGGTAGGTAGGCTAGTCCTTAGGGAAAGGTAACGTTATACCTAATGTTAGCGGTAATAACATGCGTAATCTTACACTAACTCCTTCCTAGGATATAACCTCGTCCTTACTTATAAGAATAGGAAGTTAATTAATGCTCGGGCTGTTAGCTAATAGGGAGGGCGAGCTAAGTATAGACAATAGACGTACCAAAAGGATCCCTCGGCACAGAAGCGGGTAGAGAAAAACCTACGACGTCTTAGTAAGGTTATTGCTAATGTTAAGGGTAACAACATCGCTAACATAGCTAGCGTTAAAACGCGAAAAGAAGTAGGAACAAGAGTAGGCCGAACGTCGTCGCCTTCGAGACGCCGCACGGAGGAACGGTAGTAATAACGACGATAACGACAGCAGCGATAATACGGACGACCGTACAGAACAACAACGTACGCGGGCGCAACGACGAAGAGACAACCCTAAAGTTAGACATCTAGATAATATTAGCGATAATAACAGCGGTAATAATATAGATAACCCCCTACACCCTAATCCTAATAATGTAGCTATAAGGTAGTTAGAGAATGTTTAAAACAGTTCGCGAGTCTATAAAGAGGGCCGTAGACGGGGTCGTTCGCGGGGTCGTAGACGAGGGAAAGCATCGAGCGCGAGCTTATTACGGACACTATAGTCGACACTACAGTCTAGTTGGACATTAGCATCGATTCCTTCGGCTTCTATAAGGCAGACTCCTACCTCTATCGGCCCTAATCCTCCCTAACTAAGGTATGTTGTTACCGGTAATATTACGGATGTTACTATAGCTAACATTAGGTCTCTAGCACTTCTATAGACACCGAATATAGGGACAACATGCTAGCTTATAAGCGTATACGTAATGCGGTAAATAAATCGTGGATTCGGGTACTTCTAGAAGGAAGGCCAGATCTAGGACTACTGCGTCTATAATGTTATCTATAGCAACATAGATAACATTATCGTTAAGATTACCCGCGATGTTAGACTCCTTAGTCCGGTTCCCCTTTCCTATGTCGACCGATAGGGTTAGGGTTATTAGGGATAAAAACGCTATTCTAGTTAATATTGTAGTATAAGAGCTATTTATTATATGTGTCGAGCGATATATCTAGTATATTAATAGCTGTATAGTATATAAACGCTACTCTAGTATATATAATAATAGATTAGGCTATAAGCGTAGTTTAAGCATTATTTAACGTCTACGAGATAGATATACTAGATTAACGCGTATATAGTATATATATAAGCACTATCCTAGTATATATTAGGCTACGAGCGTAGTTTAGGGACTATATACCGTTATATATAAACGCTATCCTAGTATATATAATATGTTAGGCTATACGCTTAGTTTTAAGACTATTTATCGTCTACGAGATAGATATACTAGACTAACGCGTATATAACTATATGTATACACGCGACCCTAATATATAATAGGCTACGAGCTAGCTTAATAAGTATCTCTCGTCTATAAGATAGATATACTAGGTTAACCCGCATATAGTAGTATATATATAAACACTATTCTAGTATATATTAGGCTACGAGCATAGTTTAATAACTATTATCTATATATATAAAATAGATATAGATAATTAACGCGTATAGAGCATATATATAAACGCTATTCTAGTATATATCGCGGTCTAAGAGCTATTAGTTATATATGTCGAGCGATTATAAGAAGAAGGACAACATAATGTTATTCGCGACCCTATAGCTAACATTATCGCTAATACTACGGATCCATATTTATTATAAACTAACCTTCGAAGATAAAGATAGAGATAAGTTAATTACTTAATATTAGGAGTAAGGTTATAGACGATCTTATCGTATAATTAGATTCGGGCGCTGCGTGCCGGGGTATAATAAAACTGCAGACTCCTCCTACGCTATACGCTCGCTTATAAGGTTATTCGTAAGGTTATGCTTAACCTTATTAGACACCCTAATTAATCTGGTCCCTTAGCTTCGGACTATCTAAGAACAAGTCCTAGCCTAGGTACTCCTTAATTTCGAAGCATTCGGCTATAATAAGGTTAGCGATAATATTACGGAGGATAACATAGATAACTTTACTATTCCTAAGATCCTTACAGATCGCGTACGGGAAGGCCTTATTCTAGATAGTCTTGTAGTGCGCTATAGCCTCGGAGTATTTTACCTTTAATAAGGTTAGTAATAAGATTACTAGTAATGTTAGTAATAAACTTACGTCTCCCTTCCTATAAATAACCTCTCCTCCCTTGTTACCCCTCTTCTTCTTCGACTTAATATTGCCCTTATACATAGGGAATCTAGGCCTGTTATAAGGTTAGCTATAATATCATCCGTAGTGTTAGGTATAATGTACTTAGATCCTACAATTTCCGCTAGCGTGCGCGCTAATTTGCTACTAGTTCTCGGATGTCTAAAGGGGTTTTTAGCTCTGCAATAATGTTAGCTATAAGATTACCTATAAGCTTATAGATAACATACTACCCGATAGTCTGCTCTCCCATTAGGATAACCGGCGTTTTATTAATATCTTCCTCCCGGCCGCGTTTCTTCGGAGTAGTAGGGCTGTAATAAGGTTAGCGATAATGTTAGGCGTAGGATTAGGTGTTATACACTATGCTAACAAGATTACTAGGCTTGCCGCTAGCCTTCTCTATAGCTTCGAAGATCTAGCGGTATTAGGCTAGGCGATAAGGTTAGGAAATAGTCGGCGGTAAGGTTATAGATAATGTTACCCTTAGTCTTAGCGATAACCTTAGACGAGTAGCTACGATCTCTACCCTTCTTATACTCTCTATCTCTACCTTCGCCTTAACTAGAAACTCGGATTCGATGCTAGTAATAAGGTTAGCTATAATATTAGGTATAACATTAAGTGAAATTAATTTCTTACTACTCCCCTTACGTGCTGCTTAAGGTTAATAAAGGATGTAGAGCGATCCTAAGAGGGTAAGGTTAGCGGTAATGTTACGGATAAGGTAATTAATAAGCTTACGTTGCATAGTCTCGCCTTGTCCTAGCCCGTTAACTTATACGGGAGAATCGACTTAAATCTATCCTTATCGTCCGAGCTAGAATCCTCCTCTAGTCTAACTGTAATAAGGTTAGTAGTAATGTTAGGGATAATATTAAGTAGAATAATATTCCCTACTTATTTCTACTACGTATAGCGGAACCGGTAGTATAGGGTTTTTCGCGTCCCTTAAGGTAGATAAGAACGCCTCCTTAGTGTACCTAATAATGTTAGCGCTAACCTTATAGCTAATATTAGTCTCTTATATACTTCTACTTCTTCGGCATTAGACAAATTACCTAACCCTTCGGCACGATTATATACTAATGTTTATCCTACCTAGAAGGTTAGCTATAAGCTTAGCGCTAAGGTTATAGATAATAGTATACTAGCTTAAAACTCTTGCCTCTAAACTCTAATCTATTGTTATATGCCTTAACTATCTTCTTATAGTATTTCTGTATAAGGTTAGCGATAACCTTATGTATAATATCCTATATATCCTTACCTGTTCCGTTAAAGCTAAAGTTTAAGACAACGGTCTCTCTTTCGCTATCTTGTTTTATGTAGGAATTCGGATCGGTAAGGTAAGCGGTAAGGTAAGCGGTAAGGTCGCGGGTAAGGTCGCGGGTAAGGTAATAGGGTCCTTAAAACTCTCGATTCTTAATAATGCTATTAAGATGTTAGTATTCCTATAAGGTTAATCGTAATGTTAGGGATAATATACCTATTAACTACCTACAGGGGTAGGTAGTAAGGTAGATAGTAAGAAAGTGGAAGGAACGGTAGAAGAAGGTAAGAGCGAACTTCTCGAATCCGCGCTAGTAGTCTTAGCATGCTATAGAATACGCACTAGTTTGATATATTCGCAGTAAATCCTAGCGCCTAACCTCATCGATAACCTTAAGGGATCGATTTTCCAGCTACCCCGCAGAGCTCGGCTTACAGTTCCGCTTTCGGCATGTGAGTTCCGCTTTTAGCATGTGAGCCGAAGTTTAGCGCTGTGAGCCGAGAGATTAGCGCTGTGAGGTCAGCAGGGCCCTGCAACAATACAACGACCATCTTGTTCTTTGCCTCGATATTTTTGTCCCGCGTCATGCGAGTATTGCTGGAAGAGAATGTTCATGGAGAACAGAGACGAGCTTCGCACGCAAAAATTGTCTACCAAAAAGCCGGCGCCATGCTTTGCCGGAAGTGCTCGATACCAAGGGCCTGAAGATCATCCATTGACCAGGCTCCATCTCGACAGAGCGATTTCATACTCCGGGGCCATCAGCTGAGAATTGAATGTATCGCATCTGCGTCTCGGAGCATGCCCCGGGGACCAGGAGGCATGACTTAGTCTGCCGTGCTCGGTGCCTCGAGCGATTGGCCTGACTTCATTATGTTCTATTCTGGCCGATGCAGAGCATGTGATAATCCGAGAGCCGACCCGCAGGGTTACGTCTACCTCCACAGAGTCATGACTGCCCACAGCCCCGCCGGTTCAACCAGGAGGTAGATCCATGCTTTCGAATGCGGGAATCCAGGCCCGAGCGGGCCCAGGGCTTCGTGAGGGGCGCGTTATTAAATGTCCCGCACGACTGTGGTCAGCATATGTGCGAGCTACCAGTCCAGTTCGGGGTCAAGATGTAAGCCTCATTTCTGCACCGAAACACGTACACCAGGCATGGGAGTAAACGAACTTGCTCTGTCATTTGTTCTCAACGTCGTCAGCAAGCTTCCTCTCAAGATTCGAGAAGGCGTCGCGATGCGCATCCCACCGATTGCAAACAATCCCGACAAGGTCCAACTCGCGAGTCTTGGCCATGCCTACTTCGAGCATCCCGATCTGGACCAATTCGAAGCATTCGCAGAAGACTTTGGATTTGTCGTCGAAAGGAAGGAGAAGGGAAAGATCTATTTCCGTGGCTACGGCAAGGATCCCTACATCTACGTTGCGTCTCAGTCCGCGGATGGCAAGCCACACTTCAGAGGTCCTGCCTTTGTCGCGCGATCGAAGGAGGACTTCGACAAGGCCAAGGCTCTCCCAGGCGCTCAACTTGGATCTTTGGCAGATGCCCCTGGAGGCGGCGAAATCGTCACTTTCGATCGTGCGGACGACACTTTCTTCCATGTCATCTTCGGGCAGAAGATGCGGGATATCGATGGCACTCACGCTCCAAGTGCGACTCATGAGGAAGTTGGACCGACGAATACTGCTTTCCAGAAGCCCCGCAAAGGTAAGGACTTGACCCATGGCATAGAATTCGAATGCGCACTCACGCCACAATTAGGTAACTTTCTCAGATTCCACGAGGGCGCGGCACTCATTCATAAGCTTGGACACTTTGGCTACGTCCATCGCAAGTTCGACGAGGAGCTAAAATGGTACACGGACAACTTCAACTTCGTACCCTCGGACATTCTTCATCACTGGGACTTTCCGAACATAGATGTTATGACATTCATGCATCTCGACCTGGGCAAGGAGTACTCCGATCACCACATCTTCTTCATGCAGCGCTCTCCGCCGGAAGTCACCAAGACGTATCTGCACCATTCCTCCTATGAGGTGGAGGATCTTGACACGCAATTGATTGGACACCACTGGCTTGCGAAGAAGGGATGGAAAAGCGTCTGGGGAGTCGGTCGTCATGTTCTCGGCAGCCAGATCTTTGACTATTGGCAAGACCCAAGCGGTTTCAAGATCGAGCATTACGCAGACGGCGACCTCGTGAACCAAAATACGGTGACAAAGCGAGACGTGGTTGGACCGTTGTCAGTCTGGGGTCCCGAACTTCCCAAAGACTTCGGCGATGATGGGACGCTTTTGTTAATTTAGTGTGAATCGAATGGTAGTCTCAGCTGCTGCAGTATCTCGTCCATCTTCGTGTGGAGCATAATGAGTGAGAGGAGTATCAGGATTGGACTTGTGGTGGTAAGCTTGGAGGATGTGGTGAATAGGCGTGCGGGTCGAGGGGAAGACATGCTAATCAGGCGTACAGATCAGTCGGCCAGGCATGCTAGATAGCCGTACGGGTAAGTTGGCAAAACATGCTGACCAAACGTGTAGGTAAGCTCGCAAGATCTGCTGGCTAATCGTGTGGCTACCGCCCAAGGTTTAGCTAAACAGGCGGTCAGGTAGCTCTCTTCGTCTCGCCGATCATGACCTCCCAGAACCGTCAAGGTCTCCTCCATGTACTGTCATGAGTCCCACATCTCAGCGAAACGGGGCATGGTGGGGCACAATGATAGCCCTCAGTCCGCACAACTATACATCATGGCAGCTGACCAGAAGCAAAGGCTTAGGCCTCAATTCAAGCAGACATGGAGCAAGCACGTGTGGTCATAGTTGGTGCTGGGCCTGCCGGTCTCGTTGCTGGACTCTCGCTGGCACAGCAAGGTGTTGCGGTTAGTTCGTTCGCAATAATTCGACGTTCGGCGCCCTCAGGATTGCTGACTGTCCGTCCTAGAACATCATTTTAGAAAAGGAACAAGACATCGTCGAAGATCCTCGCGGTGTCTATCTTGCTGCTGATGCTGTTCGCATTTTGTATGCCCTTGGACTGGGTCCCAGCATGTCAAAGATTGGCCATGGTATGTATGCAGTCTTGACTTCAATCATGGTATTCCTGACTTCCAGCATAGAACTCCAAGCGGTCAACTTCCACACCACGAGCATCGTCAACAAACCTTTTCACGCTTTGGATGTGCAACGAGATAGTCTGCAACAGGCAGTTCCGACTGGTGTACTGCAGATTCAGCCAGCATTGGGTACGTCGAATATGGCTTACGAACAAATGCATGGTCCGTTTGTGGATTTCAGGCGTTGACTCAATCTGCAGAAAAGGCCCTGCGTGATCAAATAGCGGCCAGTGAGCTCTGCGAACTACGGACAGGCTGCGCAGTGCAGACCCTTCAACAGGAAGACGACGGAGTTGTGATCAATTACCAGCCATCTGATGGCGCCTCGAAGACTTTACGGACAACGTGGTTGATTGGAGCAGATGGTAAGAGAGGTGTCGTTCGCAAGACGTTCTTGGAAAAGGTGGCAGACATACGACAGATCAACACGGGTTATCGTTATGAAGGAACGTGGGTCGCCGCAAACTTGAAGATCAGACTGCCGACACCAGACACCCATCCCGACTTTCCAGCGTGGAAACTGGGTCTCACACCACAAGAGGTCTACGATCTGTTCTGGCCGAAAGGATGGCATTTCTGCAGTCCACCCGGAAAACCCACCGCAACCGGACGGTTCGGGCCATACGAGGAGAGGATGTGGCGCCACGAGTTCCGACAGGATGATTGGAATGCTGAGACCATGGATGCTGAAGCGTTGTTCTGGGAGCATCTGACTCCTATGATAACTCGAACCGAGAGCGGTGATGGGAAATCCTTCGAACGGCCCGCGGTATACCCGCAGGATTGCATCGAGATCCTGCGCTGTCGACCCTTCACATTTACACACAAGATTGTCAACCGCTGGTATCATCGCAAGACTGTGCTGATTGGAGACGCTGCTCATGTCTTCCCACCGTTCGGTGGTCAGGGAATTGCAAGCGGAATTCGAGACGCACATCAGCTGGCATGGCGTATTGCTCTGATTGAGAAAGCGGCGGGCACAATAGAGCTGCCGTCCGATACAATACTCGAAGCCTGGGCTAAAGAACGCACTCAGAGCGTCAAGGACGCGGCCTTTTTAACTAAGATGAACGGCAGCTTGTGCAACGACGCAAACCCTTTGGTGTTCACAATTGTGTCCTGGGTCGAATGGGCCATCAGATTTGTGTTTCCAGCCTTCGAAAGTTACGATCCGCAGGCAGACAGCGAACGCAAAGGCATGCGAGGACTCGCTGGAGGATTTTTCCTCTCCAAGTACGGCGGCGGGCTGAGGCTTCCCCAGGTGTACGTGGACACACTGCTAAAGGGCACGGTGCTTTCGGACGATATGTTCTTGTCCGCTCCCTCTCCAATGCAGGTCCTTGTCCTCGTCAGAGGCAACCACCCTCCGACCTACGGACGCCGCACAATCAAGGACTTGCTTGCAAAACATGGGATACCTCATGGTGTCATCTCGCCCGATGCAACGTCTATACTCAGCTTGAATTCGGAACAGCGCCCTGAAAGTATCGGGTCATACGCAGAGCGAAGTGTGCGCAAAGCTTCATTGACTCCGCTCAAGCGTCTGAGCAAGAGACAAGCAAGAACCGGATACAGCATCGACGTTTTTGACTCCCGTCTCGGGGCTGGGACCAAGTACGTAGTCGTGCGGCCAGACTTTTACATCTTCGCGACCGCTCGCAACGATAAGGAACTGGATCTGTGCTTGCAGGGACTTTGTGCATTGCTCAAAACTACATAGTCTCCCTATCTACGGTTGCGAACAACTTGTATGGACACCCCAAGACCATCTTATCATCCATTACCTCATGGTGACATCGACCGGGTTCTGGATCTTGAAAGCCACTTGCAATACCAATTGACGAGGACAAAATCCCGCTTGACGATTTGCCCATACAAAGTGCCCCACACGAAGTGTCCCACACAGTCGTGCTGACCATGGTTCGTATTGGGGATGCTCCCTGAAGGCGGAGGGTTCGGCAACTCTCACAAGGAGAGCCTCATCAAGACAATCCCACACCGGATCGCCGGCACTTGAGGTAAGGGTGGCTCGATCGTTGTGATAGTCGGTCTCGTCCCACACGCAGAGAGATCATATACTTGGAGAGGTCTTTGTCACCGTGCTGTCGAACACATCATCCTACTTGCATGTAACAAGGTTGTCGTCCTCATCAATGATCTCCTCCCAACTGCTACCCTTGTCGTTCGTGGCGCTCGCCCTGTTATGGCTCGGTGTACGGCTCCAGAGACTGCTTCGGCATGATCTTCGCAACGTGCCTGGGCCATTCTGGGCCAAAGTATCGGGCTTGTACCGGCTGTCAATGGTCAAAGGAGGCAGCGCTCCAGCAGAGTACCGCAAATTGCACCAGAAGTACGGACCGTTTGTGAGAGTCGGGCCAAACCATGTGGCTGTTTCTGACCCGTCCGCCATCCCGATTATCTACGGACTCGGAAGCAAGTTCTTGAAGGTACACATCACTGCTTCCCTCTCTTGCCATTCATTTTGAGACAGTCCTGACAGAATGTCAACAGACCGACTTCTACAAGACCATGGTACCGTCCTACGATGGCAAACCAATGGACAGCATGTTCACAGCCAGAGACCCGGCAATTCACAAGTCTCTCAAAACTCCTGTGGCATCTCTGTTCGCAATGACAAACATGAAGAACTACGAGGTGTACGTGGACGAGTGCACCGAGATATTCGCAAACGCCATGCGTGATCTGGAAGGTCAAACAGTAGACCTGGCGATCTGGCTCCAGTGGTACGCCTTTGACGTTGTCGCTGGGATTACATTCAACCGGCGATTTGGCTTTCTGGAGGAAAGGAGAGATGTGAACCAGATGATCGGTCAGCTTGATGAAGGCATGGACACTGTCAAGGTGTTGGGCTCTTATCCCGTGCTCGACCGACCGGCCAAGTTACTCCTTCGCCATGTGTTGCCGTTGCTTGGCCGCTACGATCCTTTGATCAAATTCGTGAAGGTGAGTTGCTTTTGATGTGTATCTTGCAGGATGTTCTGACGTTCATTAGATGTCCGAAGAAGAAATCGCCCGCTACGATAACTCGGTGAAAGACGCAAGTCGGACGGATTTCTTGTCGCAACTTCGCCAAAGGGAGGAAAAGCTAGTCGCGGCGAACGGAGGAGGAGATGCGAAAGCAGAGATTCTCAATCACTTGAGTAACAACTTGTCGGTCATCTTGCGTCCGACACCGTCCGACAACCATGGCTGATTTCTCTTCAAGGCTGGCTGGTAGCGACACTACAGCGATATCACTACGAGCATGCTTCTATTACCTCATAAAGACGCCCCGCGTCACTGCCAAAGTGAGGGAAGAGTTAGAACAACAAGAGCAGCAAGGCAACATTTCGAACCCGATCAAATTGGAGGAGTCTTTGCAATTGCCCTACATGTGAGTGAAGGCCAGGCACAACATCGATCACGCTGACAATGCTCAGGCAAGCAGTGATAAAGGAGGCAACCCGATTGCATCCTGGCGTCGGCTTCCCGTTGGAGCGCTTCGTCCCGCCTGAAGGTGCAACAATCTGCGGCGTTGAATTGGCTGGACTTACGAACGTGTCAATGATGGCACCCGTAACGCAGGTCGATCCCACTGTCTACGGCGAGGACGCTCAATCGTTCAGGCCGGAACGCTGGCTCGAGTCCAATCCAGAGCAGCTGAAGCTCATGGAAAGATCCATGTTGGTAGTAAGCTACCACCTAGCCTTCACTTTTAACAAGCTCTAACAAGACTCCCAGTTTGGGCATGGTGCGAGGACCTGTATTGGTAAGAATATATCGGTGATGGAGATGGGAAAGTTCATTCCTCAGATTGTACAAAAGTTCGATATCGAATGGGCATCGAAGAATGCGGAGTGGAAAACGAACGCAGCCTGGTTCTGGAAACAGACCGATATGCAGGTCAAGTTCAAAGTCCGGAAATGAGTACGGACACTGGAGTCTCGCACCGGTGGTTTGTCTTACCACAAAGGCCAAGCAGAATGCAAGGTATCTCTCATCAAGCACGACTCAACGTCGACGCAGACCCGACAGCTCATGCGCGGCGATTCTGAGCAAATATCATGCGAGACTGAACTTGCTTTATGGGAGCCATGATCTCTGTCCGACGTCAAGAGCAACGTTCAAGTCGTGGTGTACGGGACGTTGCCGATGGAAGACTCAGCCGGTGCAAGGCGGAGGCACAGGAGGTAATTCATGCTTTTTGAGTCCATGATTACTATCGGGATATTTTCACTGTTTGATGCTACTCAATTCTCGAGGCGGCACTGCATTGGGTCGGGGGGCTGATACTGCTGGGCCTCGCACCTTCCGTATTTGTGTAGACGTAGGTGGGAGCTAACGCTGTACGGAAGGAGTAAACGCCAAGAATTGCCTAATTTGGACGAGAGCATTTTTGGAGGCATGTTCTTCGGCGGCTACTGTCAACCCTGTTGGACGACCTGCTGTGCAAGTAAAAGTTACCCTGCAGGCTTGAATGTCTGGGCATGTTGTGATGCTGTTCATTTGGCTGCTGACGGATTGGAGATCGATCAGATTTGAGACCCCTCTGCTACGAGCTTTGTGGCCAGGGATATAAACGGCAGAGTTTCTGCTCTCAACCAATCACAACGCTTCAAAGAACTCCGAATTGGTCTAGTGTAAGTGACACAAGTGTCTACTTCACTTGGGGGTGACTGCTGACAAATTACAGGGCTAGGATTTCTCGCTCTCAAGGCTTAATACCTGTGGACCGAGGAGGCGTAAGACTCTCCGCGTGTCACTGCCTTCACACTCGCATGCTAACACTGGTAACAGCGGGGTTCAATTCCCCGATTCGGAACAACAGCAGTCTCATGGAGCTCTCTTTTTGGTCTCAGTTTCATTTTGCTTAGTGCTGGGCCTTACGAAGAGGCGGTGAGCTTCAACTATGGCCGAGAAGACGACAGCCAGCTCCTGTCCATGCCGGGGAATAGTGAAGCAGCCATATTTTTGTTGATGACGATCTCGATTGAAGAAAAGTCTCTCTCCGCCGACGACTACGGAACATCAGGGTCATATACACAAGTTGATCTCTCACAAACGCCGCATTGACGTTCAATACATCTTGCAAAGTAGTATCGCCGAGCATGGAGACGACACAATCCGAGCCCTGGACAGCTTCGTTGAGGTGCGGAACAGGGCCATCGCTTATGGACCCCTGGTATACCATATCTTGACATTGGGGTTGTTGTGAAGAGGCGATGGGATCTTGGAAGGAGTACGAACGATCGCTCGGATGCGATGGCATTGTTCTAGAGCGAGGGAGAGGAAATGCTGACCAGTGTCGCTGGTCGCTCCGAGGACAAGAATGGTAGACATGAGGTCTTGAGAGGAGGACAGGTCGCCGAGGTTTGCCTGGAACTATGAGTGGGATAAGCGAAGAGATCGGCTAGAACCTCGGGCATTCGCATGGAACATAGTCTCGCGGCTCGAATCAAGTATTGTGTGGTGCATGGAGCACTCCTTGAATAAAGCTTGATGTGTCTGCCGTGTACCTCAAGATGATCATGGTGACGCACGGGGCCGATCCTTCAGGATTGACATTGCAGGCCTTCGCACATTCGATCGTGTTTGGTTCGGTCTGCGAATCTCGCTCGGGCTGCAGCTCGGGCATTATTAGTCTGACGGCGGAGCAAGAATTCGCCCGAGAGAGACCATGATACTTGTAAAGACAATATATGAGGTGGACTTCTCGGCGTACTCGTTCTGCACGTTGAGCAGTTCAACACCATCAGCACTTTACCTGAAAACACCCCATTCCCATGATGCAAGCGGAAACAATATCGCCACCAGCGACAATGCGTGTGTGGAGATACTCATCCACCGATGGCGGCCTGGAGAACAATATCAAACTCCACTTGGACGCACCTCTCCCGAAAGCCACCAAGGACGGGCATCTCATCCAGGTCCTCGCCGTGAGTCTCAACCCGGTTGACTACAAGCCTACTGAAGCCTTCATCGGCAGATTCGTGGTCAAGAAGCCAGCGACTCCAGGCTTTGATATAGCCGGCCGCATCTTCACTCCGGCCACCAATTCACGAGACTTCAAAGCTGGTGATCTCGTGTTCGGCGCTGCCAGCACCAATCCTCTTGCCGGAGGAGCCATCGCGGAGTACATTGTTGCTCCCGCCTCGCGTATTGTCCATCTACCGTCCGGCATCTCGCCGATTGAAGCTGCTGGCATTCCCGTTGCCGCGGTCACCGCTCATGATGCTCTCGTTCGTGCTACTAAAGTCTAGTCGCCGGTTCACGGGCTGATCCATTCTCCTGAACAGATCCCATACATCACCTCAGGTAGCCGCGTATTCATCAACGGAGGCAGCGGAGGCGTCGGTAAGGACAACCCAACCACTTTCCGTCGTCCAGGCTGACCTCTCCTAGGCACCTTCGCCATCCAGCTTGCCAAACTCCTCGGCGCGCACGTCACAGTCTCCTGCTCAACCCGCAATGTTGCCCTCTGCCGCTCGCTCGGCGCCGACAACGTGCTCGATTACACTACTGGTCCACTTCTCGCGCAACTGAAAGCTGCCGAGAAGCCTTTTGATCATGTCGTGGACAATGTGTTCAGCGATCCGGAGTTGTACTTCCAAATGCACAAGTACACGACGCCGAAGGCGGTCTTTGCCGAGGTCGCAAGTGGACCAACGCTGTCGTTTGCAAAGTTTGCAGCTGGGGCATTGCTGGTGCCGAAAGTTTTGGGAGGCGGACGAAGGAAGTTTGTGGTAATCGCAGCGGACTTGAAGGCCGAAACCTTGAAGGAGCTGGCCCAATGGGTGGCTGAGCAGAAAGTCAAGGTTGTGGTTGACCAGGTCTTTGGGATGGAGGAGGTCGTAGCGGCGTACCAGAAGCAGAAGACGGGAAGGGTGGTGGGAAAGCTTGTTGTTGATGTGGCTGGTGAAGCAGGGAGACCGACGAAGCAGTGAAACGCCCGTACTGAATGCCTGTAACAATTGCTTGTAGCTCCATTCTCCAGCTCGAAGTGCACGTTCTTGGTACGGCTGAGTATGTTCGCGCTATATCCAATCAGCATGTGTCTGGCGAAGGACGGGCCTGCAGTCTTCGAGGACATATATCGTAGTAGCCAGTACAGCATTTGCATTGTCAGTCAGCGCAGGCACCAACATCCCCTTGTCCAAATGCGAGGCTTGTCAGGTAAACCAAGACGGTGGCGAGTGCGAGACGCATGGATACGACCCAACAGTGAGACGGAGCTACTTGTTCGACAACTTCAATGATGGTCGGGATCCCAAGCATCTGTATACTGCTGGTACTGGTCCTCTCCCTGCTCTGATCGCGAATGTCCCGGTCAAGGGCGTCTTCAATACTCCCCTGCGCGATCAGCACTGACCGCTCACTGTCGTCCATACCTACAACCTCGCCTTCTCACCATCATCTAGTCAGTCAACCATAATCTTTCCCTCCAACTCTCCAAAGTGTTCGAAAAAGCTGTCGAACAAATTCACGCCATGCTCCGCATCGTACGCTCCGCACGTCTCCCGAATCGAATGCATCGCCAACTGCGGGTTTCCGACATCAATTGTCCTCGCACCTAGTGCAGCGCTGAGCATCGGTCCGATCGTACTGCCGCAGCGGGAGTCATTCCGCACCACGAAGAGTTGAAGAGGGACGCCAGCGGAAGAACTCTTCGCTCCAGGAAGTTGGTAATGAGATGGCTTCGCTCGCTTCGCGCATTCTTGCAAAAGAACGATTCCAGGTGCGTTGGTGGCGTAGCGAACGTTGGCATTGACTTTGATCACGGTTCCTTCGTTCATATGAGGGCGGTGTTCGCTTTCATACTTGGCGCCATAGTTGGGGTTCACGGAGTGTGCCATATCGGCACTTATTAGAAAGCTGGTGGACAAAGTCTGCTCATACGCAGTGCTGTTGTCGGCACCAGCATCGCTATGAGAGACTTTGTCATAGCTCTTTTCGCTATCGGTCGAGGATCCAGGAAGGCAGGATAGGCGACGGATGACTGCGGGCAGCATGTTGGAGTCGGCACCTTGAGCGGATTGTGAGCCAATCTCTTCGTGGTCGAAACAGGCGATAAGGCGGATTGTTGGATCGTCCTTGAGTGCGGAAGTGGAGGCGACAGATTGGATGAGACCTTCCACGGCGCAATAGGTCATGCCTAGGTTGTCCAGACGTGCGGAGAAGACGAACTCGTCGTTCAAGCCTCCAATGCATGATGGCTGAGTGTCGTAGAGCACCAGTTCGAAGTCGAGGATATCATCCGGCTGCACGCCTGCCTCCTTGGCAATCATTGAGATGAGGTATGGGTGGTGTCTCTGTGTGGCCGTCTTGAGCGGTTCATACTCGGCATTCTTCTCTTTCTCGCCTTCCTCCGTTCTGATCTGCTCCGCCGTCTTGCCAGTTCTATTCAATTCCGCCGATACCAGCCCAGTGATCGGAAACAGCTGATTCTCCTTGTTGAACTCAAATGGCTCGGATCCACCAAAGTGCACCGCCAAATTCGGTATCCTGAGGATCGGCTTGCTGATCCGGACGAGCTTCTGCTCCACCAAGCTGTCCTTTCCCTTTCCCTTCACCATGACTCTTCCTGCCACGCCCAAGTCACGGTCGAACCAGGTGTGCCATAGTCCTCCGCCGTATGTTTCCACTCCGACTTGAAGGAAGCCGTCAGCTGATCGCTTCGAGACCGGTTTGATTCGTAGACATGGCGAGTCGGTATGGGCGCCGACCATTCCCACAGGATTGCCTGGCTTCCATGCGCTGCCGATGGCGAAGGCGACGATCGTGCTGGTGTTGCGAGTGAGGTAGTATTTACCGCCGGGTTGGAGAGTCGAGTTCCAGGAGTCGCGTTCCTGCGTAGGGATGCTATGGTCAGCACCTTGATGTCCTTGTGCATGCTCGGAGCTGTGATTACCTTTATCTGCTTGAAGCCAGCCTTCCTACACAGCTATCAGTATGCGAATTTGACCTCAGGTCTGGAAGCACATACTCAAGGCGGAGCTTTGCAGAGTGCACGGCGTGGAAAGCTGTACAACACAGTCAGCAATGGAATCGCCTAGCCACTTGATCCACCACGGAGGGTCGTACGGGTGGGAGAGGCGTTCAGAAAGTCAACGAAGTCCGCTGGTCTCTTGAGAGCTTCCTGGCTGGCCATGTTGACGAATCGAGGCGCGGATGTGGTGTATGTTCTTGAAGAGGAGGAGATAATGGCGCTCGCAGTGGAAACGACTGCCGGTAGTTTGGTCGTAGTGCGTTGGGTGAAGAGGCCACTTGCAAACAGTGAAGGCATGTCACGGTGCTGCCAGAGACGACGAAGCTTCCCGAGCATCAACTTCGGCATTCCAGCTAACGACAGTAAGGTATAGCCCTCCGTAGTGACATATCCCCTCATCCCCGCTTTAGGCCGTTTCGCAGCAGAACGCAACACCGTCGATTACTCGCTCCACGGTCCGAGGCACGATGCCTTCCACTGTTTCCACAAATCAAGCAGACATCTCTCCATCATGAAGCAATATACACCCGCATCTGAGCCACACGATGGCATCGGCTAGTCGGACGTTCACTGCGGCAAGCGGCACAACAGGCTTCTTCCAGGAGAATCCAGTCGTGCGCAGTGCCTTTGAAGAAGACGAAGCACTCAAAAGAGTGTTCAGATGTATGGCCGTACGCTCTCCGTGAAGATGATCTTCATGCTGACCGCATAGCAGTCTACCTCCCTTCGAGAACTCAGAATGCCATCTCCTCGGACCTCAACAACATCAGTAATCTGGTGCTGTCGAGAAAGGTCCTCAACTGGTGTGCCGATGCCGAACGCAACGTTCCGTACATTCGCAGCTACGACTCTTGGGGCCGCCGCATCGATGATCTGGTAACATCGGCAGGGTGGCAGAATCTTCAAGCGATGGGTCAAGCAGAGGGAATGGTAGCGTGCGGTCATGAGCGGACTCATGCTCAATACAGTCGAGTGCATCAATTCCTGAAGGTCCACATCTGGACACCGAGTTGTGCGTACACGACATGTCCTGGTGCCATGACGGACGGAGCGGCGAGGTTGCTCTTCCTGCAGCTGACTAAGGGCAACTCCGAGCTGGGCGAAACGGAGAAGGAGATCTTCCGGAATGCTTACGATCGACTCGTCTCCCGCGATGTTGAGAAAGCATGGACCTCCGGCCAATGGATGACTGAAAGACCTGGAGGAAGCGATGTACAAAACACCGAGACTCACGCAACTCTAGCTCCTGCGAATACTCCTATAACCCTCGACGCACATGGAGACCAGCTCGGTCCATACTCAATCTCCGGCTTCAAATGGTTCTCCTCCGCAACCGATGCCAACCTGACAGTCCTCCTAGCCCGGGAGTCAACAGGCGTGATTTCAGCTTTCTTTGCACCAACCAGACGCATCCTCCCAAACACTACCGAATCCGAGTTCAACGGCATCAGCATCCAGCGTCTGAAGAACAAGCTCGGTACTCGTGCCCTGCCAACCGCAGAACTGGTGCTCAAAGACATGCGAGCCTGGCGAATCGGCAAGTCTGGACAAGGAACCAGGGAAATCAGTACAATTCTGAACATCACGAGGGTGCACACGGCTGTTGGCGCGGTGTCGCAGTGGGGAAGAGGACTCAGTATCGCGCGGGCGTTTGCGAGAGTTCGCAAGGCGAGAGGGAAGTTGCTGATGAATACGCCTGCGCATGTGAGGACGATGGCGGAGCAGCATGTGCAGTATCGGGCTATGATACATCTCACATTCTACGCTGTGGCTTTGCTGGGACTATCAGAGCAAGGAGCAGGATCGGCAGGGCAGGACTCGCCTTGTGAAGCCTCATGTCTGGCACCGAGAGAAGCCGTGCAGTCTCTATTGCGGCTTGTCACTCCGCTGGCGAAGATGATGACCGCAAAGGCTGCAATCGCCGGGCTGGCAGAGTGTATGGAGAGTCTGGGAGGAGTGGGATATCTGGAGAATGAAGACGTGGCCTTGAACGTGGCCCGGTTGTTCAGGGACGTCAACGTGTTGAGCATCTGGGAGGGCACTACCAATATCATGGCGGATGATCTTGTGCGAATTGTGAAAGGGTCGGCGGGCAAGGCGGTGCTTGATGCTCTCGGCGGTGTTGTATCGACGGTGCTGGAGAAGTGGAGTAAGCAAGCAAAGGCCCAACTCTGGGCTGATGCGGTCCGTCCGAACTGGTCCCGGCTACGAACCTCGATCGAGCAGAGTGGCCGCGAAGATCTGGCCATCGCAGGACGGGAGCTCGGACGAGATCTGGGTTGGTTGATCTGTGCGATCTTGCTTGGAGAGGATGCACTACACGACGGCGCTGAAATTGCAGACGAGATCGCTTCGAGATGGATCTTGCACGACTCATACGAGAGTGGACGAAGCTGGAAGGACAAGGCGATATGGGACAGAAGGATTGTGTTTGGCATGGACTCTGTTGGGCCAGTAGCTAGGCTTTGAGATGTCCTTGCGACCAGAAGCATCGTTCCACGCCTCAGTCGCGCCTCCTTCCAAGAGATACAGACAAACTTTCACGCCCGAGCGAATTCGACGAGGCCAACGGGAGGCTAGCAGGCTGAGGTCGGCGTCTTGCAAAGAAATGAGCAATAAGTGTCGCTACCGGATGACGAAAGCTTCTGAAGCAATCTGGAAGGCTCTGCTCCAGATTGCTCTCCGCTTCCGCGAAAACTCATCGACTTGACTGACCTCAACCGGAACCCAATCCACCAAGATGTCCGCCACTCACAGCCACGAGCTAGCTCCTTTGCTTGGAGAACCCTTTGCTCGACACTCAGGCGGAAGGGTCAGTGTTCTCACGCAGACAGCAGATTTGTGCTAAATGCGTGTTGTTCAAGCAGACACAAGGCTATACTCGAGCAACATACTCTCAAGGCCAACGACGCCGTCCTGACCGACAAACAGCGTCTATCGATCTTTGATGAGCTGGTGCAGCGTGACACGAAGCTGGTGGCTTGTGGCGGCGCCCAGAATACTGCTCGCGGCGCTCAGGTATGAGCCCTGTGATGCAGTAGCTTTGCCAGCCAGCGAAATGACTGAAGTCACACCGAGCTGCAACTGACATGATTCAGTATATTCTCCCAGCCGAGTTTGTTGTGTTTCTGCAACGTTGTCGTTGAAAGACACTGGCTCGCGTGTAGAAGACAGTCTGTACAGCGCCAACATTCAAAATGAGGCTTAACAACAGAGGACGCAAAACCTTGATGGACGAGCGTACGATGTGATGCAAGCAGCAATGACAAGCCTTGTATTCATTCAATACCAATACACTCCTCCCAATGCCAGTCTTCCCTCCGTCCGATGTTCTCCGCATGTCGTTCTTTCGTCAGGCAGGCAAAGAAGCCCTCCAGTGGGCCTCGTCCTCCTCTGTATTCCATGGCATGCCCGAGATCTAACCACAGACCCATACGCCGTTGCTTTGTGGGGGGTCGGTAGTGGTGTCGTCGTGGCAACTTTCTTGATAATAGTATTCCGGATTGGGGATTTGAGGTTGGTCGACAAAATCGTAGAACGTGTTGTAATCGCCTGAGCACTTATCGTGGTTGTAGAGATCAGGTTTGTAGGCCTACCAGACATGCAATGTTAGCGGACTGCTGGAGCTGGAGGAGGAGGAGGTGGGTGCAAATGAAGAGAATGGTCCTGGGTACGTAGCGGGGCGCTGATGCTGACGAAAGGGACGAGAAGGGAGAAGGTTCTGAATACGTACGCAAATCCAGTGGTCGTAAACCCTTCCCAGAGATGGAGTGTTAGCATGGATGGTCGGACGGCGGAGAAGATTGGAGCTCACTTCTCAAGCGGGTGCCACTTGGCTTTCCTGCAGACCCGAGATTCATAGGGTTGACCCTCCGCTGTTGCCGGCCAGGCGATGGCGTAGTTTTTCTTAAGATCGCCGCTGTTGTAGCTTGCGTCGTCCGGCAAAGCACAGGTGCCCGCAAGAACACCGGTAAGGAGCGGTGAGAGGGCCAGCACGACTTTGATGCCGAGCATGGTGACGTTGGGACTGCGTGGAAGCTGCTAGATGCGGGCTGAGTGCGAGTATGAGTGCAGGTGGGTGCGGGAATCGGCAATGGTAGTTGAGCAAGTGGCGGTTGAGTGAAGTGGGAGACCAGCAGAACGAGGCGGAATCCAGACGAGATTTGTACCTCTCTGATCACTGTCACGGCGGCGCCGTCAGAGTGACCGTCATCGATCCACGCGTGCGGACTCTCGGAGTGGCTGTGAAGGTGTGAGAGCGTGTCAGCGTCGCTACCGGGCCGACTGCAAGGATTGGTACTGATTTAGTAGCCAGACCTCGAACCTGGTTGCCGACCTGTCCGAGCCAACGTCAGTTCGCAGAATCTTCGATCACTGCATCAAGAGGGCTTCGGTTGGCTTTTCGATGAGAGGCGCTATGCCTGTATGCAGGACAAAGCCTGTTCAGAAGGTCGGCAGGTCAGCGCATCGGGGTGCTCTCACTGTTGCAATACAGGAATATGCCTCAACCCCCGACCGCGAGGACGGCATCGAAGGTTCGTATCGACCGTTCGGCTCGTTTACGGGAACAAGGGTATGCCTGGAGACGGACTGGCCCTCTTCCTGGTAGTCAGGCCGCAAAACCTCCAGCCTCGTCTTCACGGGTAACGATTTCGCTGTGAGTCTCGATCGATCGTCCCTTCATCGAAGTAGATCCACGTCGTCAAACCTTGCCGCAGAGGTCAGCAGATCAGCTTATCCAGATCCAAGGCAGCCCGGTTGATCTCTCCTCCACAAGCCATACCGCTTCCATATGGCAGTCGCATCCACTGTACCAAAGTGAAGAGAAACCTCGAGGTTCGAAGTAAGAAAATCGTACGAAACACTTTGAGATTTTCTCGTCCCCTACATCGATTCATCCGTCGATTCTTACTCGCTTCCCGCTCCATGTAACACCCAACCACAACGCTTTTCCCTCGCTGGGATGTGCCACGCCGCTACCATGGGTTCGAAGAAGAAGTAGATGCGGTCGTCCGTCGTATCGCTGCTACTCATACATTATCCAACGCAAACCTCCTGAGCCTCCGCACGTCGACATGTCAATCTTGCGCTCAACTGACATCGCAAAGAATGCGTTCGAAACGGGATGGTGCAGTCCCGGAGTTCCTTCGGAAGCTCAATTGAGCATTGAAGTCGAAGGTCCTCCAGCCGGTTGACCTTGTAATTCTTTCCAATTTGCGCAAAGGATACCCGAAGGTCCTGATCCAAATTCTCCCACATCTATCCGCCTGTCTGCAAAGCCACCTTCCAGAGGACAGAATTTCATTCGACGTGAGGTCAAAGCCACGCGAATCAAGCAACGAAACAAACGGCAGCGAAGTCGCAGAAAAGTGCAGAAATTCCAAGGGTATCGAGGGATGAGAGTAAAGAAGCCATGTAGTCGCAAAATCGATAGATCGTCCAATCATGCATATGCGGTAGTCATGCACTTTCCAGCAGCGCATTTCATGTGTCCGGTGGCGGTAGGAAGAATAGCCAGATTGACGTCAAACAGGTCTCAGTGCAGAGAAAGCCGGAGCCGCAAGTTTCGGTCCCAGAGGATAGAGCAAGAGTTCCCGCCGTAGCATATAGCCAACCAACTCTAACCATCTTCATCCTCGCCCATAAAGCCCAGCACCTTCGCCATCATGACCACCACCATTCGATTTGACAGGTGCTGGGGGCAAGTCACTTCGACTCCGGGCATGGCCAATCTTCGGGGTGGTCTCGTTGGAAGTTGTGCCAATCACTGCATCATCCTTTGCGTGGCGCTGCTCCGCAGCCGAAGAGAGACTGCCGTTCGCGTGCGGCTTAGCACCGACTGGCATATATGTCTGAGGCTGCTTCGCCCGACCGCTGACAGTGGCGCCGCTGGTCATTGAGCGGCTATCGTCGTGAGAAGTGGTGTGCACACTGCCACCACCATTGCTGTATGCGCGGGAATCGGAGTTCGAAACGTTCTCGGAGGAGTCACCGATGGTGGTTGCCCACTCGGAGCGGTTGGTGGCGGACTTGTCATCGCCGAGGGTGGCGGCCCACATCGACTGGGTGAGGGATTTGTCGTCGCGGAACTCGCCTTCAGGAGTCTTGTAAGATTCGTGGTGGGAGTTGTGTGGAGGTTCGAGGCCGGCTTCTACCATCTCTTCGATTTTGAGGTAGTCTTTTTCGGTATAGCAGCCTTGCCAGCAGTGCCGCCAGTCACCTACGAGATAATTGAATAGCCAGCGCTCGAGGTTCAGACAAGGACCAACGCAGACGGCGAGGTTGTTGAGGTCCATCTTGTTGACTTCCTTGTTGGTGAGAAGCAGAGAAAGGTGGCAGGTGATGGCGAAGAGGAGGTAGTAGTTGTAAGGTGGGAGATCGGAAAGGGCATCGCGGAGGAGTTGTGAAGCCGGTTGACCGACGTTCTTGTAGTTTGGGTTTTCCTTTTCAAGCTGGACTGCCAAAGACTTTTGTAAGCTGGCAGGCATCATTTCGGAGGGAAGCTCGCGCAGCCACGCCTTGAGCATGCTGGCGATCTCATTTGTGTCGATCACTTCTTCCGATAGAAGATCAATGTCCAGCTCACTGTCGAATCGACGCTGCCAGTGCTTGACCTTGGGTCCACTGCCAGGGATGCGGTAGAGCCCTTCTTCTTCAGCATTGGTGTTAAGGAAACTATTGCAAGGTCAGCGGCGCTTTTCCAACGTGTAAATCACCAGCATCACTCACTCGATACATCTCCACGGTAGGCTCGGCATCCAATACTCTGTCTTGTCGCGACAACCTGACAGCTGCTTGCTAATTCGAGTGATGCGCGTCTGTTCCACCAGTGGCAGGTTGATGACCTTGATCCTATATTCGTTGTCCGGCACATCTTTCTCGTGACTGCTTGTGCTCCTACCAATCTTTCCCAGGCGGTTGAAAAAGCTGCCACCTCCAGACTTCGCCTTGGACATGACATTTTTGCTGCCTGCTTTGAAGCCACCTTTCGGCTCCTTGCCGTTTCTCGGGTAGGATGTTGAGAGGTTCTCCTCGCTGTCGGTCGGTACGGGTGTAGCGCGCTCTGCAGACTTGCCACGATTGTCCTTCTCCTTGCCTTTGCCGGTCATTCTGGAATCCGACCCTGGCCAATCGGATTGCGTTGAGGCTGTGTTCGCTTGTCCTTCAAATGAGTCTTTGCCAGTACTTTGCGACTTGGAATGAGAGTCTCGTCGTGAGATGGACTTGGAGCGGGTCATGCCTATGCGGAAAGACTTGTCCTTTCGTTTCGTGGCAGTATTTTCGTCGGTCGGCTGGTGCTGCGTGGAGGGTCGTTGATCAGGAGTAGCTCCTCTGCCGCCTGACCGAGAAATGATATTAGTAGAAGTTCACCGGGTGATGTGCAAATACAAAATAAATGGCGTGGCTGGCATTGTTGCCAAGCGGAGGTGTCGCCGTCGACAACGCAATGCACAATGGTGAATGGTACCGCATGTGATCGCCAGGCTGCTGAAGTCACGCGCGCATGCGTGTCAACTCTCACACGCGCGAATGAGAATCACACATCACTGAATGACGCCGTACTGCCCGAGATTGTACTCACCGTCCGCTGATTCCCTGCGCATATTTTCGTCACTCCCCACCAGACTCAATGACGGTGTACTCCCTGGATTGTTCCTCAGATGGTATATCTTCGACACACTGCTCGTGTTCGGCCTGTATTCTTCCTCTTTCTGCTTGCTTTGCCGACTGTCTTTTTCCTGATCTCCCTGCGCCGGTCGACTCTTGAAGCTGCTGAGGAAACTTCTGCTGGTGTCGCGATTACTGCTGTGGATCGGCCGTGGCGACGTGGGCGGAGACTGCAGTTGGGTGGGTTGTTTGGTGGGAAGCGGAGTTAGGCCCGCTGCTATGTCGTGTTCGAAGCCGCCGCCAAGTGAACCCAGGTCGACCCCTTGAAGTGTCGCGCTGGTCTCCGGGACGTTTTTGGCCTGGAGGGTGAGTTCGCCGGGTTTGGATTGACGAGGCATGGCGGAGAAGTTTAATCTATTGTAGGCGTGGAAATTGCAACGGCCGATTGAATGCTGCAATGGGTCAGCGACCCAAGACTTCGGGATCGAAGACAACGACGGCACCGGTGACTGGCAGGTACAGGCGAAATGCAAGCCGGGCGGATGCGCTGCGACGGCGGCGCCCTGGAGGCAGAGGACAAAGTATTCCGGACCGGGAGATTGCGCAACGAACAATGCGAAACAAAGAGAGCGCTGCAGCAATGGGCGCACCAGCAAGCGGTACGGCTGTATAAAGTGCCGGCGGGAGCGGAAGTGTACCAGGCGGTAAAGCTGATCGTGGAAGCCGAATGCCAGTCGTCAGCGCGGACACAGGGCGTGACGGCGGTGATGGGTGAGGTCTCCGACGCTCGACAAGCGCAATGAGTGAGGCGACGGCACCGTCGAGCAGCCCAGGCAGGGGACTTGGTGTATAGGAGTGGTTGCGGGTATGAGGTGTCGTAGATGGAAACGTGAGGGATGGTTCAGGGTCGCGGGGAGTGGTGGCCTGAGTGGGTCCTGCGGCGGTCTTTGGTACGAGAGCGTTCCTGGCGTAGCGGGAGAGATTGAAGTCGTCCACGGATAGTGTTTGGCCAAAAAAGAACCCCAGTGTCGTCGTGGATTGTTCGTTTTGGGACAAATGTCGAATGTCGTCGAGGTTTGATCGCTCCTCCTGAGTCGTGGCACCACGAGGAGGGGAGGAGATCTATTGATGATCGTCCATGCGGCCGCGCTTGGACGCTTCGTTACCAACTCACGTGAATGTGCACACGCCGACAATAGTAACTCGATGAAAATGAATGCTTGTGTGTGTGAAAGAGTGCGCTGTAACGAGTACTGCACCGTAGTATACTGTGTCTCTGTGGATCATTGCATCTGGCCTGCACCAATCCCGGATCTCCGCTTGCAGCAGCTCTCGACCTCCCCCTCCCCCTTGCGCCAGCCAACAAGCGAACGTTCGCTGAAGACGCCCGACATCATCCTGCGCGCCAAGTCGGCGGATGTGCATCGTCCAGCTCGAGCTGACTGGGTTTCATCCGGACGTACTTGGAATACTTCTACGTCGCCGTTCCGAGACACGTACTACACACGCTGACTGACCGCACCTCCATCAACCACCACAGCGAAAAAGGCAGAGAGGCGTCACCGGAGCCCGAAGTGCTCGGTGTTCTCGTGCGCATCGGAATATTTGCACGTCGGGACGAATCGCCTTGACTCGCGACTGTCCTTTGCGGTCCCTGCCTACGCTCGACCTCTGATCGCCGTCCAAATCCAGCAGAGTCAGGCACAGCGGCTGGAACACTCCGACTCTTCGGCAGCGAAGTCGGCGCATTTGCCCAAAACGTCGATCAGCCATGTCGCTCGCTGCAGGGCCTGGTCGTGGAGGTGGCGGCGGCAGTAAAGATGGCCCAGGCCAGCTTCCGAGTGAGCTTCAATTGGTGACAGAGAAGCATGTGGCATATATTCAGAGCTTGGACACTGTAAGATTCGTGTTCCATGTCATGTACGCTGCCAAAGCTGACACTGACGACGTAGTAGCGCAAAGACGAACTCGAATACCACCTCACCGAACACCTGCGAATCAGCGGCATCTACTGGGGTCTTGTATCCCTCCATCTACTCGGGCAACCCGATGCGCTGCCACGAGAAGGCCTCCTCGATTTTGTCTTCGACTGTCTTCACGACAATGGCGGCTTCGGCGCAGCGCCTCGTCACGACCCACACCTCCTCTATACTGTGTCCTCTGTGCAGGTCTTGGCGATGCTCGATGCGTTTGATGAGCTGGAGAACAGAGTCACGGACGGTAAGATGAAGGTTGCCAGATACCTCGCAGGGCTACAGCAACCAAATGGAACATTCGCGGGAGACTGTTGGGGAGAAACGGACACACGCTTCTTGTATGCAGCACTCAATGCGCTATCGCTGCTGAACATGCTGCCGGCTCAGCGACCCGACATACCGCCACTGATAGATGTGACTGCCGCGACCAACTACATCAAATCATGCCAGAACTCGGATGGTGGATTTGGAGTGGCACCGGGAGCGGAGTCTCATTCTGGACAGGTCTTCACCTGCGTGAGCGCACTGGCGATAGCAGGAGAGCTCGATTCATACTTAGGCGACGATGGCAAGGACAGACTCGCCGCATGGCTGAGTGAACGTCAGTTGCCCAGTGGTGGCCTCAATGGCCGTCCCGAGAAACTGGTCGACGTTTGCTACAGCTGGTGGGTTCTCACCGGCCTTGCATTGATCGGACGACTACACTGGATCGACAAGGAGAAGCTCACCACTTTCATCCTGCAATGTCAGGACCCTGATCATGGTGGGATTGCAGACCGGCCGGGAGACATGGTCGATGTCTTTCATACATGCTTTGGCACCGCTGGTTTGAGCTTGTTGGGTTATCCCGGGTTGCTTGAGGTGGATCCAGCTTAGTAAGTTGGGCGGTCCTTGAAGAGTCTGGCAGTCTGGTTGATCAAGATTGTCTTTGACTGACGCAAACCTTGACTGACTTCATGTGCAGCTGCATGCCGAAACATATTACCGACAAAGTGCTTGGCAGGTGAGTGTCGATAGAGAGGAGCGTATCCAACAGAATGAGCGATCGCATCAGATTTGGTGTGGCCAGCGCTCACTCACTGTGAGCTACATGTCCAGTCCTAGCGTTGCGCTTCGTGCGCTTCGAGAAGAGTTTGGATTGCCAAAGGGCGGTGGATGGAACCTCTCGCAATCTAATAACTCGTGCTGAGCATATCAATGAGGCCGGGCTACAATGCGAGAGGAGAGGAAGAGATATCTCACTTGAGCTGCTTGACAATTGTCCCGCACGTTTCGCTGAGCTGCGCTGCGGGATACATATGCTCATCACAACCAGCCCATATATATTGGATCTGTAAGTCAACAAACTTCGACAGGTGAACTGCATGCATATCGAATCGACGACGGGAGTGGCAGCAAATCGTAAGTAACGTAATGTATCATTCTTCTATCGAAACACTTTCATCGCGTCCTCCACGGTCGCGATGCCAAAGTGAAGCCGAACGGCAGCCTTCAAGTCGGGCTTGGCGGGACATTC
Organism: Zymoseptoria tritici IPO323; assembly: GCF_000219625.1. NCBI lineage: Eukaryota > Fungi > Ascomycota > Dothideomycetes > Mycosphaerellales > Mycosphaerellaceae > Zymoseptoria > Zymoseptoria tritici. Next base: position 1,366,901 of record NC_018212.1, on the reverse strand, counting down.
GGGATCTCACAACACATGGACTCGCACCTGGCGTGAGAACTCTTAACTCTTCTCTCTCTCTCTCTTTCTCCTCACTGGCAATTCCTCTGCTGCTTCCATCGCAGTGCTCTCCTTCAGCAAGAAACAGCAACCGCCAGCCTCAACAGGCGTCCTCCCCTCCTCTCCCGGACTCCTTCGAACACTCTCCATCTTCATCCTCCCTCTCACCATCACCTCCTCTTTCCGCCACTAATACACTCCTTGGTTTGTTCGTGCTTTCGTTGGATTGCTCTCCGCTTTGCTCCAGGCACTCTCCATCACACTCCTTCAGCCGTTCACATCGTGCAGATACGGCCACCACCATCGAGATCACACGCCGTGAGAACCTGCCAGCATCTGCCAACAATCCACGCACCGACGTCCACGCCGCACTGCACTCACTCGGACAGCTTCACGTCTAGCCTGTCATGAACAGCCTGCAAAATGTCACCACCAACATACCTTTGCATTGCAATGTCTGCCCGAAGAAGCCAGACTTTTCCGATGTCAGCCATCTTCTCACCCATATCTCCAGCAAAGGCCACTTGAGCAATTACTTCAGGATGAAGGTCAAGGTCAATCAGGATGATGAGGCCAGAAAGATCATCGACGACTATGATGAATGGTACGAGGACTGGAATCTGCAAGACATGATGCAAGAGAGGATGAGCCAGAAGGAGAAGAAACACGGCTCAGGCAGCGGCAGTGCTTCACGGAGAACCTCCGCTTGTGAGTTTGCCTTGCAACATCTGTTGTGTTGTTGATGTATTGATGTTGACATCCTTCTTCTTCCAGCCACATCAGCACGGAGCACGCCGGTGCCGAGCAACACCCATCGCCGACAGCCCCGAATGCGGGACAGCATTCAGCATGTCGACCCAGCACTGAACAACCACAACAGGCACAGACAACCTCATGTTTCTCGCTCCGTCACGCCTTCCAATGGCTACGCCCTCGATTCCTTCTACAGCCGTGGGAGTGGCCTGGCACCACCGTTGCACAACTGGGCGCCCGATGCCTCGCTCTTCAATTCGCCCATCAAGCAAGAGAGTCTCGACAGTGACTACAGCGATGACGACACCTTCGATCCCCTGCCTCGCCGTGCTCCACTCCGCCGTGCTGGTCATCGTCAGCGAGACTCTCTCCCGTCCGTGATGGACGACGACTTTGAGCAAGAGATCGCCGCCAATGACAACAGCAAATTGAAGGGTATCGTGTGGCCAGGCATGTCCATCTTCGATTCTGCCACCGCGGAGATGCAGAGAAAGAGAAACCAGAAGAAGCATGGTTCAGTGCTCATTCAACTGCAGGCTACAAGTGAGGAAACTGAACCGGTGGAATTTGTCTTCCGCGATTTCAACCTCGAGAAACAGCGTACCATCACTGGCAATCCAGAGTCGAGCGACAGCCTTATTGAAGGCGAGTCATCTCCTGAGCCCGAGGTTCCCGAGAAGAAGCGTGCACGACGCAAGGCACCGAGGCCAGCACTTGTCGAGAAGGACACCAACTCTGGCCGTATCCTCCGCAACCGTGGAGACTCCCACCACCCGCCAGTCTCACGCAAGCGGAGTCCCTACTACGACGTGGTGAAGATTGAAGATGACAACGACGATGACATCACGTACGGCAAGCCGCAGCCACGGAAGCGTGCAGGCCTCAGCATCCACAGAGACAACAGCGGTCCAGATATTACCTTCAACAACCCTGCACAGATGCACTACCTGACCACCGGCTTCCCTAATACTGGTCGTCAAAGTGCACGTCACCGACAACCACTTGCACCCCTGGATCACAATGCCAATGCATTGCAATCTGATGGCTATCGCCCTCGCAATCAGTTCCGACAGTCCGACGTTTGGGGACAGCTCAATGGCGGCTTCCGACCATCAGCCCATATGCCTAATCTGAGCAACAGCAACATCAACTTTGCCAGTTTCGGGCAGCTCATGAACCAGGGTCTGGCTGCACCAAACAACCTCAGCCATCAGAGTCACCACGGGCCGTTGCAGTTCCAGCAGCAATACGCCAACTATGTCCAAGCCCAACCCCAACACATGCCGCAGAATGAGAATACTATGTTCACGCAGCCGCATCAGCAAAACGTCGCTGCATGGGACAACAACATGTTCGGCTTCAGCAACACCGACATGAGCTTGTTGGCTGGTTCGGACTTGAACTTCACTGTCAACGCGACCGAGTCCAATGCTCCGGTCTTCTTCAAGGAAGATGCTGAAGTCGTCTTCAAGGAGGATGACGAGGTCACACTGTCGGCTGAGAACAGCGAGAACTGACGTCGCATCGAGAGCCGCACTGCATGTTTTCCAGGACATGATTTCCAGCAACGATACTCGGCATGGAGCTACGACACTACTTGTCGCACCAACGCTCGCTTCAGCTTTTCGTCTGCCGCGATCGGACTAATGGTAATTTCTCCCGGCTACGCTTCGGAGTTTGGACGAACACGATGATTTGTGGACGGAGGCATGGGATTGACTTATGAGAGAATATCTACGATATTATGATACTACGCTGGCATGGTATGATGATTAGGTGATATGGATTATGCATGGAAAGGACATTTATCGGCATGGGACTTTTTGGTTGATTTAGGTTGGGTCAATACAGCGAAGGAGAAGAAGATGGAGAAGAAGACGGAGGATGGAGGATGGAATCGTTCGTTTTTGGTACGATGGTGGTCACTCGTTTGATGGTGGATGGATGAGCGGACGACGAGGGGCGAATGCACTGAACGACCACAGATTGCTGTACAACAATGTTCGGAGGCAGGAATGTACGTTAGTCTGCTTGAAGTCGTTTGTTCCGCATTTCAGATTGCTCGTCCCGGTCTTGCTCAGGTGCGATCTCACAAAGACAATGATGATACACGATTCCGTGTGCAATGGCCAACAGTTGTGGTGTCGTAGCAGTCGACACAACACATGAAGCAGTGACAAGGACAGGTGAATCTGGACAATGCCGAAAGAGCGAGAGTGCATAATGCTACGCTATGACGACTGCTCGCAGTTCAAACTGGTGGCCTGCATCTCATATGCTCGACGATTGTCATGACATCGTGACCTCGACCGTGGCTGAAGAAGAGCCGATCTAGGCCGTCTTGCCGTTGATGGCCTTGAGCTGGACATCGCTAGGAGGGAACTGCGTCAGTCCTGAATTTGATTCGGAGAGCATTCTCAGAGTAGTACTCACAAGATGAGAGTAGCATTCGGCGGGATGAGACCCGGGTAGCCCTGCTGTCCGTACGCGTAGTCACTGCGCAGAGGTCAAGTCAGTATGATACCACAAAGTGGCGTGAAGTGATGGAGGCGTGGCAGAACGAGACAAACGTACCCAGTGATGGTTAACCTAGCCTTCTCGCCGAGCGTCATGCCGCCTTCGGTGGAGAGGACGCCCTCGTCCCAGCCCTTGATGACCTGGCCGACGCCGATCTTGGTCTTGAAGTCGCCGCGACCGACGGAGGAGTCGAATCTAGTGAGCATTGTCCCTCAGTATACTGTACATGATTCCGGAAAGGCGCTTGTGAGATTCGTCGGACGTACTGCTTGCCGGACTCGAGGGTACCGGTGTACTCCATGGTGATGGTGTCGCCCTTCTGGGCACGAGTCTGGCCGTCGCCGGCGGAGATGAGTTCCTTGGTGACACCCATTCTGGCGGTTGTGATGGAGAAAGTTCTGAGTTAGTTTGTGAAGAGACGTTTGGTGGTGGGTGAGGAGAGTCGAGAGAGCATTGAAGAAGAGGGGAGGTGCAGGAGCAGAAGGTGAGGTTTGGTTCTTTAAGGTAGGCGACGTGGGTTTGGTGGTTGGCTGCATGAGGTAAGCAGGAACCCACCCACTGGGGCCACTGGCGAGAAGGCCCCACTTTGAAGACATCATGGCGGGATTTTCAGGGTCCTGGAAATCGAGACAGCGTGACGATGGTTCAGATGGGTGTTTCTTGTGGTGTTTCAGGGGTCATGTTCTACTTTGCTATAAGCTCTACTGTACTATCATTGTTGCTGCCTTTCAAGTGCGAAGGCTATAGCGTGTGAAGCAATTGCAGTGAGCGTAATCTGTGCATCTCTTGCGCCATACCATACAGAGAGCTTTGCACCTGCAGGACGCCGATACGTGTTCCTGGACCCTGCAGCAAGGCGCAGTTACCAAGGGCCAAAGAACCTTGCAGGGGAGGATGAGAGATCAATGACAGTGATGAGGCCGCAAAGTCAAGATCTGGAAGCAAGCGAAACACCAGCTTTGGCTCGCATGTTCTGCGCTGCCTATGTGTTGGGTCGAATGCGGCGAGGAAAATTTCATATACCCACAGGATCTTCAAAGGTCTGCTCCATACCAGGCGCTCCATGGAGAATATGCGTACAGTCCATGTACTGTTACCACAGACAACAAGTTGACACTCGTTCAACCACTAGATGGAGTGCGGTCCGCTGTCGAAGATCGTCGCAATTCGCAGCAGAAGATCCCAGAATGGTCGGATCGGTTATCGTATTACGGCATTCGAGTAGCGCAAAGCTGTCGGATCAAGGCTTGAAGAATGCATGTGCTTCCAGCTCGGCGACAGGAGTACTTTTCCAGTAAACGTTCGGGAACCGCTTGTCGTGAAGTTTTGACTCGTCTGTGGTGGGCTCGAGATGATACAGCTCGGTGATACCCGCTCGTAGTACATTGTTGCTCCAAGCTCGGTTATAGCTGAGTGCCACTTGCTCAACCCCGTGGCTGTCGTCCGACAAGGTGAAGCGTCCGCCCATTTTCCTGAACTCCTGTCACTCTTGTCAACTAGGTCACGAAGAGAAGGATATCTCAGCGAACTCACTTTACAGATCTCACTTTGAGGATACGCTTCGCTCATGCCCTTTCTCAGACTGCTTGTATTCAACTCCAGCACTCCACCATAGCCTGCGATGAAGTTCAAATTCCGCTCGATCTTCTCCCAGATCCTCGGCCAAGTCCGAAAGCTTCGGTCTGGCTCATCGCCCTTCAATCGAATGAGATCAAAGTGTCCCACCAGCGGCGGCCTCAGTGCGGTGAGCATTTCGAACTGCGAGTCGAAGTAGTCGCCGAAGATATCCTCGTCGGTACCTCCGGCGATCTCGCGGGCTTGGTGATACATCGGCGTGTCGAAGTCGATGGGCACGGTGTGTACATGGTGCACGCTACCTACGAAGAGGTCCACAGGATACTTCTCCAAGATGTCCTGGATGATACCCAGCGAGCCCGGCCGGATCCATTCGCCTTCAAAGCCGATCAAGATTTGGATCTGATCTGCGTACGTCTTTTGCAGACGTCGAGCTTCGTGGTAGTAGTCATCGAACAGTTGCGTGAGGCTTGCTTGCGTGTGAACTTTCTCCTCTTCAGGGTAGAAGTCGATTTCCTCTCTCGGGATATGTTCCGTCAAGCAGAACGTTGAGACTCTTTTGCTTATCGCGGTCTGGACAACTTCTTCCAGAGTGTTCGCTGCATGCCCGCAGAACTGGCCTGAATGGGAGTGGTGGGAGAAAGGCATCGATTTGAAGTGACCACAACCTTCAGATCTGCACTCCAGTGTCACTACAGAGTTGTATCTCACCCTCACAACGTCACGGCAGAATTCCGGATCAATTTTCGTGGTCTGGATCGGTGACTCGGTGCCGCGAACATCCGTGGGGATGGCGGAGCTCGGGCTGAGGTGTACGGGTAGGGATGCTGACAGTACGTCTCATAGTTTGTGCCTGACTCTTGACCGACCCCATCGAAACATTCAAGGCATCAACCTCTCATCCTCAACCCATCGGACTCGGCTTTCTTGCGTTGTGTCAAGAGGTGTCAATATTGCTGTTGACGTACGGCGCTTCCTCTGAAAACAACCACACCTTCCTTGCGATGAGCATTTGAGCGATCGTCACTCATTTTCCCAACTCCTCACGCTCGCACTGGAGCCGGCCTCCTACGGACCTCAACGTCGCAAAGCACTCCTCGTCGACCGAAGGCAGACAACATGGCGCCAGCAGCGGAGAAGAGCTCTTTGAAGCGCGCGAGGGTGAGGACATCATGCCATGACCAAGCTCACGTTGACACGACACTGATGCCCTCCACAGGGCTCGACCGCCGATGACACCGAGAACAAGAAGCCTAGGAGATCAAACCGCTTTTCGAATGTCGGCGATGACAAAGTTGAGGCGCTGAAGAACAGCCAACTACCTTCACCGGTCACTGGCAAAGACAGCACGAATGGTACTCACGATGGCAAGGACAAGACCGCGTCTCCAGAGACTGAGAAGCCAGAGGCGGAAGAGGCGCGACATCCAACACCGATTTCGAGTCCACCTCCGTCTTCACTACGCAATCCTGGCCTCTCCTCGCCTCCTGCCGACACCCAGCCGTATTCACAATTCCTGCCACCTCCGCCCGTGTCGTACGAAGTAGAGAACGAGGAGGAAGAGGGTGTCTGGGGATATCTTGTGCCAACAGAGGGGGCCAGCAACGCTCTCGTCCTGCGAAAGAGAGCGGCTTGTCCGGTCACACTCAACAATGGCTCCAACGGCCAGCAGAACGGGAACCTGCGTGTTGGAAAGAAGGACTACAAGAAGCAAGAGGAGAAATACGAGATTGCAAAGGACCTACATGGAACGCCTGCAGGTGGCTATCTGGTTGGTCGACATCCAGAGTGTGACCGCCAGATTCACTCGCCGACGGTCAGCAATCGGCATTGTCTCATCTTTGCGGAGAACAAGAATGGTGACTCGATCGCTATGCTCGAAGATCTGAGTGGCAATGGCACATACGTCAACGATGCCATTCTAGGTCGTAACAAGAGACGGGAGCTCGAGGATGGTGACGAGATCTCGATTGTGGACGAAGCTCGCTTCATCTTCAGATATCCGCGAAAGCGAGACACAAATGGCTTTCGTCAACAGTACAGCATACACGGACAACTCGGCAAAGGGCACTTCGCGACTGTGTATTTGGCGCTGGAGAAGAGCACTGGAATCCGGTATGCTGTCAAGAAGTTTGAAAAGCGAAGCGGTCCGGGTGAGCGAAGCAAGGTCGACGGTCTACAGCAGGAGATCGCAGTGCTCATGGGAGTCAGCCATCCCAATATGCTTTGCCTCAAGGATACGTTTGACGAGTCTGACGGCGTCTACTTGGTACTGGAGCTAGCGCCTGAAGGCGAGCTCTTCAATTGGATTGTCATGAAGCAGAAGCTGTCGGAGACGGAGACACGGAAGATCTTCGTCCAGCTGTTTCAAGGATTGAAGTATCTGGTGAGTTTGCTGCGTTGTATCTTACGAACGCATGTTACTGACCCAGCTTAGCACGAGCGCAACATCGTCCATCGCGACATCAAGCCGGAGAACATCCTGCTCCTTGACAAGGAGCTCAACGTCAAGGTGGCAGATTTCGGCCTGGCCAAGATCATTGGCGAGGAGTCATTCACAACCACACTTTGCGGCACGCCCTCATACGTCGCTCCCGAGATCCTCGAACAAACCAACCGGAGACGGTACACACGAGCAGTAGATGTCTGGAGTCTTGGTGTGGTCCTCTACATCTGCCTGTGTGGCTTTCCGCCATTCTCCGACGAGCTCTACTCTGCAGAAAACCCCTACACTCTCAGTCAGCAGATCAAGATGGGTCGCTTCGACTACCCATCGCCATACTGGGACTCAGTAGGCGATCCAGCTTTGGACCTCATCGACCGCATGCTCACAGTTGATGTCGAAAAGCGCATCACCATTGACGAATGTCTGGAACACCCTTGGGTAACGCAGCGAAACGTCAGCCTTACGGATAGTACCGATGGCTTGACAGGCGCTCTCGCCGGGCTAGACTTCACACGCCGCAAGATTCAGCGAGAGCGCACATTGCTGTCCAGCATCAATGAGGTGAAGGTCGAGCGTGTAATCGGTCAGCCGGACGGTCCTCCGGTCAAAGTCTGGGACAAGAACAGCGGTCCTAGATTCCACACTCAGCGTCCTGCGAGCCAGCAGCAGACCAAGTCGAAGACGAATGGCCAGTCCCAGGTGAAGCATCACGTCGAGGACACTGTTGAGCCTGCTCCTGACGCGGCGAGGAACCCGAAGGAGTTCATTGAGATGGGTGGTCGAGGTGATCAGACGCTGTTCGACGATACGCAAGGCAGTCGGTATCCAGGTGACACAATTCAGCAGGAAACGATCGCCGGTGGCCAATAGAGGGTTGAAGAGCTGGAAGGTTGTCAGATGATTTTCAAGGACTGATTTCATGAGCGAGCATACAGTACTGGGTTAGAGAGAATCTCATGCAGGCAAGGCGTGTTGTCGAGGAAGTCGCTTTGCTCGTGGCGCGAGCTCGAAGAGAGCGACCAGACAGATGGGATGTATACCACACCACCACAGGACACTGCACAGAAGAAGCACAGCTAGTTTCCCATAGCCACGATCATCGAACATCACGATAGCAATGTGAAGATTGCAAAATGCGCTGTCGTAGCCGTACACGTCATCACTCCAATTCGTCGCATCCTTCGCGTCTTTGACATCCTTGCACATCTCCTCGAAACGGAAGTTGGAACTCCTTCACACATCGTCGTCTGACTGCAGCACTACTAATAATGTACATTTGCATGGTTTTCCCCAGGCGGCCAGCGACCATGATCTCGAGGAGGGAATATCAAGGATGAAGTGAAATACAGCAAGCAAACCTGAAGCTAGAACACAAGGCGTACACCGGACCACAGCACGAGGTACACTTTGTTCACGCCACCTCCACCGAGAGACCCAGGAGGAACAGAACCTAAGTCCTCAATCAACCATGCCCATCAAATCCACCGGCTGCGCAACCTGTCGCAAACGCAAAATCCGCTGCGACGAGACCCGCCCAAAATGCAACCGCTGCAAAACCCACGGCGTGCCTTGTCCAGGCTATCGTACACCCGCACCCGGCGAGGTCAAGTTCCACGATGAGACGCACGGGATCGTAATGCAATACGGCGGAGGAAGGGGAGCAAGTCAAGGTCGACGACTATCCGCCGACAGCGGGAAGGGTTCGTCGATCATTTCATGGTCTTCCTCTCCGGACGTGCTCAACACGGTGGAACAGGAGATTGACATGAGCGCGCTGTTCCTCCATCCTGCCAATAATGGAGGGAATCCCCTCGACTTCGCTTCCGTCTATCCTACGCCCAATTACATTCCCAGTCCCGCGCTGGAGAAGTCGCAAATCTACAGCAAGTTTATCGATACGTATTTACCCAAGCGGATCGGCGCACAGGACGCGCATTTCAGTTTTCTCTCACACATTCTCTCCACTCCGAATCTCCGGCCCGAAGTCACGACCGCGTTGGACGCACTGAGTATGGTGCAAGTCGGGTTCACGTTCAAGGATCCCGGACTTCTACGCTCGGCAGTGAAATCGTATAGCTTCGCGTTGACGGGACTGGTTCGCACAATTGGCAAAGGCGAGAATGCGCTGAACGACGATTACGTGCTGGCAACGGTGAACTTGCTGGCGTCGTGCGAGTTCTTCGATGAGATTGCGCAGATGGGAAGTGGATGGTCGCATCACATACAAGGATCACAGCAGTTGTTGAAGGCCAGGGGACCGGAGTCTATCCAGAGTCGATTGGCGCTGTTGCTGTTCCTGAATATGCGGCACGGAGCCTTGAGTCACGCCTTGATTGCGAGGAAAGCGTGCTTTTTGGGAACGCCGGAGTGGAGAGCGGTGGCGTATCGTGTGCCAGTGGTGGACAATTCAACACTCTTGTATGATTCGGGATTACAGATACCGGCCATATTGGAGAGGTTCGATGCATTGGAAGCCCAAGCGGATAAGCCGCTCGAGGAGATTGACGCATTGTTGGAGCACTCGAGAAGATTGGAGGCGGAGATGAGAAACTGGTTTCTGGAATTCCAGAGAGGTGCCGAGATTGGAGGGATTATGCTGTGGTCTTTGGCTGATGTCGATTGTTTCTCGACGTTCGCTGGTCTGGTGTCCGACAGGACCATCACCGAGTTCTTCGCGTTCCCCAACTTCATGATCGCCTATTTGGTGTGTGTCTATTGGGACCTCATGCATTTCCTCCGGACCACGATTCAGAAGCTGCACATGGCTCGGCACAGAATCGACCACGACTGGTACCCTGAATCGGGAGAAATGGTGGTCGAGGAAGAACTGCTTGAGTACGTCATGAACATGTGCCGATGTTTCGCATACTTCTGCGAGCCCATGAGTTCATCGACCGGCCAGATTGGAATCTTTCTCCCGATGCGGACCGCCGCGATATATTTCACGACGCGCGGGAATTGGACCTATTTGAAGTGGGTCGGCGCGGTCAAAGACAACGTCTTTGTCAAGGGCATGCACCCTCCCAGCGCCAGAGCAATCGAAGCTGCGCAGGCCACCTCCTCGTCCAGATCTCCGAGTAGCTCAGCTTCGCCTCCAGCTGTGGGCTGAATGTGAGGTGTGGCACAATCATTGCAGGTACATTGAGACTCAAAGGTTGCATCCGAGGTCTGAGACGAGCCTCATCGGAGTTCAATCGCCGTCCGGATTGAGCAGCAACTCTTCGCCACGTTCGAACTCTTCTGCAAACCTCGACTGCTCGTCAAGCTCGGTGACCTCAGGATCAATCTTGTCGCCAAGGTCCTTCGACGCAAGGAACGAGCGTCCTTCCAGCTTCTCCGGCAGATAGTCCTGGACGACTCTTCCGTCGGCATAATCAGGATTGTATTTCTGCGAGGTAAACAAATGTCAGCAAATGAAATCCTCGTGCCGCAGATGTCATCTGGACTCACGTATTCCTTGCCATATCCAAGCTCCTTCATCAACTTCGTGGGAGCGTTCCGAAGATGTACCGGAACTGGAAGACCAGCTATGCCAGGCTCCTTCAATGCTGCATACGCGGCGTTCAGCCCGCGATAAGCTCTGACAGACTTTGGAGCACTGCTGAGAGCCACTGCGCAGTGAGCCAGATTGATCCGACACTCCGGCATGCCAATTCGCTCAGCAGCGGTGTACGTTGCGGTCGCGAGTGAGAGTATGGTGTTGTCAGCTGTGCCGATCTCCTTTTGAAGTGTATAAGTTAGCTATGGTCAGACAATGAGGATTTGACGCAGGGTAAGACCTGCTGGCGTCTCCGTGGAACAGTCTCGGGAACCTGCAGGCCTTATACACTTTAGTACTCACCTCGCTCGCCATGACTACCATGCGCCGTGCGATGAAGAGAGGATCTTCACCGGACTGGAGCATTCTAGCGAGGTAGTACAGAGCTGCATCCGCATTGCTTCCGCGGATGGATTTGTGGAAAGCCGAAATGGTATCATAGTGTTGATCACCGGCCCTGTCGTAGACAAGAGTTTGTGTCAGACTTTGCTTGATGTCGTTCATAGTGACTCCGGGTCGTTTGCATAAGTCGAGGGCCAGTTCGAGGAGATTGAGACCTGTGCGAGCATCTCCATCTGCGAAGGCGGCGAGGTAGCGGACGAGAGAGTAGTTGTCGTCTGTAAGGAGATTGTAGCTTGTGGAGCTTGTGGGTAAATCTTCATCTCCTGCCGGCTCTGGCTGATCTTCGGACGATGGACTCGAGGACGGGGTTGGCAGACCAGGCACTTCACGAATTAGTGCTCGCTTGAGAATGTCAAAGATGCCATCATCCGTCAGCTTCGCCAACGTGAACGTTCTGCATCTGCTCAGTAAGGCATTGGCGACCTTGAAAGATGGGTTCTCGGTTGTGGCTCCAATGAGGGTGACCTGGCCAGCTTCGACCGGGCCGAGGAATACGTCCTGCTGTGATTTGGAAAAGCGGTGGATCTGCTGGATATCAGCGAGTGCAGTGCTCATTCATCTACAATGGATGACGCCTCATACCTCGTCACAGAATATGATGGTCTTCCTGCCAGTCAAGCCGAGCTCGTTCTTCGCCTCGGAGAACAGTTTCTTGCACTCCGCCACTCCACTCGAAGTGCTATTTATCTCCACGAACCTTGTGCCAGCCGTCTGCGCTATCAAGCGAGCAATCGTCGTTTTTCCAGTTCCAGGACCTCCCCAAAGTATCATCGAAGGTACCCTATCCGTCACAATCAGGTTCCGTAGCACTCCATTTGCTCCAACAAGATCCTGACCAGCGACTTCATCCAGCGTCTGTGGTCGCATTCGCTCTGCCAAAGGTGCATGCGCATTCTTCGCCTTCTTCATCACAGGCCCAGTTTGTTCCGATCTCTCATGTCCTGGTCCAGCATGTTCCTCGTCCTCTGCTCTTTCTCGCTTCACTGGTACCGTGTCTCTGGCTAGGACCAGCGAAGGCTTTACCGCAGGCTTCTGGGTGCTCGGCAACGCGGGTGCAGGCGACGAAGCCTCGTCGAGTCTGAAGCTTACATTTCTCTTCGGCGCCGGCGTGAAGAAGCCCGAAGCGGGCTTGCTGAGCGCGCTCTTCGCCTTCGCTCCATTGGCTTGCGACTGCGTGCCCTGTGTTGCTGGCGGCGAAGGCTCATCGATAAAGTTTTTGCATTCCGAGTCGATATGGCGGTTGATGTCGGCTTCCTTGACGGGCTTGTTGCAGATCGGACACGCAACCATTGAATGAGCTATACGGTAGTAAGCATGCTGGGAGTGTGGTCTTGAGATTGAAGAAGAGAAACGCGGTGGTGCGGGGAAGACGCGATCTGAAATCGCCAAGAGCTAGGTACCCATGACGATTGGGTTTGCCGCTAGCAAGGGGTCTCCCCCTAAGGGAGTTGTTGACGAGATGTTCGTCTCCTTTCCTCCTCGTCAAACGCACCCATACCGCTCTCTGCTATTGTCCGCTGTCTCGACCAGGCATGTCTCGGAATATGAGCATAAAACTCTCCGAAGCAGGCCTATGCCGCAGAAGAAAAGATGCATCAGCGTCTGAAGCGAAGAACATTGAAGGCTTGAGTATTGCTTTATCGTGAAGACATCGATTACAATCTTCCAACAAACATGGCACAAGACGATGAGAGTCTTGCTGCCTCGCTCTGTGCGTTATCGAGCCTCTCGGCCCTGGAGAGAGCCCGTCAGGCTCCTACGCACGAGTGCACTCAACATTGCAGAAGATCCGACTGCTGTTGGGCTCTGGAGTCGCTCGAATCATCCGCTTCCAGAGCAACACAAGACGCACGAAGACGAACATATACAGGGGAACACTGGGCAGGTTTGCTCTCTTCGCGGCAACTGATACATTTGCAGACCTCGTGAGATGTCCTGTGACCAGCACGCATCGTGAAAGGAGCAAGACCGGTATGATTGATTCACCTACAATCTGTCAGCGTGACTGTATGCTTGCGTCCATGGCACTGCCCTGCTGCGCCCACACGCGGCTTGGAGGCAATGTGTTGCCAGTCACGATGCTGAAGGACTCTTGTCGTCACACGGCCTCTACGCCCGAGCGATCAACATGCGGCTTTGCTCAGACGACTCATCCCATCGTCTAACCCAATACGAAGTCGGATTCGACCAAGCGAACATCTGCAACAACCACCGAACCAATCCTCGAGTAGCCGTCCATGAACACCATGATGGCCAACAACACCAAAGTCCAAGGCCGCACGTCCACGAACAAACCACGACCTCGAAAACGCCAACGAGGGGCTACCCGCGCTGATAAGCCTCTTGACACCTCGCAGCCATCGATCTTCGAGTTGGTTCCTGAAGAACAGGTGGACGGAGCAATTGCATACTACTACGACCACCCCGAGCAGCTGCCATATCGTCTCAGCGGCGCACATCAGAGAGCCAGTCAAAGACCTCTTCGCATCATGCTCAAATTCGACGAAAAGATCTTCGAGAGGAAAGTGCAGTTGAGGCCCATCCCTGATTGCGAGCTAGAAGGCGTGGATCCATTCTCTCTTGATCCGGTTTTCGAGACGAAAGACGATGACACGGACTCGGCTGCTTCAACCGAACCAGGAGGCGGCAGTGGAGACACAATCTACTGCGGCCAAGAGTCTTTGGTCATGGGCGATCTGCTCCATGGTCCTCGAGACTATGGCTATATCCTCGCTCACGGTCAGACCGAGCAGTGCAAGACTTGATACATCTATCCATGCCAAAAGGGCTCGGCAGGGCAGCAGCCGATATTTCGTCCCCTTCATGGATCGACTTCGACACCTGGGTCTATCGTTCGCTTTCGGCAACATTGAACTTGCGAGTCTCTTCCGAGGAGACCGATTCTGCATTCCTGTCAAGTTTCTGTTGCATTGCCGGGCGGATGGTGCGTAAGTGGCATCTCATACATGTTGCATGACTTGCATCCGGATTTGGACTTGTCCTCTTTTTTGAGCCCGTGACATTTGGTGGATCTCGCGAATACGGTCGCACAAGAATATACAAAATCTGTATTCGAGGCATTCTCGGGGACCGTGGGAGTGAAGCTGTTCGCTTTCTTGCCGGCGTCAGTTGCGAGCACCAGATTTCAATACACCCAGAACTCGAATATCTGCATAACGACTTTTGGATAGATGCTTGACACTCGGCGTATACGTGCACCCGGCTCAGGCTTGTTGTCCGTGTCACCGCGGTGCACTCAACGCGGGCCCGGAAGTACTTGGCACTTGCGAGGCACCGCCGTGTAGTCGCTCGAAGGTCCCACCATATCGGAAGATCTCGGCTCTTCTCAAAGCGGATTTGCTGCTTACATATACCTTGGCTGCGAAAAGGAGCTCAACCAATCACAGGACAGATGGTGAGTTACCTGCCTCCACGTTCTTCCTCGTCCGTCTGCTAACGCAATCCCAGGCCGAGCGGTCTAAGGCGCCAGCTTAAGGTTTCCACTTCATGGAAGATGTTAATCGCTGGTCCGAAAGGGCATGGGGTATGTGCATCTCCAACTTGTCTTTCCTCGTGCCACGTCCTAACCAAAAGCAGTTCGAATCCCATTCTGTTCACCAAACTGAAGTGTATAAGGTCTGTAAGACTTTGTATTCATCTCTTTTTGAAGTTTTGAAGTCATTCTCGATTTTGTGAGAAAAGTGTGTGTTGGATTAATTTTGGCGGGCTGCCAAGACCTCCGGAATTGTGCCCTTGGGGATCCTGTGTACGCCGATGAACTGGTCAACGACAGCAACAGTGTGTGCGAATGCTCGGCGCTGCGATCTCCTTGGAGCAGCCTGACGGCAATCCAATTCAGACTTGCAGCAAAAGCCGAACGAATGCGAGCATGTGAAAACCTTCAACACACATCAGCGGTTTTTTTTTTTTTTGCTGCAACACCGGCGGTAACCACGGCTACTGCGTAGGCCACGATGGAGACCTTGGCGATGTCCCTTGTGATTTGCTACAGTTCACAGTTGAGTGTCGCCTCGAATCTCGATGACAAGATCTGTTCCACCCTTACAGCGCTCGCCTTATAAATTCCATTCGGCAACCCGGTAAGCATATTAAAGTGCAGAAGGCTTCCGGCCTGGCAGGTCTTGCTGGCGCTCGTTTCCGACTCTGTTTAGGGCTGCCCTAACGCTTTGCAACAGTGGCAGTACAACTGAGATGTGCCGGGAAATGCACTTTGCTAAGTGCTTGTGGTGGTACACCAGACGACAGGGCATATAGCGTTGGAGTCGGGTGTGTTATGGATGGTGTCGGCGATCCTTTGTGTCTGGCAACAGAGCAGATACGTCGTAGGGCGCTCTGAGAGATTGGGGGAGTGAGGCGCGGAAGATTGTTCACAGTTTTCTTGCCGGAATATTCCACCAACCTTCATGGCTCCAACCAAGTCTGCACCTCATCGCCAGCCTTGATGCTAAGACCTCCCGAGTTTCCGCCATTTGCCAAAGCAGTATGCACACCAAAAAGCACCCTCCCGTTAAACCGCCTCGTCTTCGCCAGCGTGACAAACGGCTCCTGGTTCTTCTCGCCACTCTCCTGGTCGATACACACCATCTGGCATCTTCTGCATCCTCCCAGAAGGTCAAACATCGCTCCTCCTTCGCCTCCGATTCGCATGCTCGACCACGAATCTTCAGCCCAAGGCTGCTCCTGTCCGGGTGGGAGAATCGGGCTTCCCGCCAGGACGATATTCGCCCGAAAGACGGCTGGATGTGCTGCCTTGCCGCCGCTTGCCTTGATGCCTTCGTTCAGACGGTTGAGTGAGGATCGCGAGATCGTCAGTATGGGAGACTCGTTGCTAAGAAGTATTGGGCGTGGCGTGCTGCTCAGCAGTCCGATTTGTTGCAGATGAGTCTTGCTGTGCCTGATCGATGGAGAGCTCGAACTAGCAGCTGGGAAGCGAGCGAGAGTGCAAGGTATTCCGATTGCTCGGGTGAAGAAGTCGGCAATGGCTTTTGATGTGTAGATCCTGGCCTGGACCGTATCACCACAGACATTCGCACTGCAATCCCGAAAGTCTGGTGTGGCGAAGTAGGATGGGTCTTTTGACAGAGGCACGGTGATCTGCTGTGTGCTCCCAGAAATAGAGATTCGCAAGTAGCCGGCCGCGAATTCAAGCTGTGGTCTTATCAGCGCCATGCGAGGGTGGCCTTTCTGGCTCAAGACTACACCATTGCCTTGCTTAACGAGACACCATTCTCGATCCCAGGCCAGACCTTCGGGACGTATGTCCCATGGAGTGCCGTAGGGAATCCTCCAGCCGCCACAGCTCTTGATGGGGTATACCGTGAGACTCTCGACATGTAGCCGCGAGGACATGCCGTCATCAATCATGAGCGGCGAGGATGGACTTGAGCTGGGAAGACCGCGCTCGATGAAGAACTCCTTGACGAAATCTGCAAATCGTGTCGCATCAGCGCGCGTGCTCATCGCTCCGAAGCTGACACGAAGCATGCCAGTCGGTTTGCCATTGAGAATGTCGTTCTCGCTGCCGCATCGGAAACCAGCCGAGAAATTCTCACGCATTTCCCATGGGTCCAGCTTCAGATGTTTCACGACTCCTCCTGGATTGCATAGTCCGCCAGTTCGTAGATGAATGTTCTTGATCGCAGCAAGTTTCTCAATTTCAGCGTTGCTAACATATTGACCTTGACTATTGCGGATGTTGAAAGCTATTGTAGGTCCTTGGGTGGCGGCATTTTCGTACGTGGACCCATCGCCTCGATAGATCTCGCATGCGGTCGTGCCGTTTGCATGTTGCAGCGATTTCAAGTCTTGGTGAAGCTGTAACGCCAAAGCCAACGTATGCTCAGCGATATGGTCAAGCGAGCGAAACAGTGCCTTGAGTGTCGACATGGCAGATTTGAGCGCAATGATGCTGTGGACTGGCAATGTCCCGTCCTCGAGCTGCTCATGTAGCGAGCCTGATTTCATGGCATGCCATTGCTCCTTGACACAAACGACCATGTCCACAGTGCCTCCGCCGAAATAACGTCGACCCGAGAACAGGTGAGCGACATCCTTTCGAACGATCAAAGCACCCAAGTCTGGGAAGCCGAAAATCTTCGAAAAGCTCAACACTGTAAAGTCGGGCGCCCTTTCGAGCTCGTTCAGGCGGAGTGGCGTGGTGGCAGCGTATGCGGCTGCATCGCATAGTGTGTATACTTTGCGGCGTCTGGAACCTGAGCGACTTTTGGCGTCCCAGTCTAAAGGTAGACGACGACCATTCATGTTGGACTGCGCCGGATACCCGAATAGTCTCGGCAGTGCAGCTTCGTCCATCTCAGACTCATTATGAATCCACTTCTCCACTTCCAAATCCGATTCGAAGCACCGTTGATCTTTCGCAGACTCCCGTACGCCAATAAGGCTTGTATGTGAATCGACATGGTAGCCATACCAGAATCCATGCCTTTGCTGTCGGAAAGCCTCCATGATTAGCTTGATAGCTGCAGTCGTGTTCGCCGTGAAGACCAGATCGAAGTCGTCTGGGTCGGCACCGAAGTATTCCAAAGCCTGAATACGAACAGCTTCGATCTCCGCTGTAGATCGTTGACTTGATGGAGCCCCAGAATGAGGATTGCCGTAAAGATTGGCCATCATGTCTGCATGAAACCGGTCCATCAGAGTTTTGCTGTAAAGAGTGGTTCCAGCATGATCCAAGTATAGTGAGCCTTTTAGCATAGGATACTCCGCCTCTCTCATTTGCGAGATATAGGCATCGTATTCGTGAAGGTCCATGGTGGCGGCCATGGTGGAGGAAATTGTTCAGTATATCTGGCTGTCGCCGCTCATCCGTGATCCTCCCAGAACGAGATGCTGGAAAGCTGCCAGGTCGAGCGGCTCATTTGGCACAGATGATAATAGTGGTCAAGAGGAGTGTTATGAGTACAGAGAATGGATGCAATAGATTCCGGGCAGGACTGCGGCGAGCTCCGACCCGACGTTTCAAATGTTCCAGGTTAGGTCGAGTCGAGGGTGATGCCTTGGTCATCAAGACATGCGGCAGGGGAGGGCAGATAAGGTAACGATAAGAGGGCAGCTCTTTCTCACTTCGGACAGGCGTTTCATCTCTTCAATCTTCTCTGTTGTCACTATGGGATGAACGATGTCGAAAGATGA
Source organism: Zymoseptoria tritici IPO323 (assembly GCF_000219625.1). Lineage (NCBI taxonomy): Eukaryota > Fungi > Ascomycota > Dothideomycetes > Mycosphaerellales > Mycosphaerellaceae > Zymoseptoria > Zymoseptoria tritici. Next base: position 1,348,458 of record NC_018212.1, on the reverse strand, counting down.
AGATGATCTACCGGACGAACGCCGTCAAGACCATCGAGCTTCCCTCCGCGTATTCACTCAGGCATGAGCGTTGTTCCGAGCCATCCGCAGAACCCCGCGAGCACCTCCACACACGGTGACTGGAGTCCGACAATAGCTACGCCGGCCATGTCAAGCAACAAGATGCATCTTCGGCCATCAGGATCGAGACTGACAGTCGCTGCTGCTAGTCCGGGTCATTGTCTCGGTCTCCACGTGGAGTTGCTTGGTATGCAAGGTTGGTGACGAGTGCAGTGAAAAATATGTCGTCAGCGTGAGTTATGATCAAAGCAAAAATTGGCATTGACAGCGCGATTTTCGAACAAAGGGTCAGAGCGACCAGGCCATTTCATCGATACGCAGAGCAGCACCGTTTCCTTCTCAATCTCGCAAAGTCGCTTCTCCATCAGTCTGCATTCTTTCAATACAACATGCTGCGAGAAACTGTCAAAATCCTAGTCCTAGAGACGGACGAGACAGATCCACGGACGAAGAAGAAGCACGGAGGATTCGGCGATGTCTTTCGCGATCTATTCCAGACGGCCGGACGCAGCCATGAGCCTCCATTGGGTGTCGAGCTTGATATGCATTTTGTGGTGGACGATCCAGTGTGTAGGCATTTCCTGGAGTTACGCCATACCTGCTAACGAAGTGCAAGGACAAAGGCCTGCATGGACACGTACCCAAGGCATTCGAGATCCCGAAATCCTTCAATGCGATATTGATCACAGGCTCGACTTATGATGCCCATGACGAAAGCATGCAATGGGTAATGGAGCTTCGTCTGCTCGTCGAAGAATTGTGGCGAACACGGCCCGACATGTATTTCAGTGGCGTACGTGACTTCCAGTCCAGATCTGGACCTCATGAGCTGACACGTCGCAGGTATGCTTCGGGCATCAACTTCTTGCTAGAGCATTGGGCGCCAAAGTCGAGTCGGCTCGTGGAGAGAGATGGGAATTGGCGCACACGTCGTTGGATCTTACTCCAGTGGGCCAGAAATTGTTCAGAACCGAGGACAGGCAACTTGCAGTCCATCAAATGCATCAGGATCACGTCACCACGGTACCATCTTTGGATACGACTGACTTGTTGGCGCCGAATGCCAAAGTCCACGTCTGGGCTTCCACTGAGCACACACGAATCCAAGGATTGTATGTCCGAGACCGACTCTTCACATCTCAAGGACACCTAGGCTTCGACGAGGATATGGTCCGAGGACAGATTGAAGCCAGAATTGCTAGCGGCGCCATTGATGATGATGATGCGAAAGAAGTTGCGTACGCGGACGAGACTGCTCATATGAAGCACGATGGAGAGGTAGGAGACAGGCTGAAATTTATCGCAAAAGCACATCGCTCGATCAGGCAATTTTACTAACGATGCACAGGTCGTCGCGGCGGCAATTTTGAGATTCTTCCACGGAGACGATCATGACGTTGATTGAGGTGACGAACGAGTTGATCGATAGAGAAATACATGCTAAATCAAAAGCTCCAGGGATACTTGGTTGTGGAAGCTTAGGCTATCATCCGGCTGAAAAGCTGCATATGAAGTCGGCTAAATTGTGCATCGACCTCCAGCTTCCTCTTCGAGACGATAAAGTGATCACCGCACATGAGACATGCCGAACTTCCGCCGCCTCTTTCATGTCGGTACCATGAATTGTCGCCAGACTGGGCTGCCGTGAGTATACTTGAAAAGCGGAGGGCATACATTGACGGCTAAGTAAAGACTACAATAACAGCGGCCTCCGCAACTTGGTATCTGTCCGAACGCCAGCAAAGATGAAGGTCGCCTGTATTTCTATCGCCGTCGTTGCATTGTGCACGAACGTTGCACTCTCAACCTCAAGATACCCAGGCCCAAATCCAAGCCACAATGATCAGACCTCGCTTACTCTGCTCTACCAGAACAACCTCAATGCCTCGGACGATGTCAACCACATTGGAGCTCTACTGTTGGACCCCACCACCCCAAGCGGTGCAGCAGCGAGATGTGCCCTCTTTGGAGAGACCCTCCTCACCAGGGCCACCCTCGAAAACTATACTGCCGACTTCGTTCCTATCATCAACTACCTCCTCTTCTCCTCTTCCATTCCGCCCAACTCTCCCATCCTCGTCGCCGATGCCCTCCTTACTCTTGCCTCCGACACCTCTTGCCTCAGCTTCTCCCCACTCTCCCCACGCCCCTCCAACAAGCGCCGCTATCCCGTTCTCTGTACCCAATCTTCCCGCTCCGACACACCGTCCACTTCCTCCGCCAGCTCTGCCAACCAAATCACCATCAGCGATCCTGCGACCAAAAACACCTACGTCGGCTACCGCAATCTGAAATCATTTCGCTTCCTTGGTATCCCGTACACGAACATGCCGACACCGCGATGGACATATTCAACTCCCAATACCGTGACGGGTACACACTTCAATGCGACGACTTACGGTCCCGCCTGCCCGCAAACAGGCTCCAACTCAAGTATCGAAGACTGCCTCTTCCTCAATATCCAGACGCCCTACATCCCCTCTTCCTCCCCTCATACCGCCCGCAAGCTACGTCCAGTTCTCCTGAACATTCACGGTGGCGGCTTCACTGGCGGCTCCAGCAACTCCCTAGATGGCTCCGATCTCTCTTCCCGCCACGATATCGTAATGGTCTCCATCAACTATCGCTTGTCGACGCTCGGATTTCTCGCCGTACCTGGTACTGCTATCCGTGGTAACTTCGGTCTCGGCGATCAGGTCTCCGCGCTGAAATGGGTTCGTGCCAACATCGCTGCTTTTGGCGGTGATCCGAGCAAGGTGACTATCATGGGTGAGAGTGCTGGAGCCGGGAGTGTGCGGGCATTGCTTGGTGCGCCGGAGGTTGTGGCTCAAGGATTGGTACAAGGCGCGGTGGCGATGAGTAACCTTGGAGGTGGTAGGACGTTGGGGCTACAGGGTAACTACGGCACGGAGTTCAGCGAGTGGAAGACCACTGAAGAAGGATGGCAACAGCAAGGATCCAAAGTTGCAGTCGAGGCGGGGTGCGCGAACGGCACTCTGGAAGAACAAGTCGACTGTCTTCGTACCATTCCCGCGGACGAACTAGTCAAGCAGCAGAATGTCGCCCGCTTCGTCCTGCAAGACGGAGAAATTGTGACCCGCCGCAACCTCAACGTCGTCACCTCGAACGGCACAACAGCGCATATTCCCGTCATCTTCGGCATCACCGCCAATGACGGCGCGAGCTTCTCCACTTACCCAGCCGCCAACATCACCTCCGAAAACGAAGGTATTCAGCAAGCTCTTGGGATCAGCGAAGCGTACGCTCAGAGCGTCATTGACAGTGGACTCTTTCCATTCTACGACACGGGCAACCTAACTCTCGACGCGTTCAACGTCAGCCAGCGGGTAGCGACGGACACGACATTCCGCTGCATCGACGAAGCCACCGTGTATGCTGGAGCCATATCAGGGGTGTTCGAGAAAGCGTATTACTATACCATTGAGCGTACTTGGGCCGGGTGAGTCCATGTTTCCTCCCCCTCGATATCCTAAATTGCTTTCACTAAAACCAATGCTTACCTCGCGAGCAGTTACGATCCGAACAACCTCGGTCTCTCCGGTCTGTCTAGCGGACCCATATCTTCGGCGTTTCCATCCGGTAATCCTGAGGCAGCATACTTCCGCCTCCACGGCGCGGATCTTGGATTCGCATACGGCAACCAAGCTCCACTTCGGGACGCGCAGGATTTGATGGCCAGCCAGCTCATCTCAGGATATTTTGCGCAATTCGCCAAGACTGGAGATCCGAATGCTGATGTAGCGTACTTGCAGGCCAGAGGGTACACAGAGGAACTGGAGGCCGCAGAAGGAAGCGGCAGCTGGGACGTTGTAAGCGGAAAAATGGGCCCAGGAATGAGATTGGATGCGAAGAGTCGGTTGGCAGGGTGGGAAGAGATGGAGCAGTGTGCTTGGTTGGGATATGGAGTTGAGTATTATGTTGATGGAGGGATCTGATTGTGAGCAGATGGTGGTGGTGAAAGATGACACGTTGGACGTGGTCAAAAGAACCTCATTTGAGCATAAATGCGGGCATTGCATACCGACGGTTCTATGTCCTCCACGACGATGACAAGTACAATCCGTGTGCAACAGTGCCTCCACCTCCAAACCGCCCTTGCCGCCTTCCGTTCTGCCCACGAGTCTATTCGCTTCGGTATCTGCTAGAAGGCAATCAGTACACGTTTCGCAGTATGGACCGACGGACAACGACTTACTGCGACTAGCTATACTCCTTTTTGTGACATTTACCGTCGGAGCAGCAGTTCCAGTTGTTGGGCCAGTACGTCCCACCAAGATTCCCATAAGGAACGATAGACGTAGTGTCTGCTCCCTGGAGACCATGTCGCAATGCCGACGATTCCGAGCCAATGCAACATCGAAACATTACCAGTAAGTTGTGCCTGCCCGAAGAGAGCCGACGTATAGTTCCCGTAGCCAGTCTACAGCCTGTAGATCCGAGTCCGATGAGGCATATTGGTTGACCGTCTGCTGGAAATAAGTCTTGCATTTAGTCCGCAGATCGTATCATAATGAGCATGGACATGGTCAGGTCTTCCAGATCGTATACTGCGTCCAGGGACAGTCGCTCGGCGTCGAAAACCATCGATGTGCCCTCTAGGTAAGCATCGACACCTTCGTCATCTCATGCTGGCCTGCAAAGCTTCGTGGAGCGGGCACCGAATCCGGCTCTTCTGGAGACTGAAGTCGCTAGAAAACCAGCATCTCACTCTTCGTCTGTCCATTCTTCCATCTGGGCTGCTTCGAAGGAGCAACAGCATGGAACTCTGACAAGAGCACCAGCCACCGAAAACCTGGCATGAACTGTAGTCACAGTAAGTCGTTCCCGTTTCAAACCTCGTGTCAAAGTGAAGCACCTCCGGGATGTGAGCTTCGCCACCTGCTCAGCCATACTTACTCAGTACCAAGAGCTTTGACATCTCCTTGGCTCCAGTGGAAAACATGGCAAGCACTTTCAGCCTCAATTGAATCGCTTAGCTCGATGCCGGAAGACCAAGAAGTGAAGTGCCTTGAGAGACTTCGAGTCCGGATCGACCTCCGCCAAGAAGAGCTGTCAGGCTTGTGGAGAGACGGAGGTTCCACTTCCGAGACCTGGACCCCTCAGCGACAATGATCTTCGTGGTTTCGACATGCCGACTTTTGATTCCGCGGTTCTGTGGTCCTGCGTTACGTTCGGTAGATGCGGTTCATCCGGTTTGTTCACATTGTCGCGGAATGAGACCGTTCGCCGGGAGCGGGCGGTGGTGGCGGCGGTGCAATAGAAGAGTTCGTGCCTGAGGCATGTAGTCTTCGAAACGCTCTGCTCCGACCTGGGCGAAAAGGTCTTCATTGCCTACACCAGGCAAGTTGAATGGTACAGGTTGTCTCATGTGTAGTTGAGAGTCTAGTAGTGTCAGCAAAACAAGGCCACAAGGCCAACATCCTCGCGAAGAGAACCGGTTTCTGTGGGACGACATGACGAGGATGCTGCCACACCACCAGATGCACGGTTTCGCCTCCACGTTGTTGGGACTGCGCTGTGGCTCGTCAATCGATTCTGTCGTTCCTCGCGTGGCCTGTCAACCTGTTCTCTCGTCCTTGTTTTTCGAAGACTGTTCTGTCTGTCGCATCATATATTGAAAATGATGTCATCTTCGAGGTCTAAAGGTAGTCTTCGATTCTGCTTTGCCGAGTGTGCATAACCTGTTCTGTTCGTATCCTCGCTTGACTTGACCGCCGGAGTAGTCCCAGGGTCATGCCATGAGCAGCGCTGTAGAGCGAGCGTACACAGCTTTCTCTCGCGCGCGATTCTGTCGGCGCTGGCGACGATGTTGGTTGCGGTTGTAGGGTAACAATATAGGCTAGAAGGAAGTGTGAGGCGTCGCCGTTGCGGCTGCAAACTCAATCTCCACGCCGATGAACCTTCGCCCGCGAGCTGACGTAGGAACGCGCCACGAGCGAGCGGTTCGCATTGACGTTGTCGGCTTTTCGGAGGCTCTTTGGCCTTGAGTGATCTTTGCAGGTAGTATGTAGCCTGATGAAGAGCACGGAAGGAATGTACCTGTAAGCTGTCGGTGTGAAGACGACAAGGATCGATCGTAAGGTAGTCCATCACAGCGTGAAGGCTGCATGACCGCATTGTAGTCTGTTGGTCTGGCAAAATAGTTGGACGAGCGACGGGAAGAGCGCCAGAAGACGGAAGGAAAGCAGCCGAGTGGCTCGCACATTGAACGGAACTGGTGGCTTGTGGGATGAGGCTCAGATCGAGAATTAGTATGGCGATAGCACTGAAGTGTCCGAGGACGATCCGCGTTGGCATAGAATATCGACCCGACCAGGGATTAGTCGACTGCGATCTGGTCGTTCTGCCAAGACGATTATACAGAAAGTGACGCTGACGCTGCCCGGCTGAAGGAATGAGAACTGCGCCTCGCCTTGGTTGTCGTGCTCTTTCCCCCAACCCTCAAGCGGTACGGTAAATCCAAACCCGGACACTTGAACCCAGCACATCCCTCGGTCGGAAACATACCGTTCCACCCTCTGGTCGTTCTTGGTGCCCTTCAAATCGGATCCTTTGTCGTCTTGGAACCTCAGGGTCTTCGTGTGTTGACCGTGGATCTGTTTGACGTCGAGTCTCATCCAACGCTCGACTCGACTCTCTCCACCGCCACCACTATCGCCACTTTTCTATCCAAGAGAGGCTGAACTCTGCACACAACACCGGCGCACCGCCCATCGCACCACTTCCAGCACTCCCAGTCAGCCGGTTCGCCGCCACTCTCTGTCTCTCGCATCTTGGTTCGACTCAGCTCCGTCGTCACCACAAAACAAGGCGTCCTTCGACTACGCCTACTGCGGCTGTGTTCTCGATCTCTCGACTTGCTCTGGGCTTCACTGTACAATATCACCTGTCGCTCAATCAGCTCGCGACGACACTACACGACCTCGTCCAGACGACTCTTCGCTTATTGTAATTCGCAATTACTCTCGCCGGACTTTGCAGAAACTCGCTGGATAGACAGAGCTCCAGATTTCGCGTCGCATACGACTTCAACATAATCGAGCCTTATTCCACACATCGTTGCGACTGGACGAATCCGAGCACTGCAATCCCACACGAACTTTCGCGTCCGGGCAATGCGATCCCAGCTCGACCAGGAGCCGCAGAACCCCTGGAGTGCAGCATCGTGGAGCCGCGTGGAGGATTCTTGGAGGATTACACTTCGTCAGTACGTTTTGCCCTGCTCTCTCGACTGCGATGCTTTCTTGCTTGTCCCTGCACTTTCCACGCCCACTCCCAGCATGTTGAGCAACTCGCATTCACTCCATCATAACCCCACACATGACTCTTGTTCTCTGCGCTCGGACTGTCAATAGCTGATGCGCGCGCATAGACCGTTCCTCGAAGAGTGAGTGACGTGTGAGCCACATGGCTTCGATAACGCGCAAAGCCACATCACCACCTGCCGAACCGTTTCCGACGCTCGAGGGCGCGAACAACAGTCCTGCGACGGCGAAATTGACTGGCGCGACCGCTGCGAATACCACACCGAACCCGATCCTCGAACTTCCAACCCTCGCTCGCTCGATCGCGCAAAAGTCCACGCCCACACCTCCAAAAAGCAGTACTCGCGGTCTCTCCCCGCGGACTGCTTCGGCACTCCCACTGACCGGTGCGGCCGCGATGGCGGAGTTGAAGCGGAGGAACAAAGTCCAGTCGAATGGAGTGCAAGACTCGCGACAGACAAGTCCAAATCCGGCAGTCCAGGCCATGCATTCGTTGATGGGCGCGGGAGGAATGAGCAGACCAACTGATGCGCCGGCGGCAGACAAATTGAGCGAGCCAATGCGGAGGGCGGCCGAGAAGATAACAGTGCCAACAGCATCTGCGAATCAAAATGGGTCGGAGCAAGTCAGTCCTGTCAGTCTGGGCAGCTTTGGCACGGCAGAGAGCACAGCTACGGGAAGCGCGATGACAGCCACAGCGAATGACCACAACCAGCAATTCGTGGCTGAGCCAGCACAGATGGCGGATGGCGCGTCATATCCGGAGAACAATGGACATCTGGCAGTGCAAGAGCAGGATGGGAACAAAGCATTTTCATATCCAGGACCGCCGTCAGATCAGCAGGATGGCGGACCTTCACGAGGGATGAGCCTGCCTGGATATGGTCAAGGCAGTCCGAAATCTCCAGCATCGACAAGCAAGCGACACAAATGTCCATATTGCTCGACCGATTTCACGCGACACCACAACTTGAAGAGTCATCTCTTGACGCACAGCCAGGAGAAGCCATACGTTTGTCAAACATGTCAAGCACGCTTCCGTCGACTACACGATTTGAAGAGACATACCAAGTTACATACTGGTGAAAGGCCACACAAATGTGACAAGTGTGGACGGCAGTTCGCTCGTGGTGATGCACTGGCACGGCATAACAAGGGTCCCGGTGGTTGCGCAGGGCGGAGGTCGAGCTTCGGCGGCGAGGATGATTATGGAGATGGTGAAGGAATGGAGGGTGTCGAATACGAGGGTGATGACCAAGATGACGGCCAATCTGCGCGACGTATCAGCGAGCCGAATCGCAAGCGTCAACAATTGGAGACACCACAAGATCCAAATCGCGAGGTGTACCGACAACACTCCAGTACCTATCCTCCGGCCCCGACGAGGAATATGCAAGGTCAAGGCAGTATGGGTCCGCCACAGGTGATTCACCCTGGATCTTCTAGCACCGCCACTTCACCACATGAAATGTCCGGACACAGTCCCGCTCCGGGGTCCTACTACGGCCCAGGCCAAGTCTTTGCCGAACCCGGCATGATGACTTCCTCGCCGAAACCTCTCTCCCCTGGCGGCCAACCTCACCACGACCAACATCGTTTGAGCGTAGAAGGCAGCGGCATGATCGGCCGGAACCGATCGACGAGTCTGACAACACAATTTCAGCAAGCGCACTTTGGAAGAGGAAGTATTCCTTCCGGTACGAGGAGTCCGCCACCTCCGACGACGCAGTTTGGCGGCGGCGCGAACCAGCAGACGCAACAGCAGCATAACATCCAGCTGCCGCCGCTGAGCGCGAGTAGCCAGACGCCTGCTCAGCAACCCCAAAGGACCACAGTGATGCAACCAGCAATGACGACGGGTCCGTTGCTACCGAACATGCATTTGCCAAGCCAGCTCGGCGGACAAGGGCAGTCTGCAGTTTCGTATCCTGGAAATCCGCAGAATCAAGCGCAGGCGAGTCAACCAGGCAGTCATTCCTCGCATGGCCGTAGCTCCGGGAGTAGCATTCGGGATATGATGGCTGGAGGCGCAGGAGGAGGCATGGGAGAAGGAGATTTGTGGGCGTATGTGAGGCAATTGGAGGGTAGGTTCTCGAGGATGCAGGACGAGTACGAGTTGAGGATTTCGAATTTGAGGGAGGAGGTGGCTACCCTGAGAGGTCAGGTGCAGGGTGGAGTTGGTGGAGGGGGAAGTTATAGTAGTGAGATGGGAGGCGGTAGGGGGTATTGATCCGGAGGATGAATAGGGAGGTGGGACAGAAGGTGGCAGAGACAGCGGATTGTACAGTTTCAGAGATGCTATGGATATGGAGCAGGATAGATGAGATGATGGGAGCAGATGGTTTGATCAGATACCCTTGCTGATATGAGTGAGCGACCCTCTGCTGGGATTGCGTCGACGGTGTCTTCTCTGACCTGGCTCAAGCAATCGTTTACGGAGCTGGGAATGGAGGTGCTGTGGACGGGTTGCTGGCGAGGGCGAGCAGATGAGAGAATGAATGGATTTGCTCTACCAACCTTTCGCATACAGCACGACGATCGTCTTGAAATGATCTAGGCGTTGTGTCATGCGAAGAGGGAAATGTTGCTTCTCTTCCGAGGTTCTGCCGCCCACGCCTTGGCGGGAAGCCAAACAGCAACGTCGCCCAGACATCTCTTTATACATCACTCGTGTTGGTCTGCAGGACCTCGACAAACTATGGCCCAGACGCTTGTCGATTCCTAGGTCTCGCTGAGTTCTTTGGCAATGGATCCATGGGACTTGATTTGAGTCTTTGGGCACGCCTTGCTTCATCTCCATGACCGCCGCACGCCTGGGTGAACGAGCTGCTGATTCTCGCCCACGGGCATTGACGGGTCAACAGCTCTGCGTTGAGATGGTAGCGTCCAGCAGCTCAGTGCGCCTTCTCGGCGGTGGCTGGCGTGACCCGCCGTCAGAGACCTGAGTGAGAGGTATGAAAGGCTTCGATCAAGCCGTGAGCGGAAATTGAGCAAGAGTAAGTCTTCGACCTCCGGTTGCACGGCAGTAGCACGGCGGCAGCACAAATCGAGAGGCCAGCAACGAGGCCTATGGCGATTTAATGACATGGTGAGGGATGAATGTGTTCATCGAATAACTGCAGTGACCCACCTGGCATGCTATCCGTTCCCGGAATGAAAGGAATGCGGCTCAACAACAAGAATGGACTGTGCTTGGCCAGTCAACAGAAGGATGTACCTCGCTACGACGATTTTACCGTCGCACCACAGATCTATGCTCTCAACATGAGGCTCGTCCACGGCGTGCTGGCCTTTATTGTTTCTCATTCGCATCACTTCGTGCATGGCGCCAGCTCGGCCACTCCCCGTGTGATTACCGAGACAGTGACAGTCTGCAATAGCATCGCACAATGGCCGCTTCCCGAGTCTGGGTGGATCGTCACGAACGGCACGACGATGGGATATCCTCTGGCTACTACACTGCAACAAAATGAATCTTTCGCCATCGATACAACCACGCCCGGAACACGGTCGCCTAGCACGTACACTTTCGCGGAAGATAGTCTTACGAGATCAGACGGACAGTCATCATTCGCTTCTTCTGGATCTGGCACATTGGTCTCGAACGTTGATGCCTCAGCTGTCCTGACAGCAATATCCTCAGCTATAAGCTCTTCTTTCACCTCGAGAGATGGAGGAGAGGTGTCGTTGCCCACTAGTACCATATCCGCATCGGAAACACCATCTCTCGAGCCGATTGAGCCATCTTCAGGCAGCACAGAATCTTCTGCAGTCCTGGGCCTGGCCTCGAGCTATACGATACAACCGGCGAGCTCTTTGCGAAGCCCAATCTCAACCTTGGATCAGCAGATATCGAGCACTGTCTCTGCAGCAGTATCATCAGCAGGATCCTCGGCATCATCAGCAGTATCTACAGCGCTATCCACAGCAGGTCTATCGGCAGGATCGTTGGTCGGATCGTCAGCAGCTCTTTCATCGCCATCTTCAGCTCCGCCTGTTGTCACGGTCGTCTCGCTTTCGACAACATCTGTCACCACTTCATCGACCACAAGCGCCGCATCGCTCATCACTCGATACTACATTTCTGGGGGCACTGTCAATACCACAGTTATAGGCGGTGCCACTCGAGTGGTCGAAGTCGATGGCGAGCCAACGACGTTTGTCGAGGGCGGCTTTACCACGTCATACACCTTTGGAGGCAGGACCAGTACTGCAGTTGAGGTCGCCACTGCTTCCCCTGTCGCCAACGTTGCAGATGCTGTCATTGGTGTCTGTCCCGGCTATAATGGACGGTATTTGAACGTATCTAACGTGGAGACTTTGGTGGCCTGCGGCGTCATCTACAACGGGACCATCATCCCGTACTCTGATCGACGAAGGGATTCAATTTTGAAGCGAGCGACGCCACAGGAGTGCAGGGCGCAGTGTTTGAGTATGGTCAACTGCGTCGGATATTCGAACACGCAAGAGCAGTGTGTGTTCTACAGCGAAGTCAACGCTCAGAGGCCTTGGCCATACCCTGCACTTTCTGGCCTTCGACTGCGGGCTGTCCAACGGGCTGACGATGTGACTACCTCGACAGTTGAGACCGGCAGTCTCACTGCCAGCTCAGGGACGTCGACGATCCTCTCATCGCCATCTGCGACGAGCATTCCGGGCACAGTCGATCCATCAAGTGGTGCGCCGGACAGCAGCGTTTCAGGACCCACTATATCGCCATCTCTGGTGCCAGTATCGACCATCACAGAGATCAGGACCGTGACAGAAACGCCTTCGCCATCGGCCTACGTTACCACGCTCGTCCAGTCTGCCAGTAGCTACACATATACTACGACAGCCACGGAAACGCTCGGAGCTTCGACAATAACGACCGAACGGGTGACTGTGTCTACCGCTCCAGCTTCGACTATCTACAGTACCGTCTTCTCCTCACTCCCTGGCCAAACCTCTGTCTCGACCTACCTCTCCACCATCTACTCCACCGTCTACTACACTCTTACCGCAACTACAGCCACCGAGACGATTTCTACAACATTAAGAGAGACTTCCACGCTGTCTGGTCCAACACAAACAGAATCTCTCTTCACCACTGTCAGAGAAACAGTTGTGAGCGACCGAACCATATCGCAGACCATCACCTCGACCCTTCGTTTTCCCACGGAGACCCAGACTCAGCGAGATACGACGACGCAGAGGGAAGTCTCAACGCAGCGCGGGCCGACCGAAACGCGTATCAGTACTGCGCCTGGAGAGACGGTGGTCACCACACTAAGAGAAACTGTCGTTAGCGATCGTACCATTACCCAAACAGAAGTTTCCACGCAGCGAGGTCCCACGGAAACTCTCGTCAGTTCTGCACCTGCAGAGACCGTATTCACCACTTTAAGAGAAACTATCGTCAGCGATCGTACCGTTACCCGAACAGATGTGTCCACTCTTCGGTTCCCCACGGAGACGCAGACTCGGAGGGAAGTATCTACGGCACCTGGAGAAACCGTATTCACTACTTTGAGGGAGACGATTGTCAGCGATCGAACAGTCACCCAGACACTTGTATCAACACTTCGGGAAACCACAACTTCATCCGCACCGGGATTGACGACCACGGCTAGGGAGACCATTATCAGCTCAGTACCTCCGGAGACACAAACACAACGGGTGGTTACCACTTTGAGGGAGACTGTTGTCAGCGACCGGACCATTACACAAACACTACTATCGACCGTTAGGGAAACGACGACGGCGCGGGAAACGACTGTCTCCATTTCTGTCAGCACGGTATACAGTGCACTGCCTGCGAGTACCTACGTAAGTCTCTAGCTTCTCGATTCACGGTAGCTCCACTTTGGCCCCTTGAAGATGCTAACGCTGATCGCAGACGACCACGTATGAGACTACGTACCCTGCATCCACATTCACAACTACCGCTCCAGGTACAACCTTCGTGACAACACAAAGTGCCAGCACAGCTACAGTCACTTCGACCACCACAGCGCCCGCATCCACAGTGGTCAGCGAGATTACCTACACTGTCACGAGAGATGTGACTTCGACTTTGAGATTCCCCACCGAGACAGCTACCCTCATCAGCTCTGCTCCGGGCCAAACATCAACTGAGCGTCAAACGACAACAGCTCCAGCATCAACCGAAAGAGTTATCACCACTCTGCGGGAAACCGTTGTGAGCGACCGCACCGTGACGCAGACCTATGTGTCAACCCTACGAGAGACGACGACAAGCTCTGCTCCCGGGCAGACTTCAACGCTCAGGGAGACAGCAACGGCGACCACTGTCAGCCTGAGCTTAAGCATTCGCCCGGAATCCACTCGGGACGTCACTTCGACCTTGATATCAACTTTGGAAAGAACGCGAACGGAAACATCGGTACTTCCTGCCAGTACCACAACATTACTCCTGACCACAACATGCGATGGCAGCACAATCGTGAGCACCAGCCTTTCTATTCAACCGGCTCAAACCCAGACTATCGAGAGGACCACAACAGCCGTCAGCACCAGCCTCTCTATTCAACCAGCTGCTACATCGACCGTCGAAAGAACGTCCGTGATCGTCTCGACCTTGGAAAGAACATCTACGATTGTCTCGACATTGGAGAGGACCCAGACGGCAACATCTGTACTTCCGGCTAGCACTACCACTGTTCTTCTAACCTCTGTCCGGGACGGAACTACAGTGACCAGCACAAGCCTCTCTATCCAACCGGCGCAGACACAGACCCTCGAAAGGACCACAACTGCTGTCAGCACGAGCTTATCCATTCAACCGGCTTCTACGAGGGACGTGACTTCTACCCTCGAACGGACATCGACACTCGTTTCCACGTTGGAACGGACACAGACCCAAACTTCGGTACTTCCGGCGAGCACTACAACCGTTCTCGTCACATCCGTAAGGGACGGAACTACGGTGACTAGCACAAGTCTCTCCATTCAACCTGCCCAGACACAGACTATCGAGAGGACCACAACTGCTGTCAGTACAAGCTTATCAATCCAACCAGCTTCAACTAGAGACGTCACAAGCACACTCGTATCGACCAGGGACGTGACAACTACGCAGCCAGCTAGTACGTATGTTACAACAGCTTCTGGACCAACGATCGTCTCGACTTTGGTCAGCACCGATCGGACTACGCTTCCAGCTAGCACATTGGTCACAACAGCATCAGGACCGACTGTAACATCTCAGCTACCGGCTTCGACCAGAGACGTCACAAGCACACTTATATCGACCAGAGACGTGACGACTACGCAGCCAGCTAGTACGTATGTTACAACCGCATCGGGGCCTACTGTTACATCCCAGCTACCGGCTAGCACGATTGTTAGCACTGAAAGAACCACTGCTCGGACTACACTACCCGCAAGTACGGTAACGTCCCAGCTACCAGCCAGCACGATAGTGTCAACGGAGAGAACAACACAAAGCGCTTCGACCATTACATTCACGCAGCCGCCCACCACGATTGAGCGCACAACAACCGAACGCACAGTCTCAGTCTCCACGGCGCCGGGACCGACCACTTCGATCATTGTTACAACCACCGCAACCGGGCCGACACAGAGCGTAACCACCACACGAGTGACTAACCTTCCAACACCAACAACCGGACAGAACATCATGCGCAACTATAGCTTCGAGAACTTCACAGGGAGAGGTTTCGAGGCAGAATTCGACGGCTGGTCGAAGACTGTGGATGGTATTTCGAGATTAAGTGCCCAGTCAACCACTATCTTTCCAATCGCGTATGATGGTATTACAGTCGCGTAAGTTTGCATCGCTCCCAAACGTTGCCATGCTCCAAGGGAACCCGCGCGCTAATAGTGGTACAGCTCCATGCAGTGCCGCAAGAACGACACTGCTGGCGGTGTCGGCCCTACCTTGGTGCTCTCTCAATCAACCAGCTACGCACCCCCAGGCGACAATGTTCGACTAACGTACTTCACCGATCTATTCTACATGGAAGGTGCTGCCAATGGCACCACTTGCACCCTCACCACCTTATTCGGTGGCGATGTGGTCAGGACACGCACCTATACCTCTGCCGATCCTCAAGGCTACGGTACTCGAAAGATTCCGGAGGTTATAGACGGCATTATCTTGGGCCCAGACAAAGTCTTGGACTTCCGCTGGCAGTGCAACTTCGCAGCTGGAACCTACGAAGGCTATTTGTATGTAGACAACGTCTTCCTTGGTCGCCCGGCGCCGTTCACGACGTGTGACAATCAGGGCGTACAATACGAAGCGGTCGTCAACGATCAGCCAGGACATGTCAACAACGCATACACCGCCTACAACCCGGCATACCTCAAAGCCACTTCTCAAGGCGGAACCAACCAACGGATATACAACATCGGCACTCACACCACCTTCGCCGGATTTGTCACGACTTGTCCCAACAATGCCGCCTCGAACGTTACCTTCTACAACAGCCCGACCCCGTACTCCTGCCAGCAATTCTCTCTCAACCATCGTGGATATTTCTATATATACGCCACCGGAGTCTGGACATTCACGGCCACGTTGGTGGATGATGCGTTCATTTTCTGGGGTGGTTGGTTCGCTCGGAAAGGCTGGACAAAGGCAAATTCGGACATTTCGAGCTGGTTCACATATGGACCAGGAAATGGTCGCGGAAGCGTCAGTCTGACATTGACTGCTGGGACGTACCTCCCAGTACGAGTCGTCTTTGGACAAGCCGTGGGCGGTGCAGGATTCAATCTCAACATCACAGACCCAAGCGGTGCTGTGGCGTTGGATACGAGAACCGTGTCATCGCCGTATCTGGTACGATTTTCATGTGACGGACAGGCGCCGCCGTATAATTACGATTTTGGGCAAGAGATTTAGCGTCTGGGGGGAGTCAAAACTGTGTATTAGTAGATTGATGTAGTCGTACAGAAGTTTGGCAAGATGCGCTAGACAGTCGTAGACAGTCGTACGAGTAAAACAGCACGGCATGGTTTGAGTCGTACAGGTAACTCAGCAGGACATGGAACTAAGCGTACGAAGACATGCCAAAAAGCTCGAAGATGAGTGGACAAGGCGTGCTTGAGGGCCGTAGATAAACATCAGCAGAACATGCTACACAGTCGTGCAGGTAAGATAGCCGCGTGACGAGACACGCAGATAAGCGCACGTGTAAGTTGGCAAGGTAAATTGTTCGATGGTAACTTAGCACAAGCGGCCCTGCTTCTCCATTCCACCCGTCAACACCATATCAATCTCCTGCACCTCGTGAGGCTGTCTGAAAACTTCGTACTTCTCATCGTGCCACGAACGTGCCGAAAGCTCCCTTTTCTTGCTGTCCACAAAGACCGACTGATCCTCAGCGCGAAGAAAGTAGGCAATTGAGTACCTGTCGGTTTCTTGCCGCTCCGTAAGCGGAATCACTCGATGGACACAAGATCGTAGTTGGTTATTCGACAGGAAGCGCAGCGAATCTCCAACATTGATGATGGTGTGCCCAGGACGTGGTTCGACAAAACCCCACTCGTTATTCTCTGGACTCAGCAGTTGCAATCCCCAGTCTTGACAGTAAAGCAGGGTCAGGCTACCAATGTCCGTGTGCACATTGTGGCCGATACCTTCGCCATCTACTACCTGTCTTGGGTAACGAAAGAGCACCATTGTGGTACATGCGGGTTCATTTGGCCGGTGTTTGTTCTCAAAGCGCTCGGTCTCATCCAGATTCATGCCAATGGATAGACACTTCAGGACTGTGATCAATGCTGCGTGTGATCCCGAGATGAAGTCGCTGAAGAGCTCGGTATGTTGATGCACCACATTGGGGAGTTGCGGCGCTCTAGCGTCCATCTCAGCCTCCGAAATCTACCATTGCGGGTCATCAGTAAGATATCAAGGACAACAGAATGGTCAAACCAAGCACATACTTTCAAAGTCTCGTAGCAATCTCTTTCGCCTCTTTTCGCGCCGGTGTACCTCCCTGTCGGGCAATAGCTGTGATCATAGCATAAGTGTCTTTCGTCGGAATGTTGGGAGGGTGCACTTTTACCCATGCGTGACGGTCCCTCTGACATCTTTGAGCTTGGTCTCCAGAGGTTGTTGGAAGTAGTCTCGCATCAAATCCACGACATCGTCCGAATTGGACAGAAGACGTTCGGCCTGTGAGCCCGCGAATTTCAGATAGAAGAAACCGTGAGTTCTGCAAATGTCCACGAG
Source organism: Zymoseptoria tritici IPO323 (assembly GCF_000219625.1). NCBI lineage: Eukaryota > Fungi > Ascomycota > Dothideomycetes > Mycosphaerellales > Mycosphaerellaceae > Zymoseptoria > Zymoseptoria tritici. The sequence continues at coordinate 1,330,908 of NC_018212.1, read as the reverse complement.
ACGTGCAATCTCGAATCGATCTCGAGCCAACAGTAGGTCATAGTCGATCGTCGGCAATGGAGCGATGGACACCTCCTTCAGCGGAATCGTCATCGGAGTGATGAGAAACGTTTCGATGGGAATGACCTTCCAGTGATGGATCGTGCGCGTCCGCTGGTGGGAAGAATAGGAGAGCCAACAGGCACTCAGGACGAGCTCAGCAGTAGGTCGTTGCAATGGTTTGGGTGCTGTTTACTAATCGTCAGGGTTACTGAAATTCGACTGATTGATGGTTCGCATACCCAGTACCTAGCATGAGTCGACTCCGTCTTTCCGGCTAAGTCGTCATTCCGAGTGAGGCTTTGATGTCGCCTTGTAGGCTCCGAGCGTCGACTCCAGCCTCTCCCCGGCTCAATGTTCCTCGTTGAGAAAGTTCCATGATCTCGAGTAAGCATAGATGTGAGCAGGGGTCGCGAGTCGTACAGCATGAGCTCTCGAAGGAAGTCGCATCGATCTCGGCGGAACAGGTTCGGGGAATGAGCATGGCGTGAGGATCGAGCAAGTAGAGGTGCGAGAATGATGCAATGGAAACGCTTATAGGTACCTTGCTCGTGCATGGACAGGCTGTGTGACACCAAGTCAGTTGAAAAGACTGTCCCGTGAAAGCGGTATTTGGCGGTGGCTTGGCTTCCGAAGACCATGTCCTTGCCGTGTGGGGCACACTTCGGCAGGATACCAAGAACATTATTGGGCGTTGGCGTTGGTTGGGCGTCGCCGTTATCATCGTCAGGGAATGGACGCTGATTCTTACTCTGGGACAGGACCTGTGATGACATGGTGATGGGCCATGAACGACTTGAAAGTGGGCAGTCTCTAAGGCCCGCGCGGGAGAGCATGGATGCATTGCCCACTCGCGATGAATGCTGTAGATTTCTGTGATTGGGACGAGTCTCTGGATCTCGCGAGACGTATATAGGCATCGCCAGATTATTACGATCCATTTCGAACCTTCGCCATAAGTCGGGCTTATATACGTGCGTTACGAACAGTTACTGTTGTACTTGACTTGGCGAGTGCCTCGATCGTTCCCGAAACAGCTATTGATCGCAGACCCTCCGTATCCACAAGAGAAAAGACGCAGCTACGCACAGGCATGCTGCTGTGAAGGCCAGCGTCCTGACAAAGTCCCAGGCTACATGTCCTTCAACATCTCCGGGCGCAACCATTAATGAACCCGCAATGAACGTTCCAGCCAGCGCTCCAATACCACGATACATATACAGTGTGCCGTTGATCTTTGCGAAGCCGCTGACTCCAAATTGATCGATCATCGCCGTTGGTAACAATGCAACGTACGCTCCAGCTGACGAGCCATATGTCACAGCATATAGCAACAACGATGTTCTTTGTGCACTGAGCGGTAGTGGAGAGGTCGCAGCGGCAGCAATGCCGAACGTAGCCAGCGCACTGACCGTAGTTGAGATGCTTAGGAGCTTCAGTCGTCCTACCTTGTCTGCAGCGTGGCCAACAAGAATTTTGCCAGCGCAATTGCAAAGATTGCACAGAGCAATGATGTTCGCCCCTGAGATTTCGGAAAATCCAAGGCTCCGGGCCAGTGATGACATGAAGTATATGGGCGTGAAGTATGCGGCCGACTGGAAGGAGCTTGCCATCACATGTGCCAGCAAGATTCGAGGTTGTTGGATTTCCGTTGACTGTGGACATTCATCGTTGTTTGACCGGTTCGAGTGCTCTTGATTCAAAGGCAAAGTGTCAACTCTTAGCAGAGCGGTCGCCGCAGAGAATATCAATACACCTGCAAACAAGCCAGCAAAGACCAAAGTCGTTCGGTAGCCGAGCCTTGTGAGAGCATGCCGAAGTAGTGGCGCCCACATCACTCCCCCAAGTCCAGTACCACTTGTGACCACTCCTGTTGCTAAACCACGGTGGGCCGGGAAAAGACGCGGAGCGATCACGACAGCCGGAATATAAGCTAGACAAGCAGCGCAACCTTGAAGAAATCCTTGAGCGAGCTGAAAGTGCCAAAGATGGGTTCCGAAAGACGCTGCAAGTCCCGATACCACGAAGAGTATACCACTAAGCGTCACAGCGGCCGGAGTGCCGTACCATCTCACCAGTGGATCGACCGCAGGTGCGCCAATCATCATCATGGAGGATGCCAGAGTCCCGATAACACTGATTTGACCTGAAGTGGCATCACGGAACGGTCCTCCGAGAGTGTCATAGTGTTCCTGGTAGACTCCGAACGAAAAGTTGATGCCGCACGCTGTGAAGACCAGTAGAGCACAGGCACCCGCCATGGAGATTTTGCGAGCGCTCCACCTAGCATGTAGCGATGCTGCTCCATGCTTCGAGGGCAATGACACGGACGAGCTTGCTGCGGCCATCATCAAGGGAATCTTTCTCACGGAAGCGTGTCGGGTGCCGGTGCCCTGGTTTTCGCACGCCATGTGTTCTTCTTGGGCGAAGTAACCAAGGTATCCCTCGGGTTGCCCTCGAAAATGAGCCTGGTGAGTTCGCAGATGGGTATCTTAGGTCGAGACTTGGGCGAGGGCGGAGTAGCATGCACCGTCGAATTGTCCAGTAGATATCCACGGATAATTCAATTCGCTGATTTGGAAATCATGGTTCTAGGCGCTGTAGACATTTTCAAAAACGAGACGCGATACAGAAACACTCCGATGGATGAATCCTAGACATTCTGCTGCCGTCCTGGGAAGCCAAGGGCTTCTGCTCCTGCAGGGCGGATAAAAAACACCCATCATCGTCCACTCCGGCGGTGAAGGCATCTCCGCGGCATCTTCCACCCACCGGTACGTGGATGTCTCGGACGGTCCTTGTGGCGGGCAAAGTCATGCGGTCAGTGCGTTCGATCTGTTCACCCATGTCCTTTCGGTAACATCCCGGGATTTCGTTCACACCGTGCACCCTGCAATGAAGACCTTGCTTCTTTCAAGACATGCCAATGCTTCCGGGACAACGTGAGCTCGAGTAACCGTCAATTCCCGGGGATCGATAGAGTTGCCAGAAGTAAGCGCCATTCGGTCCTGGGTACAGAACGCAGTCTCGATCTGAACATCACGGAAGGGGCGGTACCATCTGGCCACCATTTCTCCAGCAAGTGTGCTGGCACATTTTGGCGGCTTTTTCCCAGGTAGTTGGTCTTGCCGGCTTGCGAGGATTTCATGCCCACCACTTCTTTCAGCAGCTCCCCTCTACGCTCAAGTGGAGTTCGACAGAAGCATGGTCAAGGAGAATCATCACGCCCTCTGGCGTCTGAGACTTTCAATCATCTCTTTTGCCGCGTCTCTGGTTTTCTTCATCTTCACAAGAGGAAGAGCACCTCCACCGGCGGCGTGTATCGATAAGCTGTTCCCTAATTGTATGCGGTTCGAGTTCTCCAACATCAGGCAGTGCTGACTGTGGGACCAGTGCTTGGAAGAACAGCAATCGATTACTCCTGGAAAAACTCCTGGGAATTTCATGCGGTTACACACGTCTATAAAGGTTCGCCCACGGCTGGTCGGGAGGAGGCGTGGGATTTGATCAGTCCATGTAAGCAGCAACTCGACCTCGGAAACATTTTATATCGATCCCTTTCTGACGACCGATTGATCAGATGGCGCTGTTGTTGCCGACCAGATACCTACTTCGAGTAGGAGACCCACTTCAACGCCGACCACTCAGGAGAACGAGCCATTGGTAATTCCGGGAGTCTCCCTCCAGATGACCTGTCTGGTGAGATGAGACCGATAGTCACCTTGAGTCTGCGACCACTTACTGACGGCATCGCAGAAGATGATTCGCCGGGCCTTCTATGAACAACCGGATCCAGCCCTATATACGCTGCCGTCACGGAAAGTACTTGATCAATGCATCGAAAAGTTACGACAAGACTTCTTGTGCGCCTTCGAACCTACGCTCTTTCTCGAAGTCAATTCGAACAAGAGTACCACCGCCCACGGAGTTGGTGCGCACGTGAAATCTGCACACGTTTGCAGAGATTACGACAAAATCGTCAGGTGGGCAAGCGATAACTTCGTGAAGGATGGTCGGGCATTGAAGACGTTCGTAGAGCTGGATCTTTGAAATGGTCGCCGGCCAGAATCAGCTGTACAGTCAAATGCTTCAATATTTGACATGACAAGTATTTCAAGTGTCCAAGACCACTATGTGCTCCTTTGTCCATTGCCTGATAGCAGGTATGTTGTGGCATGTACGGCGAGTCCTCACATCCACTACCTCTCCTCGCTCTGGGTCATTCACAATCAGGTAAGGTGTGGTATCAGCATCACACATCAGTTTTGCTCTCAGCATCTCCAAACAGTGCTCGGCATGAAATAGGACTGGTATCCTTTCACTTGTAAAGAAGTGATTGGTGTAGTTCCAGTCATTTCGATACGTGTACTGACGGACCAGGTTCTGCGTATCAAAATTGTCAGTTGGTGTTTGGAAAAAAATGCATAGCATTCACAACGTACAAGACAATGTAAATCATGGAATCCTTCAAAGAATGCTTGTATGCCTCCTCCCACATCATCGGGGAGGTGATGCCAGTCTCTCTCGTTTGAGGACTTGTTGAACAAAGGTAGTTTATCCTCGGGAATACCCAGCGAGCCGCCTGGACCTGTCAGAATATGCAATCAGCAGTGCACTGTGGGCGGAGATACCTTTCCAAAAGACTTCCCAGGCGTCCTCCAGCACATCTGTGGGTTGGCCCATATAAAGACCCCGAGATTGATAGGCGTCGTCTGATTGATGGTATTCAAGTGCCTCGAGCATTGGCGCTTGAGTGGGTATTAGTGTCGGATTCGTCCCAAGAGCCACTTCACTTACACCATGCATGCATAGCCCGAACACACTGAGAGTCCGTCGGAGGTATCAACGCTGAAACGAGGATTATAACCAAGGAGGCGACAAACAGAAAGCCTGAGATGATGGTTGGCCACGTCGGCCATGTTCGATTCGGCCCCGTTTCGAATGTTGAGTCTGATGTGAGATCGATATCATCAGCATCCGGTGGCAAGAAGGGCGCTTGCTGCTCGAGCTTTTCCAAATCTCCGGCATGCATCGTGTTGGCTCCTGATAACTTGGCTCTTCCAGTAAAAGGTGAGTAATGGTTGGGCTATTTAGGGTAGTGAACGACAGCGCATGAGTTCGACAGCGTGGTGCCTGATTTGCTGCCTGATCAGGCGAATGAAACGTCGATCAATGCCCGTTCGATCAAAACCTCTGACGGTCGCTCGAGCAATGTCACCTCACGATCGAGAGTCGGTCCAGTGGACCGCACGCTCTGACCGCATCTCCACCCGTGTTCATGTCACCATGCGCTTGTATGACAGACGAGGGGTATGTACGCGGCCGCCTTGCACTGCAGCAGTAGTGGACCCGAGTATATGCGTCCGATGACGGACCGCATTGGCAAAGTCAAGGACCATGTCAGAGTTCCATTGCCAACAGCCTTGGACCGGACTGGAGCGGATTAACCAAGGGTAGGGAGTAGCGAGTAAGACCTGCAAGGGCAAGGTACAGAGTTTGGACCAAAAATGAGAAGTTGCATCCATGCCCTTAATAAGACGATATCGACCGCTCCAGACCATTACGGATATGGAAAATTTGTCGCATCGATTGAAATATCGACATAAGCACTACCTCCCGTATGCAGTCCACAGACTGTACGGAGTAGATTCATTGCTATTTGACCCTTCCGAATCTCGACACGCAATTAAGCAACGACGAAAAGCCACGCAGGGCAGAATCTACAATGCAATTCGATCGTGATCTGCCTCGGGAGGGAGGTTGCTTTCGTTCAACGGCATTGGTCCCAGGCGAGCGCGTTAGAATGAATGCACCGTCTTATGTAAAGACTGTCTATGTTGTATGCGTAAAGCAAAGAGCCTCTATTCTTTCGGCAAGGACTGCGCAACGGTCTTCCACGTTTGACTTGAACACATCGGCAATCCATACCAAAATGAAAAGACTGGCAAGCATTCCCATTGCGAACCCACATTGATACCTTAGCCAACCCTCCTGACCAATCCAGGTCCAGAAAAACCCAGGTAGGTAAAACGCTACCACGTGAAGGAACGGCTCGTGCACGATGTAGAACGAGAATGAGATAGTTCCCATGTACTGAATAATCCGATGTTCGAAAGGTCGTTGCAGCGTGCGATCCTGATCAATCGCAAGCAAGACACAGAAGGCAGCAATTCCGTGCCAGAAGCGATAATTCGGGGTGATATCGCATAGTAGCTTCCACCCAAATGTGCAAGCTCGGCCATGGTCATTGAACCGCGGAAAGGATCCCAAAAAGAGGCCGAACATGAGTCCGATATATGCGAACGAGGACCTGACCATCGAACCTGTTGTATGCTCCTTGGCTCCACCTGGTCCGCTGGCGGCCTGTTTGGAGAAGCTCAACTCGCGAATCAACGTGCCGCCAAGAAATGGTGCGATGTATTTTCTGCCGCATAGTTCGCTCCATACAATGCCCAAGCCCAAGGACACTGCCCTCATCCGAGGTCTAGTTCGGGCAAGGCCAAGACACGCCAGAAAAACGACGAGCGTTCCCTGAAATGCGATAGGAATGGTCCAAAGGTGAGGACCATACGCCATAAGCTGCCGCTGGTGCCAATCCCAAGGATTGGTGAGCTCGTAGAGCACGAAGTGACACCAGTCCCCAAGTTGAGCGCCAACGGAATCCAGAGCTGCAGGATGTTCGGGGTTTCGACCAGGCATCAGTTCATAATCGAAGCTAAAACCGCCGAGATGCACAATCAGCATGACTGCACATGTCGAAACGACCGGCGGTAAAAACAACCGAATGGCCCGTCGGAAGGTCGAGCTCGCCATCGAAAGGAAGAGACCCTGCCATGCTTCGTTTCGAGCGAGCTTTAGCGGCTTTGCCGACAAGACGTATCCAGAGACCACAAACATCATTGGTACCCATGGTCCCGCGAACAAGATCCGGAGGAACGGTAAGCGAAGAAGTCCATGGTAGGAGCCATACTGGCCGTATCCATAGTCCAGATGTGGCTGCCACGGTAGTGAAAAGTGGCGAACAAAGACGAGAAGAGCAACAAGACCTCGCATACCGTCCAGGTAGGCGGTTGATCTTGGCGATACTGCGAGATCTGGCGATTGGATCCTGCTGGGCAGCAACCAAGAGGGCAAAATGCATGGCAGTATATGGCTGTGAAAGGCCGATGTCAGCCGTGGGTTCCAGGCGCCAGACCAACTAGTCCGCGTGCTGTGTCGAGAGCTGCCGGCAGTCTCCAGATCTTGTCCATCAAGGAGTCTTTGTTCAGCCAGGTCTGCTTCCATGCTTGGAAAGACAGCGCGCGATGTGAGGAAGGAGGACATGTCGTGAGTTCGAATTACCTCTCGGTCAGGCAGCCTGCTGAGAGGTCTGGACTTTCGCTCTCAGAGCATAAACTTATGCCACAAACAGGTGCAACTCCAGGACCATAACGTCGGCAGAGAGTGCTACAATAACCCAGGAATTGAAATCGTGATTCGATGCATTCCCGAGACCTGTACGCTTCCCATTACCGGGCCAGCAATTCCATTGAAAATTCGTCTACCTCCCTGCAGAAACCATCCCCGGATTGAGCGGGTTGCAAGTGCATCGTAGAGACTCCCGCTCGACCCTCGCCGTCCTGAGCTCCTTGACAATGGCATACCGATACTGGGGCACCAGTGACGACACACCTCCGCGGCATCGCATAGATCGGCGTTGACCATTGGTGGCATTCACACCGCCGACCGACCATTGTGATCCATGGGCCGGCAGTCCGTTCGGTGCTACATGGTTCTCGTCATCGACTGAGCACGATCATTCCACCATCGACAAGCAGTTTTGCGTGCGCTACGTTAGCTTCGCGGCCCCGGCCAGCTCGCACGCATGGATCCGACGCGTTGGGTAAGCCGCGCGCTTCGCAAGTTCAGACACGCATTGATATTACACTCCGAAAGGGATTTCTCATATGCACTCACTCTCACGCTCCGACGAAGACCCGGCCATTGACCGACCGATGACGTTATCAAATCCGACCCGTGGACCTCACCTCCTTGCCAGTGGGAGTGAGTCGAACCATTTCTTTGCAAGGGACCTCCAAGGTCCCCACAAGTCACAAGCACGTCTTGCTACGCCTGCTGACATCAAGGCCAAAAAAGGTGGTCCTTGAGCATCACACCGACATTCGAAGGAATGGCGGGAGTGTGCAGGGTTGTCGACATCAGGAACTGACTCCTTGCACTGAAGCATTTGTAGGAAATCGTACCACAGCACCGCTCCAAAGCGGAGAAGCGCGTCGAAGTGGTTATTAACCTCCTCATCCCAGTCTTGGACCTGAAGTCTACTAGCAGGGTAATATCCTATCGGATTCCAGCGGCTCTCGAATTTGAAGACACAGACAATCCAGCTTTGCCGGCATCTCAAGGACGAGAGCCAGGATGACCTCTTCGACAGCGCAAGAAACTGTTGTCGACTTGATAGCAAATAGCCGATATACGAGCGGTCGACCGGGTCACACCCTAGAGCCTGCAAGAACAGGAGTCCCTTCGAGTCTTCGACGCTATGATGCTGTCAGATGCTGTACGGCGTGTGGACGCATCGGAGTGGACACCTCCTTGTCGTCGGCAGGGGGATATGGTCAGGGCCGGATTGGCCTGATTCTCATCAATCACGGTTTACCCTGGACTTGGCCCATGAAGCCTACAAGGGGGGCGTGCACTCCGATGCGTCCACCTGCTGTACTACCGACTCTGGACCAAAAGCAAGAAGTAGTGCCCATTCCCTGGCGGTCAAACCGGCGACTCCGAACCAATCTCATCTTGGAAAAACGTCGATACTTGCCTGAAAAAGGCAGCGACAAGGTCTCCGGAAGCTAGCGCTGCTTCCCGTATGCAGGATATGGACTGTAAAGCTTGCTGATACAGAGGTGCTCATGCATCCGAGAATACCGCGGATCCAGCAAACTCAAAACAAGCTAATGACAGTCGCAGTCTCCACTAAAGTGATGCTCGGGTCATTGCTCGCATTCGCTGGACGATCCCGGCGCTTTTCCGGTGCACGATGTCCACTGTACAGCAGAGCGTTTCTGTAGCCCTTGCCATAACAGCATGCAACGCAATGTAAGGCAAGGAGACGGTCCGTATTCGGCTGTCTGCGGAAGTGGTTTTTAAGATGCGTAAGACGTGTCGCGCTCGCGCTGAACGGCCGGTCTAGCTATTGCTGACGACGGCTAAGCCGAAAGCGATAGATACTAGGCCAAGAACAGCTTGCTATGTTGCTTGCCATGGCCGCTCCACCGGTCGAGCGGCCATAGCTACTGATCATGTAACCATTGCCTGTTTGGGTGGTTATGTAAGCCGAGCGTTACTGTACACAGACAGGTTGTTGCATTGCGTTGCATGCACTCATGGCAAGGGCTGCAGAAACGCTCTAGCGTCTCAGCACATCGGAGGGATCACCGGCCAATCCTTGTCCACAGGTGAATGGCCGGAACACGAGGCAATTGGCCAATCCGACCCTTGATTTGCCCCCTGGACGCCCACCGCAAGTCCCTCCGATGTGCTCAGACGCTGTACATGATGTACCCTAGCTACGTTCCCGTACAATCGGCGTTCGACGGATCGTGACATTTGGACTGGTTCACCGCCCTACCAGGAGATGCGCTGATCTTTACTTTTTGGTCAGAACCTGGCCGAGTGGAAGCACGAATCGAGCGAGTCTCGCACGTTGGGCATGAGACCGATAATCCCGAGCCAATGCAAAGTCGAGAAATTGTCGATGGAAGCTCGGAGGGGGCAAAGGGGTGGTTCTGGACAGTAAGCGCCATTCCTGTCGCCATCCCTGCAAGCACGAGAGAGGTTGCATATAGTGCCCTCGTCGCGAGATTGAAGTAAGATGTACAATTGTTCAACTTGAACGATTTCAACTTTGCAGCGCCATACAAGCGGGGTTCCGAAATGAAGTTACTCAATCTCTTGCTCGGCCTCGTGGCCGTGACTTGCGTCTCGGCACTCTCAATTCCCCACGCCGGTCGGTGTACCTATGACCACGACATTTCACACCTGCTCATTGAATTATAGCTCCAAACGCAGTCCAGGTCTTCGACTTGAACGAACGCAACGGCCAGGACAAGATCAAGCGTTACGAAGGCGACGTCGAATGGAAGGGCAAGACCAAGCGCTACGAGGGCGACGTCGAGTGGAAGGACAAGACCAAGCGCTACGAGGGCGACGTCGAGTGGAAGGACAAGACCAAGCGCTACGAGGGCGACGTCGAGTGGAAGGACAAGACCAAGCGCTACGAGGGCGACGTCGAGTGGAAGGACAAGACCAAGCGCTACGAGGGCGACGTCGAGTGGAAGGATAAGACCAAGCGCTACGAGGGCGACGTCGAGTGGAAGGACAAGATCAAGCGCTACGAGGGCGACGTCGAGTGGAAGGACAAGACCAAGCGCTACGAGGGCGACGTCGAGTGGAAGGATAAGATCAAGCGTGATGAGCCCGATGTCGAGTGGAAGATCACGCACGAGTAGGTCGACGTCGATCAAGTGAAGTGCTTTGAGGGCAACAGGTGGCAAAGCTATCGACTGTCAAGGCTCGTTACAACACCGTCGGAGAGTAGTCTGGAGGGTTCCATTGAGAAGTAGGATGATTGGTCAAATTGCAATGGCTTTTTCCACTTGCATTATTCGTCCGATCAAATCGAGTCGGCAGTGTTTGCACCGACCAAACCCAGCGTTGCTTTTCCGTGGTTTTGCCCTATTGATCACTATCAGAGATTCGAGCGTCTTTCTGTTGTATAACTCGCTTCTGCCGAGCTGTTTACCATATGGCTTAATACTAGGTTGGTAGCCAAGTGAGTTCGGTGACATGCAGCCGCCCGCATAACATGAGTTCAAAGCGGCAGTGGCGCAAACGTTGGAAATGGTGCCTCAAACAATGTGGCGGTGCTGTCAAGTCTCGAGTTAGCATGTTGATCCTTTGACTTTTTGATGCTGCAGTCCTTCTTTGACCGCTTGACAGACGATTGTTATGAGTGACTGAGGGCGTTTCGCGGCGGTGTTTTCCCTTTGACCGTGCGTGAGGTCTGGTCCCCCGCCGCCGGGATGCTGATGGCACCAATCGATTTGAAACTTGGAAATCGTCTGACATTGAGATCACCGAGATCACCGAACGTTGCTCGCCGCTATCTCTTTATGAAGATGTGTCCTGCTTGTGCTTATACTCCATTACGTCTTCCATGTGCAACGCTGCCTCTTCCACGGGCGGCAGATGCTGGTTGGTATTTCGATGCCACTGCTCATAACGTCCATGTGCCCACTCTCGAATCTTGCCGAAGTTGCGGCACGTATGCGGTCTGTCGGTGTCGATGAAGTTCCTGCCCGTACCGCCTAATGCGGGCCACCAGCGGGTTGGATTGAGCGTGATGTCCGATTGGCATTGAATCGACTGACGGATCAGGTCGATGCAGTGGTCTTTGCGGTCAGCGAACGAAGAAGCATCGCATCAAGAGAAGGTAGAAGAGCTTACCGGTATGATAGCTTTGGAATGTCTTGGACATGGTCGAGTTGTAGCGTGCTGGATTGAGGACCTTGCGAAGGTGGTCCAAACAATGCAACTGATGGAGCACGTCTATCCCAGCAACGTACCCGGCTGTGGTTTCGTTGTCACCCGGGTACTTGTAGTATTTCTTGTAATCCGGACCCCAAGCCTGCAGCGCTTCATCGTCGGAGATGAGGAAGTAGCGATTTATAAGCAGCTCGCTCCACGCACGATCGACTTCGTCACCGTCTTTCCCAAAGTACTCCGTATCGTCTTGGCCGCTGTGAAAGAATGGATCCCCTCGCTCGTCGAACCATGGCCCGTTGATGAAATGAACGGTCTGGGCAGTCCAAGTGTACAGGTCAGCGGTGGCCGAGGTAACGCGGCATTGATGCCGCACGAGACCTGCAGGCAGACAGGAGCCGGCAAAGTCTAGGATTGCTTGTAGGTCTTGTACACATCAGTGCTCACCTCTAGTTCAACAGCCTTTGCCGCGGGTAGGTAGTCGGTAGGGTGGATTTGCTGTGTGCCCAGATCGCAAGATGCGCTGGTCAAGACGAACGTTGTCGCAATGCCAAAGAGGTAAGTGCCCAGGAGGATAGTCGCTGCGAGGAAGACGTTGATGCTGATTCTGCGCCGTTTCTCCGGCTCGAAGCATGTTTGAAGCTCAATCCCAGGTTCCGACGCGAGTGGTGAGTACTTTCCCTTCGCAGAGTCCATGTCTTGGCCGTCTTTTCCGGTGCATAAGGAAAGAAAGGTAGGGAAAAGAGAGCGCAGTGTGACTGACATACTGCTTACAGCGAGTGGCAAGCACGTCGATATGGCCACCTCTAGGATCTGCAAGGACATGGGTGCTCTGATACTCGCCTGGTCCGATCGATCGTCTGCAAGTCGTGGTTCGAACGGTGAGCCGTCCAATAATGAGCCGGTCAGAAGCGTTCTGCAATCGCGGACAGAGGACACGCTCATCTTCCTACTCCTTCCTACCTTGAGGTATGTAACCGTCGAATTCTGACAAGGCCGACGGTTGCCTGCCCGTGAGTATGGACAGTGAAGTCTTTTGCCTCCGAGGCATAGCCGCCGTTCCCTGCCCCCGGTAAGGTAAGGTACCTTACCCGAAACGGCGAAAGGCTGAGCTGAGTAAGCAACCAAACACGTGACCCGGGCTGGAGGGCACCTCAGTCGGATCAAGTCGCTGGACATCCTTTCCACACGACTTTTAGTCCTACCTTCATCAACATGCAACTCTCTCCCTCGCCTTCTCCGCGATGCCGCCGGGTTACTCTGACCCGTTCCAGCTGAAGAAAGCGCCGTCATTCGACACCACGGCTGTTGCAATACTTGCGGACGCCGAAGCTGTCACCAAACATACCACGGCTTTGTGTCATCGACTCGTCCACATTGATCTCGACGACGCCACTTTCTCGAATGTCATCCAGCCAATCGCAGAGGATGAAAACTCGAGATCAGAGAAAGAGAATCACCTTAGATTCTACGCCTCGACTCACCCGGTGAAAGAGCTCCGAGATGCCTCCTACGCGGCAGCTGAAATGTTCAGCAACGCCGAAGCCGAGTTCTTTTCGCAAACGAAATTGTTCGCCCTTGTCCACCGTGTCTGGCAGCAATTCCAGGCCGCCCGTTCCCTCGGTCCAAGTGGTACGGACGAATCTTTCCACTATCTGAGCAAGCTGCATGAAGCCTTCATAGACGGAGGTTGCGGGATTACTGATGCTGCCCGCCGACAAGAATTCGTCGCAAAGAAGAAACGAGCTATTGAGCTGGCCAAGAGTTGTAGGAAGAATCTCGCGAACGAGACGACTGGGTTGTGGCTTACACGGAGCGAGTTACGTGGCGTGCCCAGATCCTTTGTAGCGCAGCTGAGGCACGGCCATGATGAGTATGCCGAGCATGTGTGGGTGCCCACTAAAAATGCGTACAGCTCGCGTGTACTTGAATCTGCCACGGAGGAGGCCACTCGGAAGAAGATGTATTATGCAGTGATGAATCGCATGCCAGACAATGTCCCGCTACACCGAGAACTTGTTCTCCTTCGAGATGAAACAGCCCAATTGTTAGGCTGGTCTAATCACTTCGCTTCCAAGACCTCACGAAAGATGGTCAAGACTGAAGCGGTGCATCGGCTGCTGTCAGAGGTTCGTACGGCTCTCCGACCGGTTGCCGAGCGGGCTGCCGATGAGTTACGGGCTTCCAAAGTTGAACAAGCGCTCGCAGACAGTGACAACGACTCAACTGATGAGATCAAGCTTTACTTCTGGGACAAGGCCTACTTCGAGAAGCAAGCTGATCTGAAGCGGAACGGAACCGATGGTCATGGAATCCCCGTGTCAGAGTACTTCGAGCTCAACTCGACTCTGGCCAAGCTTCTTCAGATGTACGTCCATATATTGGGCGTGAGGCTGGTCCCAGTTGAAACCGCTGCTAGTATCTGGCATGAAGATGTTCAAATGTTCTCCGCATGGGCAGTGGACTCCGAGCCCGACTTCCTGGGATACGCATACTTCGACTTCTTCCCTCGTGAAGGAAAGTTTACGCACGCTGGCCAGTACACCCTGCAAAAAGTGCGCATTCCTTTCTTCGGATCCTCAAGATGTATGTTTGCTGACTAGATCCACAGAGGTTCCAGAAGCCAGACGGGAGCTGGTTTCATCCTTGTTCGTGCTTGGTAATGAACTACCTGAAGCCTACCCCTACGAAGCCCACTCTACTAGATCTCAACGATGTACGAAGTCTGTTCCATGAATTAGGGCATATGTACCACAACTTGCTCAGTCGATCCCGATACTCAAGGCTTCACGCAGTCAGCAGCGACTTCGTGGAAACTCCTAGGTAAGTCCAATGGGCAGAAGTCTGTTGTCGAGCTCGCAAATATCTCTCGTGTTGATATTTCTTTGGTGAGCAATCGCTGATTCTATCACCCGACGTCATCACAGCATGATGCTAGAGCAATTCTTCTGGGATCCACAGGTCATCGAGGATGTGTCGCTTCACTACTCGTATATTAGTCCCACCATGAAGGAAGCATGGCTTGCCACTCCCAGAGCTCAGCGACATGGCAAGGCAGACGACGCCGGCACTGGAGAAGCTCCACGCAAGATCAGCCGCCAACGTGCCATCTTACTGGGGTCGAACGAGACCAGTAGGCGAGTGCGTACGTCACTGAACGAGCTTTTCTATGCGATGTACGACATGCAGGTCCATAGCCCCGCCTCGCACGACGAGCTTGAACAGACAAACTTGGCCATGCTCTACAACAAATTGCGATGTGAGATCTTTTGCATGCACGGAGGCGAGGACCTGGAAGGATGGGAGTATTGTCAAGGCCAGTCGGTGTTCCGCGCTATTAACGGGAAGTATGATGCTGGGTACTATGCTTACATCTTGTAAGTGATGACGAGCGATCAAGTCCAGCGTTGGGATTACTGACGAGATGTAGGGGTCGTCTGTTCGCTATCAATATCTTTGAGGCTGGGTTCGCCGGTGATGTCTTGAGCAGAGAGAACGGGAGGAGGTATCGGGAACTGGTACTCTGCATGGGTGGAACACAGCCGGAGATGAAGACGTTGATCGATTACCTGGGTCATGAACCGAGTTCAGCACCGTACCTGGCGTGGCTTGGAGCAAACCAGGATGCATGTCCGTAAATGTTTGCGCATACGGGGAGAGGCGAATGGGGATCATGCGATTGCGATTTGTCACATCATCTCATCAAAATCAGGCTTCGTTCCCATGCACCCGATGGAGGCTGTGGTCGTGGTCTGCAAGGAGAATGAGGATTCAACGCCATTGTCTCTATGTGGAACCTCAAATGCGTTGAGTGTGCTCTGATGGCGAGCGATCGACCTCCCTCAAGGCTGAATCTGTACATGTGAATCTGCGTGATGGCTCTCCTAGCACACAGAATCTAAGCTTCAGTTGAGTTACCTTGAGAATGCATGCATTCTTGTAATACCTGCAAATACTAGTGCCTTCTTGCTTTCTATCGATTTGAAGCTTGAATTTCGATGACAGCATTCAGGATCTACGTTCTATCCTCAGTGCCATATTTGATTACTGATCAGCTCGTCATTGGAATACTAATCACTGAGAAGGACGGATGCTATAGATTCGCAAACACAACATCAATACCATGCCTCAAGATCCACGACACTAAAGCTCAACTCCAAACCAATACCTCACCTCCACGCACCTTCAAAATGCCCATCTGGAAAATCTCCCACTCCTCCACCGTCTTCACCGACCCCTCCGAAAAAGCCTCCCTCGCCCGTGAAATCACAGACTGGTACGTCAACACGGCGAAGCTGCCCGACTACTACGTCAACGTGACCTTCTACAAACTCCCCGTCGAGGACTTCTACACCGCCGGAACCAGCAATGCCGACAAAGTGCTCATCGAAATCATCCACATTGCACGCCATCAGGATCCGAACAACAAGGCTCGATCGAAGGGTATGATGGACACGTTTGATGGGATTCTGAGGCCGTACACGTTGGATCGAGGATTGAAGTTGGAGTATAATATTATTGATGCGCCGGCTTGGTTGTGGAGGATTAATGGGATCGATCCGCCGGAGAGTTTTGGGGAGGGGGAGGAGGAGAAGGCGGAGATTAGTCGGAAGCGGTTGGCGGAGCTTGAGTTGGGGGTGGGGGGTAAGTAGAAGGAGTTGTGGCTTACGAGGTGCTGGGGAGAGTCGTGTGAAATTGGCAGAATGTCTGAAGGATTGTATCACGGCAACCGGCCAACTTTCTCCACACCTTCCCATCCCTCCCTCGCGCTTGCCACAACGGCATTCACGAATCCCTCCATTCCCGTGCCACTGCACTCTAACAGTTGCCAAACATCCTTTCCTCGCCCCTCGTTCCCAGCAGTCCCGCTTGATATCTGATCTCGCAAGTTTCGCACTGATAGAGCATCTCGTCCTCTCCTCGCCGATGCCATGACTTCTCGAACGAGGTCTTCGACCAATGATCTGAGGTCAGACAGGCCAGCTTTGAGGTCATCTGATACGGAAGCATGCTTGGGAGGAGTGAGGAGTCGGCGGCAGGTGACGAGGATGGTGCGGAAGACGTCCAGGAGCGCGTAGTGAGTCTGAAGCTTTTCGGCCAGGTTGTCGGCCGAAGCTGGGTCTGACAGAATGTCGTTGAGCGGGAGATCTTTGACGCAAGCCGACAAAGCTGTGAGAGCATCGCTGCGGGCCTTCTCTCCGGCCTCGTCATCGGACGTAGTCGATGTGCGTGGGAAGGACAAGAGAAGCTGTAGCGTTCTTCTTGTGATTTCTGCGCATTTCTCCTCGACTTCGTTTACACCCTTCGACTCTTTGCTGTCTGTCAATTGTTGTTCCAGAAGCTGCAGCAAGGTCTGTGAATCTTCGATCAGCGGCACCTGTCCATTGGCGAGAGAAGCCGCAACATCGGCCGCCAATATCAGCAACATCCACCTCTCGTCGACCTTGCCTATCTTGCCATCTCCGTATAAGGCCTCTTCAACATTGAAACCGTACTCAAAAGCCGCGTGGAAGTCTCTCGAGTCGTTGCAATTACGCCAGTTTGCCAGTACTCTGGGTCCCAATGCATCCACCGCACTTTTGCTCCCTGCCTTGCCCGTCATTCGAGCGATGCGGCGGTGTTCCAGAAGAAGCATTCGCCTCGGCAGACTCGTCCGTAACGTCGTGCGAAGAGCTTGCAAGTCGAAGATCATCCCGCTCTGACCGTGATCTGGTACTCCGGCTTCTGTATCTGCCAGGCGAGACTCGTGGCGCGGATAGATTTGAAGAGCTTTCGCAGAGCGTTCGTGTGGGTCGAGGACGTCCTGAGATGTCGATGATGTGGAGCGGAAGGGCTGTGTTAGGGATAGGCGGGTAAATAGGACATGGCCGACGGTGTCATTCTGGACCTCTTTGATCTCGAGGGAGTTGTAAAAGTGGGCGGCCAGGGTGCCAAGCCGTAGGCGCATATAGAGGTAAACGAGGATTAGCCTGGCTTCGTGTATGTGCGGGTTGTGAGATAGCAGGGTTTCGGCAACGAAGGCTGCTTGGAGGAGCGGAATTTGAGAGCCGCTGGTGGTGAAGACATGGACCAAGGAGGAGATGGCGAGAAAGGCGGCGTCGGCAGGACCGCGAGATCGAGCGAGGTCCTGATCTGAGATCGCATTGTGGAAGAGCCGAATGGTCTCCTCTGCGAGCTTGACAAAGTCTTCCTCAGGCGCGGAGTTCTTCACGCTTCCAGAAAAAGACTCCTTCAATCTCGCAACGTTCGTTTCCAGCTTGTCTCTTGGCGATGGTCCCGCGGCATTATTTGTCGTATTCGCAGTCGGCAACACCACCTTTTCGCTCAAACCCAACGCCTCATACACCTCCCTGCTCTCCCGGAATGGCCTCTCCCGAATACCCTCCAGATCTTCCTTCATCCCCTGCCTCGCAAGTATTTGACCAACAACTCTACAGTCCAAATCCTTCTCATCGTCAAAATTCTCCTTCACCGCCTTCTTCGCCAACATCACCGCCAACCTTGCCTGCAAATCCTCGTTCGAAGTCGACAATAGCTGCGTATACGCCGCATGCGCCATGTAAATGCTTCGATTCTTGGGTTGGAAAGCTTTCCATGCAATCAGGGTCTGCTGCGCATCTTGTAGTCGATTGTCGATGACGGCTTGAGAGAAGCGTACACTCAAGATGTCAAGTTTGAGATATGATGTGTTGGCAGATTTGAACGCTGCTGTCCACAATGCGGAAACTTGAGGCCCTGAAGTGAGCGGTATCGGGAAGGCGTTCTTCTGCGCAAGGATCACGGAAGCCTCGACGTTGACCAGACTTTGGATGTCCTGTATCGGCGGAGTGTGAGCAACGATTTGGTCCAGCGTGGCAGCGTATTCCTGATTGCTGTCGCAGAGGAGCTGGAGTTTTGTGATCAGGAGATTTACATCCTTCGGGTTTTTGGAAAGCAGGGTATTGCATCGGGAGATTCCTTCCTTGTGTGCATTGCGAGAGGCATATTCCTCAAAGGTCGGATATCGTGCCATGGCGTTTGATATGAAGTCTTTTGCTCGTTGCTACCACATCATTTTGTGCAGCTTTTTCGAAGTCGGAATGTGTTATGGCAGTGAGGTCCTTGTTTGGTCTTGGTGTGGTCAGTTCGCGAAGTGCCGTTCCACGATATCCAGCCAATATCGCGAAATTGTTGTCTTTACTTCTGTCTTTACTTCATCATCTCCAAATATCCAACCTGACGTCCACGAAAACGGCTGCTGACTGATCCGAATCGTCGTTCCGACCCCACGCGATCTCCAAAGCTTAAGTCCGTGCAGCTCCGCGTCTCCGTCTCGAATGCAACCTGTCCATTGACCTCGACTTTCGTTGCCTCTCTCCTTGCACACCTGATCTTCTGCCAACCACACGAAAAGCTCACCACGACCAGCTAATAAGCCCTTCACCCGCCCTCCAAGTACCACCTCCAATCCATCTCCTTCGCATACGCGACAACCCCTTCCACAATCAGACACAATGGCACGTCTCCCTCGAGTCCACCGCGTGCCTATCTCCAGCTAACCCCATTTTGTGTGCACAGGTCCAAACCCCTCAACAACGCAAAGCGAACATCGCCTTCGCCCGTACCCAAGAGAAGAAAATGGGCCGCGCACCGAGCGATACTCCCGTCGTGGCCAAAAAGGAGAAGGTCCAAAAAGCGCCGATTAGTGCCGGGTGGTTGTGTAAGTCTCTGTGTGCTTCTGGCTATACTCCGTGGATGGTTGAGAGGGTCGTGGCTTGAGGGTCATGTCGGAGGATGCAAGAGAAAGAGGAGGATTAGGGAGACTCGATACCCAGCTGGGATAGAGGAGAGACATTGGAACACTGGTGAGGGATTGCTAACGATGTGGCTTGGATAGATCTTCTCCTCTTCGTCGTCTGCGGAGGTCTGGTGTTCGAGCTCGTACGGTTGATCCTATCCGGTGCTGGAGGTCTGTTCTAGACAACCGGACAGGGAGCGCGAAACTTTACGGGAGGGACACATTTCTTTCTGAATGCATGGGAGCGGACGGGACTGGAAGAAGCATCGCGATTTCGATACGGCATTTCTGGTTGCGAACAATGGGTGAAGGAGCTGAGGCCTGGTAGCTGGAAGCGAGAGAGCCAATAGGAGAGGATAAAAGCCGTGAGTTGATGGTTTGCGGAGGCAGGCAGTGCGTGCCGGCATTGGAAAGGGGAATGCTTAAAAGCCGTGGACGACGTTGTCAGGGAATTTCATGGAAGTGCTTTGTACAGCCAAAAATCATTTGCTCAGAGGAAAAGTCTAGGATGCGTCTGTACTGTCTGGCAGATCTCGCATGAACCCCCCAAATAGCGAGGGCTAAGTGTATCCGCACTGGTGTTTCACGCCCAGCCAAAGCCCACCCCAATCTCAAATGCATCAAATACATCGAGGTATCATATATCCAAAATGCAACCAACGCCTCCGAAACCCAGCGCATAGAACAAAACTCACGACGTATTCATCTCCGCGCTCCTCCGCCCTTCCTCTTCTTCGCTCCACTCCCAGCACCAACCACACCTTTACCCTTCTTCCCTGCGGAAGCTTCACCACTCACACCGCGCTCATCTCTCCGCGCCACGCTCCCATCCAGCCCGACTTCAATCCTCACGCCTTGATCGTCGCTGCTGCCCTCGCTGTCTTCATCCTCTTCCTCCGGTGTAGACCCATAACTCTCATTCGAGCGCACACGGTCAAACCCAGGATGGAGAGGGACATCTCTGCCATCTCTCGGAAGCGGACTCCTCGACCTACCGATCGGGGAAGCAGACGGCACATTGCGGCGAACATTCGCGTAGCGGATGTTCTCGACTGGGCTTCCAGCTGTTTCTCGGCTATTTGGACGAGCGTAGTCGCGGAGTGGAACCTCGGCAGGACCAGAGCGGCGGACGCGTCTGAGATCTGGAGGTTGGGCGGCTGAGGTGCCTGGTCTGACGGTGGCGTAGTAGTCGTCAGTATCCTGATCGTCGACTCGGTAGCGTGATGGAAGAGTTGGATAAGCGTAGTCGCGGTCGTAGTCATCGGTGTATGTATCGTATTCATAGCGAGAGGTGTAGAATGGACCACGTTGAACGTGGTCCTGGCTCTCTCGCGCGGGGTCCTGTCCATTGCCACTGCGAGGGCGCTCTCTCGGGTTGAGACCCCGAGGTCGGGACGATTCGGGCGAGGAAGCGACGCGGTGAGTGTTCGATACTCCGCCGCCTGGACTTACTGCGTATCGTGAATTGGAGCGAGGGCGAGAATTGGTTGCGTAGCGAGCGTTTGACCCGGGTGGAAAGTTTGTGCCCATGCCGTGGTACTGGGAGAGAGGAACGCGGTTCGTTTCCGGTGATGGCAGAGATGGGGCAGCATCCAATTGCAGAGAGTTCTTCCGTGAGGTATGACGAGATTTTGATTTGGTTGGAGACGAGGACCCGCCGAAGAATGTGGTCTTTTTCTTGGGTTTGACGGTCGACTGCTGACCAGCCAAGCTCGCGGCGCTGCTGGATCGACTGCCCGTCTTTATCTTGGATTTCGAGGATGCGGTTGCTGCCGTGGCAGACTTTGTGGCTTTGGGGGTAGCGGGAGGAGAAGCGAGAGATGCTGTGCTGGCCGGATCGACGCGACGATTATTGGGAGAGAGGATCGGAAGGTGTCCGGCACGTTGGAGCTCTAGCGCTGCGATCTCTTCTGGAGTGAGATCGACATTCGTCCGGCCTTGCGATCGGGCCAAGGCGATTCGTTCGTAGGCGGATTGAATGAGGAGTTCCTCTCGGCTGGAAAGAACAGGTGGGATCGGGTATGTCTGCAATTGTTGTTGGTCCGAGAAAAGCCTCCTCTGAGGCTGAATTTCATCCGCGAAATAGAGACGGTCGTTGTCCAGTCCTCCATAGGTTGAACGTCGGTTGTGGCGGGACATGTTCCTATTTCTATCGTCTCCTCCACTTTCGTCCTCCTCATGACTGTCCAACTCTTCCACATAATACCCTCCTCCTTCATCGTGTTGCTGCTGTAATAAATGTTGGTGTTCTCGCTCATCATAGCGATCACGGAGCTCCCAGTCTTGCGGCGGTTGGGCGTGGTAGGGATGGTTGGAATAGGGAAACGGTGATTGTTGATGTGCAAGTCTTCTTCGCCTATTGTTGTTGACAGGATTAAAATTATCCATTCCCACCCCACCCCTCGAAGCTCCGGGCGGTCTTCCCTGTTCATAGGGCGAAGTTTGCGCGGCCGACCACCTAGACCGCCTCCTCGGAGAAACTGGCTGCAACGTCTTTTTCCATGAAAGCGGCGTGGCCGAGGATGGTCACACCAGAGGCTCCGATCAGCCAGAGCATGGAGGAGAAAGGACTCGCCCAGAAGAAGAGTGGCTAGGAGGTGTCAGTGTATGAGGGCCGACAACAGCCGTGGACGAAACTCACCGTCGCAATGACGAACAGTCCAGTGTACAATTGGCTGACCGACGCTTTTGCGAATCCGACATCCAAATCTCTTCCTTCCAGTTTCCCAATGCCCCACATACCACCAATGACGAAGACAATGACGAAGAACAGGACTAAGTTCGTCAAGAGACTGTAGATGCTGAGCATGACGAAGAGGGCGGCGTAGTTGGAGGAGAAGTAGGACAGGTTGTAGTTGACGCGGTTTTGCACCATGGCGAAGTCTGCGGGTTTGGACAGTCGCTTGACGTCGAAGAATTCGGTGATGGGTCGTAGATTGGCGAATCGTGAGGTGATGGATTGTCCGCGGACAGAGTCGAAGCGACCGGAGAGGCTGACATTGTTGGTTAGTGTGATGTCGAGAGGTTGGATGCAAGTTGTGCTGGAGTGGTGTCGCGGGGGTGTCCAGGACGGTGAGACTCACTTGAGACGGTCGGTCAGAGCACCGAGAGGGATGTTGATGCGTGCCATGATAACGGTTGTTGGAGGATGTCGTCGAGGTGAGTTCGCGTGCTACTGTCGAGGGAGTTGTGTTGGCGCAAACAGATTGTCTCTGCCTGTTCAGCTGAATGTCAGTCAAGCAGCCGGAGGTGGAGAAGAAGGCTCGACGCACGTGAATGTCTGATGGTCGACAATGGATGATGTATCTCGTCAGCGGTTGATTGTCGGGAGAGTCTGGTCGTTGTACGGGGCGCGTGGAGACAGCAATGTTTCCTTCTCGGGCGCCGTTCCCTCCAAAAGACGTGTAGCACTTCGGTCGAGGGGACAGGGGGCGGAATAAATTTGGTGAGAGCGGCTAGGCCCGAGGATCGCATTTCCCGTCCGCCATGCCTGACCAGTGACCTGGATTCTGAATCAACCCGGATTCATGCCCCTTTCACGGACTTGCAGTTAGTGTGAAGGAATAAAATCGCACAATAATGTTGATGTCGAGAAGAAGAAGAAGGATGGATAGAAAAGAAGACTCGAGAGGGGGGATCCGCGGATGTCTTGAAACCTACACGTCGACAGCTGCAGCTAGAACTACCCTGAGAACTGAACTAGAACTATTGCCATGGCCGCATGCAGCACGGCACGTCCACTTTCACCGAGTGCTGTAAAATGCAATTCCAGCACGTCTTCTCCGACAATCTTACGGTGAGAGGAGTGCACGTAGGGATTGCTCGTCAACCAAGGAAGTGTCGCGCTGTCCTTTCTTGTCTCTACCACAGTACCACTCAATCAATCCCCACTAGCGACTTTCTGCCACCTCACACCTCCATCTGCACTCCACACCCGTCGACTCTCTCCCCTACACCTCCATATCACAACCCTGTCCTATCACCATGCGACACCTCACTCGGGCAGCATTGCTGCTCTTCACCACCTTGACCGTCTTGGTCGCTGGCTGGTCGAAAGAGGTATGTACCAATGCTGTCTCAATACCCGTCTCCACTTCACACTAACACACTCTCCCTCCACAGGACCACGAAATCTTCCGCCTCCGCGATGAGGTACAAAAATCCGAAGGCCCCAATGCCACTTTCTACTCCTTCCTCGCCATCCCACCATCCGCCAACAACGACGACATCAACCGAGCCTACCGCAAACTCTCCCGCACCCTGCACCCCGACAAAGCCCGGAGCGCCTACATCGCGTCCTACAATGCTCCTCCGCCCATCGCCAAGTCCAGCACGGACGGCAAAGCCTCGAAACCGATCGTCAGCAAGAACAAGAAACCATCCGAGTCGGAATTGAAGAAGTTCCACCAAAAGGCTACAGCTCGATTTGAAAGATTGTCGCTTGTGACGAATGTCCTGCGTGGGCCAGAGAGGTCGAGATATGATCACTTTTTGAGGAATGGCTTCCCTGCGTGGAGAGGGACGGGATACTACTACGAGCGTTTCCGCCCTGGTTTGGGAACAGTTCTCATCGGTCTGTTCATCTTCGGTGGTGGAGCTGTTCACTACGCCGCTCTGTGGGTTGGATGGAAACGGCAGCGGGAGTTTGTGGAGCGCTACATTTCTCACGCACGGAGAATGGCCTGGGGTCAGGACGGCTCTCTGAGCTCGATTCCTGGGTTGGGAGGAGACACGAATGGCTCTGCGTCACCTGCCGCCGGCAGTGGAGACGAGAGCATGCAGTGGAACCGCAGACAAAAGCGCGAAATGGAGAAGCAGAAGAAGAAGGAGGGTAAGCCGGGTTTCAAGAGTCCCAAGGCGGTGGAGAAGGCGAAGACGGATGGTATTTCCTCTCCTGTCGAGGCACCTGCCAGCCCTGTCGATGGACCTGTGGGTGCGAAGAAGCGGACTGTGGCGGAGAATGGAAAGGTGTTGATCGTGGACTCCGTCGGCAATGTGTTCCTGGAAGAGGAAACCGAGGAGGGTGAGAGGAAGAACTTCCTCCTCGACGTAAGCCACGCATTTCTCCCTACACTGCATCGAGGCCATCACTGACATACATCACAGCCGGAAGAAGTCCCCGCGCCAACGATCTACGATACCGTCCTCGTCCGCCTTCCCGTGTTCCTGTACAACGTGTCTCTGGGCCGTGTATTGGGTCGCCAAACAAGCGGCTATGTTCTACATGAGGTGCTCGAGGACGAGGAAGAGGAGGAAGAGCCGCAGGACGTGCAGACCTTGAGGAAAGCGGCGACACGCACAGGGCATGAGAATCAGGATGCGAGAAGGCGGAATAAGGCCAGGTAGATGTCGGGTGTTGAGGATAGAGTATTGCGGGTGGTAAAAGTCACGATTTGGCAAAAAGCGAATGTTGTATACAATATCGAGGGGACTGAATATCCAAAAGCCGGAGAGCATCATAGAGATTTCGCGTGTAGTACAACAGGAAGCAGGTCTGATCGAGTCAGATGATGAGTCTTTCCAATCAGCACTTCCATCATCAATCCTCTTTTTCAATGTCCATGGCGAACGTGACCTGCATCTCTCTGGACGGTTTTTCAACTCTCCTCTTGTGTGAGGGACAAAGTTCAAAGTCCCTGACACTAAACCTCATCCAGCTTACGGCGACATCCGCCCCCAGCCAAAAAATATGTCCCTGTCGATGCTGTGACGCACCTTCCAATGCCATAAAACACTCATATCCAGATCTCACTTCTTCAAGAATAACCATCATCCGGAAACGCATCAAAGACAACTTCGCCCAAGATGTCTTCTTCACCACTAACTTTGCACATCCGCGCGGAAACCAAGCCCCTCGAACATCGCACCGCTGTTCCGCCCAAGGTTGCGAGGAAACTTGTCGAGGCGGGTTACGTGGTCAACGTCGAGCGGAGTCCATTGAGCATCTTCCCGGACAACGAGTACGAAGGAACAGGAGCTACGCTTGTGCCGACTGGTTCTTGGACGGAAGCACCCAAGGACCATATCGTTGTGGGATTGAAGGAGTTGCCGGAGGAGGATTTCGCGTTGGTGCATACGGTATGTTGTTGATCAGTCAGATTGATGGGGTAAGAACTATGTGCTGACGATGTTGTGTGTGTAGCATGTTCAGTTCGCACATTGTACGTTGTTGGAACGAGGACTATGGAAGGCTAGAGTCGGAACTGATGAGGTTTATAGGCTATAAGAATCAGGGCGGATGGGAGAAAGTCTTGAGTCGATTCCCGAGAGGTGGAGGGACGCTGCTTGACTTGGAGTTCCTCGAAGATGGTATGTTTGTCAAGTTTACGACTTGAACTAACGTGTGCTGACATACTCTCAGAGCAAGGACGACGAGTTGCGGCTTTCGGCTACGTATGACTACCGTCCACACTCCTCAAATGCTATGACTGACGTTCTTCAAGCACGCCGGATTCGCAGGAGCAGCTCTCTCCCTCATCACATGGGCCTGGCAACTCGAGCACGGCACCTCCAAGCCCGTGCCTGGAGTCACCGCCTACGAGAACGAAACACTCCTCGTCAACGACGTGAAGAAAGCCGTCGAGAAGGGCAAGTCGATCGCCGGCCACCTTCCGCGAGTTCTGGTCATCGGCGCTCTCGGACGTTGTGGCCGTGGAGCCGTCGACCTCTGCGTCAAAGCTGGTCTGCAAGACATCCTCGTACGTTGCGTTTTCCTCGTTCACAAACTCGAACATTTCACTGACCGTCTTTCTAGAAATGGGACCTGCAAGAGACCAAAGCCAAACCAGGCCCCTACCAAGAAATCATCGAGTCCGACGTCTTTGTAAACTGCATCTACCTCTCCGCCAAAATCCCTCCATTCATCGACGCACCTTCCCTCGCCTCCCCGACCCGCAAACTCAGCGTCGTCTGTGACGTCTCCTGCGACACCACGAATCCACACAATCCGATTCCGATTTACTCCATCAATACGACGTTTGACAAGCCCACCGTGCCTGTGGAACTGTCCTCAGAGGCGAACGATGTGCCGTTGAGTGTGATTAGCATCGACCACTTGCCGAGTTTGTTGCCGAGAGAGGCGAGCGAGGCATTCAGCGAGGCATTGTTGCCGAGTTTGTTGGAGTTGAAGGAGAGGAAGACGGCGCGGGTGTGGAGGCAGGCGGAGAAGTTGTTCGAGGACAAGGTGGCTAGTCTGCCGAAGGGTTCGTACTAGAGTCATGGCCTTGAT
The DNA here is from genome assembly GCF_000219625.1 of Zymoseptoria tritici IPO323. NCBI lineage: Eukaryota > Fungi > Ascomycota > Dothideomycetes > Mycosphaerellales > Mycosphaerellaceae > Zymoseptoria > Zymoseptoria tritici. The sequence goes on along the minus strand of NC_018212.1, from coordinate 1,304,323 downwards.
GAGAATTCGGGAGCCGGTGTGAGGGTAGTGTAACCAGGTAGCAACCAACACGTGTAAGCAGTCTGTAGACGAATGTCTATATTGCCTACCGAGTGAAACGAAGGGACGCAAAAGGGAGCAAACAGGCCCGATTCAGGCCCGGAGCAGCAACACCGGTCGTTCCCTGACAGCCGGGATGTGGAAGGCGCGGTTTTCATGGACAGCGCAACGTCGTAACGTCGGAGAACAAGTCTGACAAACGATTTCATTGCGGCGTCGGGACAATCTTTCACTGCGGGCCGCGAAAAATTCATTGACAAGACGGCGTAGAATATCGTCTCTGGTCTATCGAAGAGGGCGTAATGAGTGGATACTACTCACTGTGAAAGAACGCATCCCTGGTCCGATATCATGAATGTTGCACTCTGCTACCATCATTGATCAAGCAAGGCTCACGACAATCGACGTTCGGAATCGTCGGAATCATTGCTCAAGGGGCGGTTGAATGCTGTCAACTCCGGGGATCATGCCTGGAAGATCCTGCTCCAACGAAAGTTCAATAGTCTCTTGCGATGCCTGTTCCCGGACAGGCAGAAGCAGTGTTGTACATAGTAATAATAATAGTAAATTGTACCCTATTTACTCCTTACTATTACTAAAAAATCGCGTACTAATAGTAATAGTAATAGTAATAATTTTTTAAAAAAAATATTAATAGTAATAGTAATAGTAAGAGCGAATAGTAGATAGTAATAGTAATAATAATAATATTTAGATACAAAAACTAGATATATACTATATAGCTATATATTCCTTGTCTATAGCCTTATAATACCTATAATATATAGTTATACCTTAATATTTATATATATAAGTAATATATTCTATAGAAATAGATATATATATTATAATATCTCTAGCTAAGTATAATTATAGGTTAACTTTAAATATGTTTGTTTGTTTGTTTGTTTGTTTGTTCCATTTACGTCCTTTCGGAGTCCAAGACTATGTAGGACGGCTTTGCCATAAAGGCAAAGCAGTAGATCTAGTTACAATTAGATTTTTCGGTATTCTTTGACCTTAGGGGAGACCCCGTGCCTAAGGCAGGACCTGCAAGCAGAATCTGCCGAAGGACTTTAAAACAGCGCAAGACAAAGGAAATCAAACGAGTGTCGTTGTCTACAGCCGGGGCTGCAGAATTTTCGCGCTAAGCTTTTTGTAGAATTTTTAGCGGATCCTTCCGCTTCGCACACACGCTGCGAATTCGAAAGAGAGAGGAAATGCATTGCAGTGCAAAAAGCAGTGCAGGAGCGACGCAGATGCGCAAATGCGCAGATGCGCAAGCAGCTATCTAACTCGCTGTCTTCTCTTGTCCTTAATATGCCTTTGTAGTATCGTAGTAGCAGTTCTATCTACGACAACGCAGGTTAATCGTAGAGTTGTAGATTCCACCGAGTTCTAGCTCTTTGAAGTGCATGTATGCTTCCTTTCGAGGGCGACGACGTCTCTACTAGAGAAGGGACATGCGATTTCGATTCGGATTTCGAGGAGGTGCGCGTATAGGACAGAGTGGACTGCCTCTTCTTCTTCTTCTTCTTCTCGTTCGTAGCGTAGAGAGCTGTTCGTTCGAATCGTACTGTCGTTCTGTAGCTTGTATCTTCGAGGGGAGGCGTGCCTCCAGGTCGGTTATTGTTGTAAGGGAAGAGGGATCGACGGCCTCTCCAATCCTCCTGAGGAAACTTGGCTCTGCGATAGTATCGCAGGTTCGTAGCCGGCACCGCGTACAGGTGTTCCTCGTCGCCGGCCTAACTTTAAATATATTCTATATAGTATATACTATTATATATACTCTAACTAAGTACTCTCCGAGTTTTCGTCCTCGCTAGAATCTAAATACTCTATAACCTTCTCTTTTCCCTTATTTAAAGTACTATTAATATCTATATCGTCTTCGGTATAATCGAAGTCGTTTATAGTACTCTCTTCGTCGGGAACTACTCCTAAACACTTTAATATAATAAGCTTTTTAATAGTATCCGGCCTAAGTCAATTACGCTTCTTAGTAACTATATCTCCTACTCTAGAGAATACTCTTTCGGCCGGAGCCGAGGTAGGTATTATAGCTAGATAGTCTCGCGCTATTTAAAATAGAATAGGGTATTTATTCTGTACTAATCTCCAATACTCGTCTATTCGCGTTTTTCTAATAGATCGCGGCTCGGCTAGATAAGTATCTACTTCGTTTATATTAGTAGAAGCAAGTATACTACTTTCTTTAATAAATAAGTCGTCCGAGTCGCTTTCTAAGCCTAAAGACTGCGTAGACATAAAGCTCGAGTCGAGTATACTACTACTAGCCCGAGACGTTATAGTATTACTAGTAGTAGCCGTAGTAGAAGGTTTTTTATTTAGCTCTCTTGCTTTAGTATCTCTATCTTTATATAGAGTATATATATCTTTAAAATGTGTTATAATCTTTGTAATAGCGTCTAAACTAGCGTCGTATTTCTCTAATACATCTGTCTTATATCTAGGATCGAGAAGAGTAGCTATATAGTAGTACTTTAACTTATCGAAATTCTTATCTAGAGTACTAAAAATTAGATAATAGTCTAGTAATTTAACTTTAGCTTGCCCTAAACCGTAGTGTAGTAAAGGATATCTTTTCTCTAAATTATACTTAGGATCCGAAGAATATAGAAGCTTATTTATTGCTTTTTTTAACTTAGCAACGATAATTATAGTATTAGAAATAGTAGTATAGTTATGCGCTTGTATTTTAATTGTAGGTCTTCTAAAGATTTAAAGTATATCCCGTACTAGCTTTAGATATTCCTACTCGTCCTCGTCTATAGTAAAGCTTTCTATATTATATTTACTAGTATCGCCGTTTGCTATTCTATTAGCCTCGGATAGAATAAGTACTATTATATTTTCGAAGTGTAGAAACCGGTCTATTATTTTCTAAGTTAAAAGCTACCGTGTATCGTTATCTCTTACTAGTTTTTCGGGATTTTTAGTAATTCTTATATTAGTATCTAGCTTAAGCTTATTAGGATCTCGTTGGTTTTTAAGCTGTACCCGTTTATAAAGACTATTCTTTAAATAATGATTATTATTAAAGGCCGATATTATACTCTTAATCTTACCCGGTAGTGCTATAATAAAGTTATATTGCTTAATACTTTCTTCCGTCTTATATAAGTCCTGTCTTATATTAGCTAAACGCCCTTTAAATATTTTAGTATCGTTTCTAACAAAGAATAGATAATGTAGTAGAGAATTAGTAACTAGATTAAGAACGTGTGCTAGACAAGGTACGTCTATAATATTATAATTGCCTTCTTCTTCGTAAGTATATTTAATAAAGTCTAGTAGCTTATTAACCGGGCTCGCGTTATCTCTACTAATAGATATAATTCTATCCTTAATATTAAAATCGGTTACTACTCTATTAAAGAATTTAAAGAGCACTTCTCCGCTATAGCTATTATTATCGTTTAACTGTTCAAAAGCTATTAATTTATTAGATAGTTTATTTAGACCTTTATTATAATAATGTATAGTAATAGCTAGAAAGTTAAAGTTATTTAGGGCTTTATACTCGTCTAAAGTAAGAGCAAACTTGCCCGGAGTATTAGCAAAGGTAGTAATAAGATTGTTAATAGCATTATCGTATTTTTTATCTAGTAACCGGCCTAGAGTACGGCGGTCCATTCCCTTAGCATCGCTATTAAGATAATAGAGTAGTTCTCGAAATGTAGTACTCTTTACTAGATTTAACGGTAGGTTATTAGCTATAATAAAATTAAGCTATAGATCTCTAAATAGATCGAGATTAAAAGGACCTTGTTTATTAGCTAGAACTTGTTTAGAAATAGATCCTTTACTACTACTACGGTTTAGATTTGTTTCTTTAAAATAACTAGTAATACTTTTAGAGCTACTAACGCTACTATCGCGTTTAGAAGAGCCTTTACGTTTTCTTTTAGAAGCTCTACTACTAGTATCGCTTTCTATATTATCTAGATCTATAGGATTTTGACTAGTATCTATATCTTTATTACTTCTTATAGATTTAGTAGACTTATTAGAAGTATTAGAGTCTTTAGAACTATTAGAATTATCCGACTTATCCGGGTCCGAGTCCTCTAAGCTATTAAAGCTTTCCGAGGAGTTATAGTAAGAAGTCTTTTTTTAGGCTCTAAGTCGTCTTTATATATAGCACAGTGCTTAGTTTTAATATGTTTAACAAGGTTACTCGTATTAATAGGCTAAGTATCGACAGTTATTCTATTACAAGACGTACATCGAAGTTCTAATTTCGGGAGTACTCCCGGCTTTCTAGGTATAATAAGCTTTCTTTCGTAATAGCGTTTAGCAAATACCGGAGGCATATATTCTATATTAGGCGGCTGCTAATTAGGATCTAATAGCTCGGCTTCTGTAAATTTAATACGGCTAGCTTTAGGCTTAGAGGTCTTTTGCTTCTTAGGTCGAGGCATAGTTTCTAGTAGTTAGAATAAGAACCCTATTAGATTATAAGTATTTATATTAGAGTATAACTATTATATAATATTAAGTAACTTACTAAATATACTAGATATACTAGATATACTAGATATACTAGATATACTAGATATAATATATAGAAACTATAGTAGATAAGTATAAGTAGTAGTATATTAAGTAAGTATAATAGTTAGGTCTTGTAAGTAGATATAATAGTAAGAATAGAGATAAGAAAAGAAGAAGTAGATAGATAAACTACTAGCCTTATATATAAAATAACACGAGAGAATATAGCTGTTAATCTAAGAAAAAGCTAAGAGCCGTTAAGTATAGAAGATCTACTAAACCGCTTTATTAAATTCTATTAGATAAGAATTAAGTAGTAAAACCGCTAAGATAAAGCTTTTTCTAATAATAACTAATATACTAACTATATTGTCAGAGGCTGGTGCCTGAGGCTGCATCGGCTGTGCCGATGCCTGGGCCAACGCCCAACGGACGAACGCCGGTTCAGAAATCCACTAGGCCGAATCGGGAACAAGCTTCCTTTCGGCCGACTAGAAGGCCACGTATGCGCCAAGCGACGCTACGCGCACACACAGCTTATACTCGACGTTCCGTTGTTCTAGATAGATCTTCTTTTCGGTAGCTTTAGAATTTCATACATTCGGATCTGGACCTTTGTGCGCAACTTCGGTTCAGACCCTTACATATATTAGCTTAAAATAAAATACTTACGCTACTATAGTAAACTCTAATAGAAAGTATTATACCGCTAATAAGAAAGGATAGCCTTAAACTACTACTCTAAAGTCTAATACTAAGATTCTAACCGCTATAGTAAACTCTAATAAAGAGAGTTTAACCGCTAAGTACGTTAAAGAGACAAGAGCCGCTATTCTAAACTCTAATAAAGTAAGCTTAACCGCTAAGTACGTTAAAGAGACAAGAGCCGCTATTCTAAACTCTAATAAAGCGAGCTTAACCGCTAAGTACATTAAAGAGATAAGAGCCGCTATAGTAAAGTCTAATAAAGAGAGTTTAACCGCTAAGTACGTTAAAGAGACAAGAGCCGCTATAGTAAAGTCTAATAAAGAGATTTTAACCGCTAAGTACGTAAAAGAAATAAGCGCCGCTATTCTAAACTCTAATAAAGCGAGCTTAACCGCTAAGTACGTAAAAGAGATAAGAGCCGCTATTCTAAACTCTAATAAAGCGAGCTTAACCGCTAAGTACGTAAAAGAGATAAGAGCCGCTATAGTAAAGTCTAATAAAGAGAGTTTAACCGCTAAGTACGTAAAAGAGATAAGAGCCGCTATAGTAAAGTCTAATAAAGAGAGTTTAACCGCTAAGTACGTAAAAGAGATAAGAGCCGCTATAGTAAAGTCTAATAAAGAGAGTTTAACCGCTACGTACGTACTAGGAATTAGAACCGCTATAGTAAAGTCTAATAGATTTAGTACTACTATTAACTATAGGATACTAAAACTACTATATTAAATTCTAATAGAGTATATTATACTACTAGAAAGGATATATATACTAGAAACGCTAGTATAATTCTTATTCCTAGTCTTAAATAGTTTCTAGCTTTAATAGAAGGAGGACGTAATTTAAGAAAACTAAATCTAGTATAATATAAGTAAGGACTAGAAAGAGAAACTTAATATAAGAGTAAATATTAAAGTAATATAATAACGTCTTATAAATATAAATTAAGAGATCCTACTCTATACTATAATAGTAGAATTATTTTAATAAAAGTAGGTATTAAATTAAAATAGCTATAGATCTTATATATATTAATTATTAGTTATAGGATTTATAATACTTTAATATAGGCTCTAGTATAGAGGCGTAGATATTTATAATTAATTTAAGATATTATCTATAGAGGTAAGAGGTAGTTAGGAAGGACGCGACTATATTAAAGTACGGAAGCGTCTATATTACGTAATTAGTGCCTAAGGTATATAAGCCGAGGTTATCCTATAACATACTTATAGATAGTTAGTAATTAGTATAAAAATTAATAGAGATATAGATATAGATTTATCTTATATAAATATAAAGTATAGCTAGAAACAAATACCTTATTTAATAAGTAGCTACTTTTAATAAATTAGTTTAATTAAATATAATAAGATAGATATAAAGTACTAGCTACCTAAATATATATACTATTAGCTCTATTTAATATAGTACGTTATACTATCTATTTTAATAAAGGCCTATATATGCCCTTTTACTAGAATAGTACTCTCTTTTTTAGGATTTCTTTAGGAAAACCGCTATCCTAGAATTTTCTAGGATTAACTATTATGTGCTAGATACCTTGTATTAGGTAAACTTTTGTATAGCGGTATAGCTCTAGAAGTAAGAGAGATAAAGGACTTAGATTTCCCTCTTTTCTATTAGACAATTCGGTATAAAACTACCTCTCTTTTCTTGTTTACTATATCCTAAGCAACAAGAACAATAATACCTTCGAAGTCGACAAACAGTATACATCCGGACTCGGCATACACTCTGTCGAAGGTGCAGAAGCGCCGTAACGGCAAAAAGTCTTAAAAGTCGGTGTAGACTTCTTTTCTCTTTTTCGGCATTTGTCTAATAGCCGATAGGAATCCTCGCCGTCTCGAGTTCGGATATACCGAGATAGATCGTCTTCGTCCCGCGATAAAACGCTCGGAGGCTATCCGCATTATCGCAATGCTCGAGTGCCTTCTTTTAAAAATCGACCCGGAAGCTGTTCTTCGCTTTATCGATAATAGATCGTTCCGCGAGCCTCTAAATTAAACGCCGAGTTCGAATCTGCCCGAGAATACCTTTTCGCAGACCTCGCTAGACGCGGGGTCCGCGTCGTCGCAAATTGCGCCCGTAGATAGCGGAAATCCATTTTTCGGTACTTTTTCTCTTTTTCTTTTTTAGACTTCTACTCGATAGATACTAATCGGATAGGCAACGAGCTACTCGGACATCCTTTAGATAACAACGATATTAAGTTGTTTAATCGCCTATACGTCGAAGGCGGCTATATGCCGAGTTTCGGTAGGTTTTCCTCCGAATTCTCCGAGGAAGATTCTAACAGATTTAAAGACAACGGCGGCGACGTTACGATGCCGGACATGCCGTTCGACTCGAACAATTTCCAGATCGACCCGGAGCTGCTCCTATAGTTTCGCGTTCTATAACGGCCGACATCTCTTATAGTCTATCTTTTTCTTTTGTTTGGAGTTTTTGAAATTTAGACAAAGCCGGGTATACGTAAAGCAATTCTGCTACGAATTACGAGATATTTTATAAATAGAGTCTTTCTACTATAAACATGCTCTATTAAAAGTTTTAAGTCTATATATTAATAGTTGCTCTTTAAATCTAAGATTTTCCCTAAAGTTACTCTTTAAAGATTTAGCCTAAAATAAATAGAAAAGCTATATTATAGTATATTTATATAGCAACATAGTCTATTTAGGCTGTTAATACACTATAGAGTATTTAAGAATGCTGTCTTATAATAAATAGTATAGATACTACTATTTACTTATAAAAATCTAATATTTATTAGTACCTTAGTATATAACTTTTTATTTTAGATATACTAGAGTTAAATAGAGTATTTAGAATAGTAGTTAGACTGTTTTTATACTCTTTATCTATAATTTAATCTATAGTATAGTCTAGGAGCTACTATTACTATCTAGTTCTACCGCTATATTACTACTATCTAGTTCTACCGTTATATTAACGTTTAGAACTACCGCTCTATAGTATACTAATACCTTAAACTATTAATAGGCCTATATTTAGACTTACCGCTATACTATTATCTAGTCCTACCGCTCTATTACTATCTAGTTCTACCGCTGTATTACTACTATCTAGTTCTACCGTTATATTAACGTTAAGAACTACCGCTCTATAGTATACTAATACTTTAAACTATTAATAGGCCTATATTTAGACTTACCGCTATACTATTATCTAATCCTACCGCTCTATTACTATCTAGTTCTACCGCTGTATTACTACTATCTAGTTCTACCGTTATATTAATATTTAGAACTACCGCTCTATAGTATACTAATACTTTAAACTATTAATAGGCCTATATTTAGACTTACCGCTATACTATTATCTAGTCCTACCGCTCTATTATAACTTAGTTCTACCGCTCTACTAATATTTAGAATTACCGCTTTACTAATATTTAGAATTACCGCTATTTAGTAAAAGATCTTATCGTCTTAATATATATAGCTATAGAACTATCTATAAAAGATACTTCTTTATTATAACAATAACAATCTACTACTACTACTACTACTACTACTACTACTACTACTACTACTACTACTACTACTACTACTACTACTACTACTACTACTACTACTACTACTACTACTACTACTACTACTACTACTACTACTACTACTACTACTACTAGTACTACTACTACTACTACTAGTACTATAATGTCGCTTCCTATCCGGGACGAAACTCTGCTCTCTCTTATTAAAAATACTATTAAAAACGACCTAAGCGTTCCGCCTACCCGTCTAGACCGGACCCTAAAGGCTATTATTAATAACTTTATTTCTAATAACGAGCTTGTCGAATATCTTAATCGGATTAGAGCGGTCTACTATTTAAAACGCCTTAAGTACTATAACTATACGTCTTATAAGGAGCTACTAGGTATGTTATATACTAGTATTATATACTAACAATATATTATTATACTAATAACTTAACTCTTAGACGTAATATATACCTCTCCGGATATTAATATCGACTATAATACCTATCTTTATAATATTAAATATTCCGAGGACTCGAATCTATACTCTTTAATAAGAGTACTAAACCTCTATATTATACGCTACTCTATTTACTTCCGGGACCAAAGTAAGTATTAAGTATATATTCTAATAGTTATATACTAAATACTAATTTATAGCTCTTACCCGGGACTTTTTAGCTAAGGGAGTTATACTAAAGCTAGAGTTCTTTTCGATTCGGAATACTATTCTAGAACGACGCGACTTCTATCTTTACTCCGATATTCTAGACGATCTATTCTTTCTCGGGGACCTTAATATCTTTAATACCGAGTATAGAGATACCGAGAAGGTACTTATTAAGGATCTTACTTCTAGATCTACAAGGGACGAGTTAAGGACTCTAACGTACGAGGATATCCGGAATACTTTCGATCTTTATATACCGGATATAGAAGAGGTACTTTAAAGGAATTAAGGCTTAAGGCGTTCGGTTAAGGGATTAGTTAAGGGTAAAGGGGTTTGTTTATCTAAGGCTTAAGGCGTTCGGTTAAGGGATTAGTTAAGGGTAAAGGGATTTGTTTATCTAAGGCTTAAGGCGTTCGGTTAAGGGATTAGTTAAGGGTAAAGGGATTTGTTTATCTAAGGCTTAAGGCGTTTAGTTAAGGGATTAGTTAAGGGTAAAGGGATTTGTTTATCTAAGGCTTAAGGCGTTCGGTTAAGGGATTAGTTAAGGGTAAAGGGATTTGTTTATCTAAGGCTTAAGGCGTTCGGTTAAGGGATTAGTTAGGCGTTCGGTTAAGGGATTAGTTAGGACTAGAAGACGTATAGTAAGGAATTTATATAGCTTACTTATTAGAGCTACTAATTCCTATAATAGAAGCTACTTAAAATATAGAATAAGTTACTTACTATGTCTTTATATAGAAGCTAATACTAGTCTTAAAAGTAGTATAGCTCTACTAGGTACCTTATAAATAAAGATATATACTTAAGAATCGATTCTACGGAGCTAGATAGTAGAAAACGACGAAGGAGTCGGATAGAGATATATAGAACGTCTTTCTAACTGCATTTTTCCGTAGAAATCGATCCCCGGTCTCGGAATTAGTCTAGCTCGACTCGTTCTCTCGTAAACGTAAGGCGTTCGCTATTCTACCGAGCTAGATAGTAGAAAACGACGAAGGAGTCGGATAGAGATATATAGAACGTCTTCCTAACTGCATTTTTCCGTAGAAATCGATTCCCGGTCTCGGAATTAGTCTAGCTCGACTCGTTCTCTCGTAAACGTAAGGCGTTCGCTATTCTACCGAGCTAGATAGTAGAAAACGACGAAGGAGTCGGATAGAGATATATAGAACGTCTTCCTAACTGCATTTTTCCGTAGAAATCGATTCCCGGTCTCGGAATTAGTCTAGCTCGACTCGTTCTCTCGTAAACGTAAGGCGTTCGCTATTCTACCGAGCTAGATAGTAGAAAACAACGAAGGAGTCGGATAGAGATATATAGAACGTCTTCCTAACTACATTTTTCCGTAGAAATCGATCCCCGGTCTCGGAATTAGTCTAGCTCGACTCGTTCTCTTATAAACGTAAGGCGTTCGCTAGAAGTCGATTCTACCGAGCTAGATAGTAGATAAGCGTAGACAACTTAGATAAAGATATATAGAAGATCTTCTTACTACGGTTAAGTATATAAATTAACCCTAGGTCTTAAACATAGTCTTTTAAATAAACTACTATATTAAATAAAGTGCTTTTATAAGTAAAGTACTAGTTCTCTACTTAGACTAAAGAGTACTAGCTTTACTACTATCTTAAATAAACCGCTACTTTTCTCGACTAAAGAGTACTAGCTTTACCGCTATATTAAATAAACCGCTACTTCTTTAGACTAAAGAGTGCTAGTTCTACCGCTATATTAAATAAACCGCTACTTCTTTAGACTAAAGAGTACTAGTTCTACCGCTATATTAAATAAACTGCTACTTCTCTAGACTAAAGAGTGCTAGTTCTACCGCTATATTAAATAAACCGCTACTTCTCTAGATTAAAGAGTACTAGTTCTACCGCTATCTTATTCTATTAAGAGAATACCGCTTTATTAGATAGTATTATATATATATAGTTCTTCTTATTCTCTTTATAAAAGTCTTCTTTATATACTACTACTACTACTACTACTACTACTACTACTACTACTACTACTACTATTACTACTACTAGTACTACTACTACTACTACTACTACTAGTACTAGTACTACTACTACTACTACTACTACTACTACTACTACTACTACTACTACTACTACTACTACTACTACTACTACTACTACTACTACTACTACTACTACTACTACTACTACTACTACTACTACTACTACTACTACTACTACTACTACTACTACTACTAGTAAGTACTATTCTATATTTACTTAAGTACTTTTATTAATAATAATATAGTGTCTACTTCTATCTACTCGAAGTATAGCTCTAGCTCTTGTTTTACTTTCCGTAAAACTACTAGGAAAAGTAGCCCTTCTACTACCTTAAAACGCCTACAAGGTATATAATATACTTATTACTACTATATATCTATATACTAATTATTTATAGTACCTAGAAAGGTTATTCGGATTATTACTCCTACTAGTACTCTATACTCTAATAGAGAGGCCTCTAAAACGACGGATATAACTATACCGAAGAAGGATACCGTACTAGAAAAGACTACTTCTTCTAGTAATAAACCTAGAAACGCGCCTAGTAAGTCTAAAAGAGTATATTATTCTTATTATTTGTCACGGCTTGAACAGAAGGAAGAGACGTGATTCCAATAACTCGGTGAATAGACAAGTTCATATACAATGCTATAGAAGAGAGTCTGAGAAGGACTCGAAGATATACAGAAACAGTTGCGGCCTTAGGCATCCCGAAGGTGGGTGCGGAGACCGGCCGTAACACTACCCCCCCCTTCAAAAGGCGAGAGGCCCGCGAGCATGGTGAAGGTGCGGTAAGCGCAAGCTCCAGCACATGTGCGATGTTACGTGGCTACGGCGACGGTAAGGTGTCGCAGTGGTAGAGCGCGGTGTTGTTCGGTGTAGCGGTAGGGCGACGAGATTGCGACCGGTGAGCACGGCGGTGCGAATATTTGAGACTTGCGGAAACGACTCGTACGGAAGCTGGAAACGCTAAATCCGCTAAGAAACAGTCGGCTAATAAGAGGCTAGAGAACTCCTATAACATTCGAGGAGTTGATCGTGAGCCTGGACGGTTGTTTGCGCAGACGTGGCTGCTTAAGGGTGGCGACGGTGTTCTTCGAAGGATGCGTAAACAGCATCCGCGGTGTCTGACCTCTATTAGCGGCCCTGGTCGCAGGCTCGTGTTGCTCTATATCAACCCGCGCATCGTTAGTTATTAAGTCTAACGCGGCGGAAGACCGAAGTCGATACTAGCGTACAAATGATAATCCGAACGAGCGCATGCTACAGGCCTCTGCACACCTGACGGTAGCAGCGTTGCGGGCTATAGGCGTGAGTTTCGACTTAGCTGTCCTGCGTAACAGCTTCGTTCGGAACCCAGCCTGGTAGTGGTTTGAAGGCGACGTGAATAGACAACTTAGGGTGGTTGTGAAGGAAGTCAGCTATAGCGGACGCTGCGTGTTTAACAACTCTAGCGGGTTCCTAGGTTGCCTCTAACCGGGGGTATCCTTTCTAATAGATTAAGAACTCCTCGGTCTTTAGCTTGTTCTTGCTATTTCGTCCCTTAGCCTTCCTTAAGCGATAATCCAAGACTTCTTGAACTTCGTATTCTTCATACTTACCGTCGCTCGTCGCGACAGCGACTACTAGAGGGGCTAGTAGTTCGGCTTAGCCTAGAAGGGGGTTATTCGGCGAGTGGCGAAGTAGGGAATGATTAAAGATATTGTCGATCTTTATTATTAAGGGGAGGTCTAGGCGGCAAGCACCGGGCATAGTTTTCGAGATGCGGTATAGTCTAAGGAGCTTGTGATCCAACTTAAGGGCTAGTCGCTGTGTTTTGATGTTGCGACGATCGAGGTACACTATGTCGCCGGCAACATAGGCAGGGCCAGCTTTGCGATAGAGGTTTGCCGCATCTGTCTACCGCGCCGCGGCGAGTTCGAGTTGGAGCTAGAGGTGGTCGTGCAATTGGGACATAGTTAAGGCGAACGCTTGCGCCGCTTCGGCGTCTAAGCGCTGACGTTAAGGCAACGGCGGCATGTCGATCTCTGTGTCGAAGTTGTTAAAACGCGGGTTGCGACTAGTGTTGGCGAAGAAGGGCGATACGCTGGTCGATTCGGAAACGTTGTTATTTGCCACAAACTCGGCGAGAGGCAACTAGTCTACCTAATCGCCTTGGCGGTACGATACGAATGCTCGGAGGTAGGTCTCTATAGTTTTGTTAGTATTCTCGGATTGCCCGTCTGTTTAAGGGTGGAAAGATAAGGACAGCTTGCGTAAGACTCTAAGGATTTTGCACAAGTGTGTCTAGAAGGCGGATACGAATTAGGGTCCTCTATCGGAGATTATTATCAATAGAAAACCGTGTCGTGACCAGACGTAGCGAAGAAACACGCGAGTGCAGTAGTCCGCTTCTATCGAGAGGACCGGGATTAGGTGGCGTTCCTTAGTTATGCGGTCCGTTACAGTTATGATGTTTCGGTAAGTGGTCTAATCTAACCGGCTTTTACTCGCTAGTAGATCCACGACGAAGTTAACTGTGATGTCGGTCTATAGTTTCGCTAGCGCGTAGAGCGAGCGGAGTAGTACTTGGTAGGGAAGCTAGCTCGCCTTGTTGTTGCGACATAAGCGACAATTCCGAAGGTAGCGACTAATGGAGCGTACTATACGAGGCCAGAAGAATTGCCGGCTCGCGAGCTCTAAGGTTTTAGATAGTCCTGCGTGACTAGCGGTAGGTAAGTCGTGGCAGTCGCGTAGGACCTGCGAGCGTAACGAGCCTGTAGCATAGTCGTTATCACTCTCGCTAGGGACGTAGACGCTCCAGGAGCCGTAGCGGTTGCGACAGTATAGTATGCCGTTTTGGGCGCGCACGTCGTCTCGGTTCAGTTTTAGTCGGTCGAGCAGTAGTAACTGTTCGGCGTTCTTGGAGAGGAGCGCGATAGTTTGGCGTGCTTCCTTTGCGGAGGCCGAGTTCCCTTAGTAGGCCGACTCGACCGAGGCAGCGAGTAAGGGCTCGACGTCCCTTATAGCGCATGCGAGGAGGCTGGAGGCGTTAAGGTTGGCTCTCTTAAGGATGGTCTAATGTTAGTATGTCAGCCGTGGGTCGTTAGGCTTTGATAGAAGGTGTTAAGGGAGCCGTGTTAGTGTGTCGGCCTTGCTATTGCTTTTCCTAGCGACGAAGGAAATAGTGAAGTTAAACTAGGAGAGGAATTCCGCCTATCGAGCCTAGCGGCGGTTAAGGACCTTAGTAGTTATAAAGTATTTAAGGTTCTTATAGTCTGACAGGACCTTTACTAGTTCGCCGTCGTCGGCGGCTAGTTCTAGTCTCCATTCCTCGAATGCCTTTACGATTGCTATTAGCTCTTTGTCGTAGATATCGTAGTTGCATTTAGTAGGTAACATCTTCTGCGATAGGTAGGCTACTAGTCGCAGAGTACCGTCAGTTCCCCTCTACGATAGGATGGCGGCTGTAACAAAGTTAGAGGCGTCTGTCTTAAGGATAGTCTCCAGCCTAGGTGTAAAATAGGCCAATATTAGAGCGGAGGTGAACCGGCGTTTTATTTCCTCGAAGGCCGTCTAGTAGTCGGCTGACTAGACAAAAGGAAGATATCTCGACTTGGCAGTTAGTAGTTTCGCATAAGGGTCGCGGTTTGGATCAAGTGGCACTATGCGTATAAGGGCTGTTAGGGGGGCGGCGAGCTTTAAGAACTTCTCGATAAAGCGCCTATAGAAGTTAGCGAAGCCGAGGAATAACTGTACGTCCTTCATACTCGTTAGCTGTTCCCACTCCTGGACCGCGGCGACCTTGTCTAGGTCTATGCTAATGCCTTCCGTGGAGATAATTAGTCCTAGGTACTTGGTTAACTACATATAAAACTCGGATTTGTCGATGTCGATAGGCAGCCCTACCTCCTTTAGGCGGAGGATCACTTTGCGCACATGCTAGATGTAGTCTTCGAGATTATCGCTAAAGATTAGGACGTCGTCGAGGTACGCCGAACAGAAGTTATCGAGATAGTAGCGCAAGGAGTAATTAATCGCCGATTGGAATGTGCTTAGTGCGTTATAAAGACCGAAAGGCATTACAAGACACTCGAACTAGCCGTACCTTGTAGTAAACGCGGTTTTGTGCTCATAGCCTTGCGTAATGCGGATCCGGTTAAAGGCTGCGATAATGTCAAGCTTAGTAAAGAATTTCTTTCCGGATAATCGCGCGAGGGTATCTTAAACTAAGGGAATTGGATAGTAGCTTTTAACTGTTAGAGCGTTCAGAGCCCTGTAGTTAATGCAGACCCGTAGGCCACTACTAGGTTTGCGGACGACGATAACCGGCGCTGCTACTTCGGATGAAGAAGATCTGATCATGCCTTTAGCTAGTATGTTATCGACCCATTTCTTTAAGGCGTCTTCCTCGGGTGAGGAGAGGCGGTACGGTCGGCGGAAGGGCAGAGATGAGCCTTCTTTAAGGTGGATTTCATAGTCGACGCTAGGTCGGTGCTCTGACAGAGTGTCGGCCTCGCGGCGTAAGAACGCTTTAATCAGGTCTTAATGCACTAATAGAAGTTTGGCCTTGACATCGGCTTCCGAGGCGTGTTTTCTAGCTATAAACTTCTCGTAGTCGGCGACAGTAGTCGCGCACGCGTTAAGTTATCTGGTTGGTGCTAACCATCCGGCGAAGACTTCTGAGTCTAGTCGGTGAGCTATAATTTCGATAGCGTAAGCGCTTAGCTGTAGGAGTTTAACTAGTTGGCTGGTAGATCCGGTAATTCTCTCGATACCGACGATAGGAGCCTTAGGTAGTAAAGGTGCGAGGACTGGTGTAGTTTTTTCCTCTAGGGGTTTTAAAGGAGGGAACACCAATAGTTTAGCGTATGC
The DNA here is from genome assembly GCF_000219625.1 of Zymoseptoria tritici IPO323. Lineage (NCBI taxonomy): Eukaryota > Fungi > Ascomycota > Dothideomycetes > Mycosphaerellales > Mycosphaerellaceae > Zymoseptoria > Zymoseptoria tritici. The sequence continues at coordinate 1,287,975 of NC_018212.1, read as the reverse complement.
GTGGTTAGTAGACTAGGCTTGAACAATGTCGCCTTTGTTGCAGCGCGTAGTGCGATGTTCTGCGGTAAAAGCGACTTGTCCTGTCGACTAGTAGATGTAGGGTTCATAGCGGTTAAACTATGGCAGGCCAAGGACGATCTCGTACTAGAGGTCGGCTACGAACATTAAGGACTACTCTTAATAACCCGCGATTTCGAATGTTACTATTGCGTAGTGCGTAACTCGCTTGGCTGTGGACGTTCCGTCGGCTATTCCGAGAGACCTCGAACATGCGAGGGGAAATTAAGGGAATGCCTTCGCAGCTGCGTTGCTAATAAATAAGGCGTTTGCACCGGGGTCGAGGTGGGCGGAGCCCTTACGCTAGTTTAGTCGGATGCTAAGGACGACATAGGGCTCCGTAATCGGCTCGAGTGCTCCGTTATCTTCGTGCTATAGCGAGGCCTGAAGAGAAGATGCTAACAGCTGCAGTTTTCGTATGCTAACGGATTCGAGTCCACCTACTTCCTAGCTAAAGTAGTAGACACTCCTTTTTCCGACTCGGTTAACGAATCTAAGACCTCCTCGACACGAGCGGAGTTGGCGGTAATTGCGGCAGCGCCGGGGCGTAGCGCCTAGACGCCTTTGGATGTGAAGCCCTTTATAGGGCAAAGGTTATACTGTAGACGATAACCAACCTCTCGGCAGCGGAAGCATCGATCCTCATCTTAAAAACGCTTTCGGTCGGCGTCTGTCAGGCGCGGAAGGTTAAGATACTTATCTGCCAGCACATGCCTCCTCGGGTTAGTCGCGGAGGAAGCGGCAGTAGTCGCCGAGGTAGACGAGCGAGAGCCGCCGCCTCGCTTTAAACCTCGCTCTTTATTGCTCTTATCGACGTCGAGTGCGGCAGCGGATGCAGCTTTAGCGCCGCGAGGGTGGTTAGCTTTAAGGTCGTCGAAGTCGATGTCGACTTGATCGCATTGTTCCACAAGCTCCTTAGCTGTCTTGATCCTTAGACCCACGAGGCGCTGTCGGAAGCGAAAGTTCAGTTTCTTCTTTAAGGCGTCCAGCTCGGAAGTAGGCGTCTAATCTATATAAGGGCGGAGTTCGAGGTAGCGGTTGTAGAAGTCTGTAAAGGACTCTGAGTTGCCTTGTTTAAGGCGTTCCATCTCGGATCTCGCATGGTTGGCGCGGTTCAGATCTATATAGCGTACGTTCATCTACGCGAACAGCTGTTTAATAGTAGTACGGCGAGGTTAGGGTGTTAGCGTAGGAGTCTAGCCGAGAGGGTATGCGTGACTTTAGAAGCTGCCAGACGGTGCCACCTATGTATTAGTAGATAAACCCGAGTGAGTCCTTAACGCTCCTGAACTTGGTGGCGTTAAGTAGCATGTCCATAGATCGAAGCTATTGTTCGTATCTAGGCTCGGTTTTGCCTCCTATGAACTTCTTAGGGTGCTAAACACCTCGAGCGATTTTATATCCCCTTAACATAGTAGGGTCGTAGGTAGTAAGGTTTAACACGATTAATATCGGTGTACCAGAGCGGTAGCGGCCTCGACGGTCGTCCTCCTCGCCGCGGTCGCGGTCGCGTCGGCGGTCATCGCGACGGCGGCTGTCGCGGCGGTAATCGCTGAAGTCGTCCTCTGAGCTAGGCTCGCTGTAGCTTGGAAAGCCAGGATTACGAGAAGGGTGGCGGTTTTGACGTGAAACCGGCGGCCGAGGAGGTGGAGCTATTGTGGCCTTCGTTCGTCTCTCAAGTGAGAGTGATCTGGCTGAGCGTTGATGTCCTGGAGACGAGTCGAAGGTTACCGCTCTCTTGCCTAGGGCCTTCTTAAGTTGTTTGATGCGAGCCTTAAGTGCGTCTTGCGTATCGCTGGATCCCTCGGCTATCGCTAGAGTAGCTTAACTCTGCTCGGCCTGAGCGATAAGGGTATTAATCTCTTGTTTAGCGCGAGCGAGGCCTTCTTTACGTTCCTTAACTGTTTTGTAAAAGGCCTTAGCTTGCTCCTTGTATTTAAGGATCAGTTTGTCCTTGTCGTCGCTCTGAATTACGCGGTTAAGGTCCTTAATTTTGTCCAGAGCGAGTTAATAGTTAACGTAGTAAGCGTCGAACCTAAGTCGCTATATCTCGTAGCTCTTATAAAGGACGTCCTGGTTCTAGAGGGTCTCGTTAAAGGACTAACAGATAGCTCCTACCAGCTAGTAGGCGATTATAGGGTTCTTTTTAACGAAAGCCTTAAAACGCTCGATAGTTATGTTAGCGAGGACGCTTAAGGCGAGAGTCGCAACTAGCCCATCGGGAAGCTTAATGCGGACCTTAGGGACTAGTGTAGGGTCTGCAGGGCTAGCAGGGTTAGAGAAGACTTTATTGTCGTTAAAGAAGGCTCCAAGGTCGAAGGCTGTAGTGTCTATCTAAGGTAGACTATCGTCTCTTTTCTTAGCTAACTCCGCATAGCGCTAATGTAGCGTTAGCTCTTGTCCTTAAGTCTGGGACTCTTCTTCTTCTTCTCTACCCAGTCCTTTAGTGTCGAAGTCTTCTAAAAGGAAAGAACGACGAACCTTCGCCGGCCTGTGCTTGGATGCGCTGCGCTCGGGGGATGCCGCATTGCTACGGGCCATTTTGGTCGGAGCGGTCGGGGTAGCTGGTAAAGGTAGAGGTAAAGGCGTGGATAGTGTAGAAGCGATCGAGGGAGAGCGGTCGTATCGGTAAGCGTGGAAGAGAGGGTTCGATAAATGTTGCCCTGTACAGAAGCAACGGAGTGGTAGTTAATTCGTCCGTAAGGCGATTCGTAAGAAGATAGAGGAGACGTTGCACTAAGGGCAGGTGTTAGTTGGATGCTGGTAGGGCATAAACGAGCTGGTGAGGTTGATGGCTTCAAACGAGAAGTCGATAGAAGTCGGAGGCTTGCTTGGTAAGCGAGCAGACCTGTATATAAGGTGTCGCTTCCGCGCAAGGGTGTAGCTGCTTATATAGATGCACGAGTATTGTTGTTGTCCCTGCCTCACCTATTCTATCTGATCCTACTGTTCTCGTTTAAGGCCTACTCTTTGCCTTATTCCTCGCATCTTCCTTGATTTCATTCTCGTCCAAGACGGGCACGCGCATGCCAGCGTAGCTGCCAAGGTCGCACAGGAATTCAATCGAATTTTACTACTCGCGCGGTTGGCGTGGGATGTGGGTTTTCCGGGTCCAGAGCATGTCCGTATGCTTGTCGAATCTAGCGCACTCGGGTGCGTTCGTCCAGAGTGCCTGAGCACTATATCTAGCGCACCTGAGTGCGGTCGAGTGTGAGGGTAGTGTAACCAGGTGGCAACCAACACGTGTGAGCAGTCTGTATACGAATGTCTATATTGCCTACCGAGTGTAACGAAGGGAGGCAAAAGGGAACAAAAGGGAATGTGTGCGCTAAGCCTCGCTTAGGGCAGCCTCGGGTCTGCATCGGGTCTGTATTAGGCCTAGAACAGGCCCGATTCAGGCCCGGGGCAGCGATACCCTAGTTGTTCCCTAATAGTATCCCCCCCTCCCTTAGCGGCCTGTCCTTAGGTCGCAAAAGAAAAAATAGCAAAAAGAAACTTAACAACATCTTAAAACCGACTAACGGGGAAGGAATCGAACCGCGGTGTTTTGTGCACGATCTCCGGCAGGTTAGTCCGTTTAAGCGCTACTCTAGCTAACTAGGCGCGACGAAGTTGGTTTGCGCCTAAGGCGCGTAATTAGTTAGAGTAAGCACCCGCGCGTTTTTATATAAATGCAACCCCTAGCGCCGTTCCAAAACGGAAATCGGTGTAAAAAGAAGCGCTACGAATTGGTCGAAGACGTACTATTCTCTCGGAGACTCGAACCGAGGGCACTACAAGAGGAAGCTAACAGAAGGAGAAACTATTAAATAGACGCGACGACTACTAGGCTATTAGAACGGAGGTAGTAGTAATCCGGTTGCATATATAGGTAATAGGGGGGGTAGGTAGAGGTTCCTTTGTTGTTGTAGTTTCCGGTCCTTGTAAGGGGATTAAAAGGGTGTTTAACAGCCTAAATGCTGTCCTTAGCCTGTATCCGGCGTAGTTCGGGCCTGCTAGCTAATGTAACTAAGACTCGGACCAAGGAGTCTAATCGTCAGGTCCTCCCTAGGTGCCTGCGCTATAGCATTGCCTCTCGACTATTGTCATATAGCACAAACAGCCCTAATTCCGGTCTCGTGCCTGCCTGCCTAACACCTAAGGCTCGTAATCGTCCGTGAATTCTACCCGTAACTCCTTATGCTCGTAACATGTTAGTAAATTAGAGTCCTTAATTGTAGACGTAGTCTATGCATCCTCTCGCATAAAACTACGCCGTTCCACTTATTCTTTCCTTCCTTCTTTATTAACCTCCTTTACTTCCTTGTCGACACCGCCGTCGACATTATTACGCTAGCTCTAGCCTTCCCCCTCGTGTCTATCTAAGAAGACTTTCCGCGGAGAGTGTTTAGCGACAGCTTCTTTCCGTTACCGCCCTTTCCCCGGTACTCCGCCGCGCCTCGCCGAGTTTCTACTATTATAAGCTAGCAGGGTTTCGTATCTAACTATCCCGGCGGTAGTAGTAGTAGCAGTAGTAGTAGTAGCCGTCCTCCGAGTAGCTTTCCTGCTATTAATAGCCCCGAGGGACGGCTCCTCGATTAGCTTACTTATAGTTACAATCGGCGCATTAGCTAGGAGGCCGGTAATAGTCTGCCGATATCCCCTTAGGCTCCGGGGAATGTGCCTCGGTCGAATTCTAACAGCTCCCTTACCTAGCGTTTAGGTATATGTCCGGTCTAATTCTAGCCTACAACTAAGCTAATATAGACAGGGCCTCCTATTACTGTTCCTCCGAAAGCGAAGATTCCTGCGGGTCTCTATTCTCGTAAGGAGATAGCTATAAGCGACCTTCCGCTTACTCGCGTTCCTTACCTTCCTCCCTGCCTGCAGCCTCGCCCTCCGGCTTATATTTTGCCCTGCGTTAACTGTATCTGTCGCCTCTAGCCTGTCGGTTAATACAACCTCGCGCCTTAGCAGCTCCCCGTTACTATCTACTGCGATATAAGGGACGATCTGAGCGGCAAGTGCTCGCAGTGCATTGCTAACAAGCAGACCGATCGCTACTACCCCGTGCCGGAGGAGGCTTTCCGCGCTATAAACATTCTCGATCATCTGCAATACACTATAAAGGATTATCTTTAGCAGAACCCCGGTGTTACCGTCGACGATACTACTAACGACCCTATAGTAAAGACCGACGCCGCGAAGCGCCTCCTACGCCGGACTAACGCGGTTCGCAACTACGCCGCGAAGCTATACCCTTAGATTACGTTCCTAATTAAGGAGGTCTTCGTCGCCGGTGTAAATGCTCCTGCTTACGCGCGCATTCTTACGTTCTTTACTAGGGCTCCCCCCCCCGCGCGTAAGTACAAGGACTTAACTTCCAAGCCTACGGAGGAGCAGTAGATAGCCTACCGTCGGTCTCGCCGTACCGATGTAATAGGTAAGGAGGCGCGGTTTATAGCTGGTATAGGGGTGTCGTCGTAGCAGCTGTTTAACATCGTTGCGGACGGGCCTTTCGAGCGTCTTATTATCGCGGATATTGTAGTGGGGAATATCGCACTGTCACGTGCGGTCTGTATCTAGCTTCAGCTTCGTGTGCAGGTCGGAGGATCATCAAGAGATCGACCTCCGGAAAGACCTTGGACACGCACACGAGGCCCAACAGTACAGAGCTCTCAATACTACCTCCTTTGCCCCCCTACCTTTCACTTTAATTGTACAGTTTACCGCCCCTTTTGCTCCCTATGCTACCTCGTACGTCCGCACTGCTACTATCCGCGGGAGATCGGAACCTTTGGAAGTTCCCCCCTCACATTTTGGTAGACGATGTAAGACTCCTTCCTTCGCGAAAGCGGAGAAGGAGGATATACAAAGGGTAGGCAGCAGTGCGGAAGTGCGGAGCAGCTACGACCTCGACAACAGCGCCGGTCGCCTTTCGAGTACTTACGACGCATACGACGAATACCCTCCCTCGAAGAAAGGATCACGATATACCTCTGCCCCTTAGCCAGGGCAGTAGGCTTAAGTACCTAAGTTTAAAGTCCAAGTTCAAAATACAAAGTACCTTAATGCACAAATCGCTGTGTGCACATTGCTAGATCTACTACCGAATACACCCCAAATACACGAACACACGAACACACACACATTCCCTATACCCTACCGAGCTGCACACCCTACGCCAAGCAGCTCGTCGATACAGCCCAAGAAGGAGAAGGAAGAAACCAAGGGAGCAAAAGAGTACATGAAAAAGGGACACCAACATCGCATAGAGGCTCGGTATAAAGCGCTCTCGCACTAATGTATGCAACCGCGCTACCGGACTCGGATGCACGCCCTCAAAGCGCGACGCTATAGCGGAGAGCATATCGACCACAATAGACGCGATTTAGGGCGAAAAGAAGCCTCCCAGGCCCAAAATCGTACTGCCATAGCTTTTCCCACACCCGACTACCTGCCGGTGAAGGTAAGCGAGACGAGCGGCGACCGCACCTGCCGAGGCAGGTACGCCAGGCGTGCGGTAAACCCTATACGAGGCGCTCGTAACGAAAAGAAAGAGAAACAGGGTGGAAAAAGAGCCCTTAAGTACCTGGAAAACTTCACCGGTCGCGGTGAAAGTCATAATAGACATAATAGACATCGGAGATTATCGCTCCTACTGCTCCTACACCTGCACGAGCGACCACGCCACCGAGCTCAGCTGCACGCCTTTGAAACGCGACACTGCTACGGAGATGATATCGACTCCAGCGGATGCAAAAAATGGGGTAAAAACAAGCCTCCCAGGGCCAAAATCGTACTGCCATAGCTTTTCCCATGCCCGACTACCTGCCGAGGCAGGTAGGCCAGGCGTGCAGCACAGCCCATGCGTGGCGTTCGTGAAGAAAAGAAAGAGAAACAGGGTGGAAAAAGAGCCCTTAAGTACCTGGAAAACTTCACCGACCGCCGTAGTGGCTATAATAGACATGCTGGACATTAGAGAATACTCGGTTACGTAAGCCGTCCTGTGCTCTCGATAGAATGGCCATAAGAAACGAGACTAACCAGCCATCATGGCGTAGGCGTCGCGAATACCCTAAGAAACGTCGCCCTATCGCACCGATCGTCCGACCGCTCCTCGGTGTTACTTTCCGAGGCAATAGCAGATGATATCGCTACGAACCCGGCACTGGAACTAGGGAGCACATAAGCCCTGCCTAGATCTACCGACACCAGGTTCTCGGTACGAGAATGCGATGTGTAGTTCTCGGCTCCAGCTGGCTGGAATAGTCCAAGAGGTGCGACCTTTCGAGGATAGGATGTTTCCCAGACCAAATTGGGAAGAGGGTCTGGTAAACAAATGATACCGAGCCACAGACCCTAGACGCATCCCTAGTCCTCATTTCCCTACCCTGGATTCTTCCACACCGCACGAGGAGCGATCCCGCCTTATTCTCGAGTTTCTAGATACTCAGCCGCCCCACGTGCCCGGAACGTACGATTACACCCTGCCCGCACTAAGGAGACTATCGAATATGGCCCCGGACTATGTGTGAACGGCATAATCAGCTGTAGTGCACTACTAGCAGCAACAATGTTTCCCAGACTAATAGTCTGGCAAACCCTCGAGAGCTTCAAATGGCCCACTCCCGCCGCCCCGGTATCGACGACGACTTGCTAACCTTTTCCTATACGCCTTCCGAACACACATCTGCACTCCTTACTTCCTATTTCCCTATTTGCGACACCAATCTGCACATCGCTATCACGATGTCTCCTAATAACACTCCTAACAACGGCCCGGACGGACCCTCCTGTCGTGGCTATCTTAATACTCCCTCGGAGATTCTCCGCAACACCCCAAGCACCGGCGAGGCTTCCGGAACTAATAGCCCTATCTGGGCACCTTCCGATGCACGCGCCTTCCGCGATAGCAATAGGATTCCATCAGCTTGCTTTGCGACTGATTCGACTGAAGGGTCGACTAATAAGGCTCTCCCTTAAGCCGAAGGGATTGCTGCTGCAGCGACCTATAGTACAGTTCCCGCTCCCTAACCTGCTAACATAAACATCGCAGATCTTGTTACTGCCCTTACCGCGGCTACTCGCAACAACAGAGCCCCTGCTCACCGTGGTCGCGTACCCTTCCCTAGAAAGCCTGGTGCTCTATCCTTCGACGGCAAGGATGCCTCGACTTTCTTTCAGACTATAGCCGACTTCTTCGATTCGTACTTTGAAGGGTTACGCACTCCTAATAGGGAAAGGATCCGACTTGCTGCTCGACACTCGGTGCCGGATGTTCGAGCTTAGCTCGAGAGTCTTTTAGGCTTTGACGGCGATAACTACGAAGCTTTTAAGGAAGAGGCTCTTTCCTACTATCGGTGCTATGATAGCCAGGTGTATAAGTACAGCCTCCCTTTCCTCGAGGAGCTGTACGCAAAGGAAAGAGTCTGGGATATCTCCGGACAGAAGGATGACCTGCGTTAGTACGTCATGACTTTCAAAGCGGTCTCGAAAAGGATACCTCTTAAACAGTGCAACGAAGTTGCTCGATACCACCTCTTCCTTAAAGGCTTGCCCTCCGAGGTAGGACAGGAAATTATAAACAAGCTCGAAGTGGACGTCTCGAACCCAGCCTCCTGTACTTAGCTTCCTCCATTGTACGATGCGACACTTAAGTACGTCACAAGCCGCATAGCTTACCAGGAGTTGTACGGCAAGGGCAAGAGCCAGGTTACCAGCCAGCTTGTCAACTAGACTAAGAAGAGGTATCCGAAGCTAGATGCATCGAACGATAGAGTCTGGTCGTCACGCGTACTAAAAGAGAAGCTGCCGGACATAGAGGACCTGTCTGAAAAGCTTTCTAAGATAACCATTGCTAAGATTAAGCGTGCGAGAGCTGAGAGAAGTGCACGTGTAGCTGTTAATCTACCTAGAGACTTTCCGAAGTCTCATATAGCTACGCTACATACAGATAACACCCCTGATTCTCTAGAGTACTACTCGTACAATGTCGCTGGACCTAGACTAGTGCCCTATTAGTCGTCTAGCAGCTCGAACCCCTTCTACCAGGAAGCCTCCAAGTATACATGCTTTTATTGCTTTGAACCCGGTTATGGTGTTTACGAATGCAAGTACATAAACTACCTCCTAAGTGCGGGCTGGACACACCGCGACAGTGAAAAGAAGTGGTATATCAGACGAGAAGGTGATGTTAACAGACGAAAGGTGCAGTTCAGGAACTAGCCGGATCAGCCTAAGCTCCGGATGATAGCTCCCGCTATCGAGAAAGCATAGGGAAGGGCTATTACCTGGCCTGCCGATGCGAATATCGAGGATGCTAAGAAGTACTAGCCAGCTCATGAACCACCTGTAGCTGCCTTTGCTCCTCGGACTCATATACCGAGTACACCTCTTAACCCGGCACTTGTTCCTAGCCCTGTTCCACCGACCTCGAAATCTGCACCCTTATTACCAGCTCAACCTAGTCACCTAGGCCAAGGCTCAGGTTCCCCTGCAGGACCCGCACTAGCGACGAACATAAATGGAAACTGGTGCAACATCGTCGCTAGAAGTACGGTTCCTAAGGATCTGGTGTACATTGATAAGCGAGACCCCCGTGCCCCCTATGTGAATTAGATCCGTACCAACTCTCTGTCTGCGAACGCTGCGACTAGGCCAACAAGCACGACTAAGGGAAAGGAGCTAGCCGCCAAGCCGAGCAATAATACTAGCCGTGTTGTGAAGCCAAAGAAGATAGTGTCTATTAAGATCGATGCCCGCAAGATCCCTAACACGGAAGAGTATATGAAGGTAGTCGAAGAAGGCTCGTAGTCGATATAGGGCACTCTTACTAGTGATGGTGCATTTAACACCGGTGACCAGCCGCAGTCCGCAAACGACAGCTAAACCTAGGACCCTACTAGAAGCATAGATCTAGATCCTACCCCTCCTTCTTAGGGCTTCGTTAACCCCCCGCTGCTAAAGAAAAAGAAGAACCAGAAGCCTGCTGCGACTGGAAAGGGTGCTTAGAGAAGGGACATTTACCTTCGAGAGCGACTTAACATGGAAAAGGTGCTGCTCGACAGGATACTAGCGCAGCCGTCTAATATCCCTGTTAGGGAGCTTCTCGCTGCCTCGCCTGCTGTAGCCAGGGGACTTCTTAAGCGCTGTGCTCGGAACTAAGAAGACTTCGCAATAGCTGCTAAGGAAGCCGGGCTGTTGATCATCGTCAAGGAGGATAACATTGCTGCTACTGCAGCATACTAGTACGATATAGATAAGCCGCTTCGTTCTTACAGGGTGCGAGTCGAGTTTGAACTTAGCAGTGCTACAGCTGAGCACATCCTGCCCTCTGGATTTTATGCACGCAATAGGTTCGTAGAAGAGATAGAAGACGATAACCCTACTTTCCTCGGTCCCATAATTAAGGAGCTATATGTTATAATGCCCCCGAGACTAATGCAGGACCTGTACGAAGACCCCAAGGACGCGAGGTTGTCCTTTAACGACCGAGACTATGTTATTGTACCCTTACCTGTTGTAGAATGCATTGTCAGTCCGAAACGACACAGGGAGCGTCGTGCCATAATTAACGAGGGATCTGAAGGGAACATCATAAGCTAGTCTACGGTAAAGCGAGCGGGTGTTAGCATACGCACCTGCTAGCTAATACAGATGAATACGGTCAGTAGCTGTACGGATTTCCTAGGTATTGCAGAGCGGGTACCGATCGAGGTTATAGGAGTCCTTACCTACTCGTCGTTTCTTGTTGCACGGACTGTACCTTTCCTTCTCGGCCGACTATAGACTAGATAGGTGCGGCTTAGATCTGTAAACTGCGACGACGGGTCCCTCGAGTGTACAATCGCGACACCGGATGGAACAACGATTACCTTTACTAGAGTTAAGGGATACGGAGACAGGTACGGTCCGACCGAGGCATTCTATACGACCAAGCCCGAGGAGTCGGGAAACGAGTAGGCTGCCGACACCCCGGTAACGCGGTAGCATCATTCAACTATCCGGAGGATTACTTGCAGTCGTCCGGAACGAGACTACTGGTCGAAGTCGACCCGAAACCTTTCCCAGACCCCGGGTCTGGCAAACATTTCTTCAGCACCTGGGATAAAGTGAGGGCTTGGGACGAGTTCCGGACCATTACCTCGACAAAATACACCATCAATCCCTCGGATACAGTCTGGGAAACTACCTCACAAGCCCGAGTAGCGTCGCTAATCATTAAGTAGGCGGATATTCTCTAGTTAGATTACCTCCAGCGAAAAACGGAATAGGAGGCAGGATCCGCTCCGAATGCATACACCATGTACAAACGCAAGGCGGACAAGATCAGACCCGTTGATAGTATTATTCACGACACTAGCAGCAAACCCCCTAGTAGTACTTTCAACTAGCGGCAGAGATGTCTTAAAAATAAGGCCAAGCTCACGCCGAGCACGCACCCCTAGGACAACAAGTACCTTATCCCCAAGTTTTCCGACATCGAGAAGGGTTCGAGACTTACCCCTAAACGCATGAACAGCTTTAAGACTACGATCGAACTAAGGCCGAAAGAGCTCGAGCTTTTCCATACCTGTCTCTTCCGACGAGAGAAGTCTCTTGCTTAGGATTTCTCACATATTGGTCGCCTTAACGAGGATGTTTCCCCACCAGTGGAGATCCGCACGATTCCGCACAAGGCTTGGCAGTGCAAGAACTTCCCTATCCCCGCAGCCCTCGAGAAGGTAGTAATACAGATGGTTAGTAAGCGAGCCCGTAATAGAGTAATCGAGCCATCCTATAGTGCATACCGGAACCCCTAGTTCATCGTGCAAAAGAAGCCAGACAACCTAAAGCTACTAAAAGCCAAGGACCCTATGCCGGAAGGGGAGAGTGTCCAGGAAAAGAAGGAGGAGAAGAAGTACCGACTTATTAACTCAGCTACAGAAGTAAACCGTGTCACGCTGAGGGATGCTAACATGCCACCGGACGCAGACTCCTTTTCTGCAGACTTCGCAGGCTGCACTACTACCTCGCTTATAGACCTCTTCTCTAGATACGACCAAATACCCCTAGCCGAACACTGTCGGGACCTCACCTCCTTTCACATACTGCTCGGGCTGTTTAGGCACACAGGGATTCCCATAGGCGGAACTAATTCGGTCGCTCAGTTCTAAAGGATTATGACCACTATCCTTCAGGAGCACATAAATCACCGAGCTCGCCCCTTTCTGGACGACATTGGAGTTAAAGGTCCCCGCACTACGTACGATAACGAGGAAACCGAGCCCGGCATCCGACGTTGGGTTGCTGAACATGTTACGAACCTTGACGTAGTCCTTGCCGACATTAAGAGAGCCGGACTCACTATATCAGCTCTCAAGTCGCAATGGTTCTCGACAGGGGTACTGATTGTCGGGTACGTTTGTGATGTACATAGCCGTCACCCTGATGAAGCACGAGTCGTCAAGATTACTAAGTGGCCTGCTCCAGACAACCCTAAGGAGGTTCGAGTATTCCTAGGCGTGGTCGTGTACTTCCGCATCTGGATTAAGAAGTATGCACAGGTGTTAGCTCCGCTGTACAATCTACTGAAGCCTAATGTGTGCTAGTGTTAGACCGCCGAGCATGACGCGTCGATAGGGAAATTGAAGAAGGCTCTTGTTACTGCACCGGCTCTCAAGACTATAGACTACGTTTCGGGAGGACAGATCATCCTTGCTGTTAATGCATCCGGGGATGGGTTCGGAGCAGTCCTTATGCAACGAGATGTCGACAACTACAAGACAAGACACCTATCTCGGTATGAAAGCGGCATCTAGAAGCCGAACGAGCGAAAGTTCGATACTAGGAAACTTAAGTGTCTCGGTGTTTTAAAGGCATTAAAAAAGCTAAAGCACCATCTCTACGGTGTTTACTTCCTGCTTAAGCTAGATGCGAATACTCTAGTCTATTAGTTAAACCGACCACCGACCGACTTGCCTAACGCAGTAATAACAAGGTAGCTTTCATAGATACGACTGTTTGATTTCGATGTGAAGCATGTTCCCGGCCGACTGCACACTGCTGCAGATGCGCTGTCTCGACGACCGCGTACTCAGTCCGATGACATTAACGAGGAGCATAAGCAGGACTACGAAGAAATGATTGACAGCACGCTATATGCAGTGTACGCGAATCGTGTCGAGGCCGAAGAGATTACCCCTACTCTAGAAGAGGAGCTTGTTCGGAGCAGCATCGACGGCTTCCTCTCGGACTTCTACCGCGATGTGGCATACTACCTCCTGACCCTTCGACGACCGGTGGGAGTAAACAGGAACAGCTGGTATGCCTTTAAGAAACGGGCATCTCGCTACCTAGTTAGGGAACGCTGCCTGTAGTATTAGAAAAGAATTAACAAGCCGCTATGCAGAGTTATAGACAAGGAGTCTGAGCAGAAGTCGATTATCCGTACCCTCTATAGGGACCCTACCTCCGGCTACAGAGGGCGTAAAGGGACCTACATAAAGATCGCTTGTCGGTATTACTAGCAGGGCCTGTATAAGCAGGTCCGAGATTTCGTCGGAAAGTGCCCCGAGTGTCTTCTTCGATCGTCCGGACTAGCGAGTGTGTCGGAACTGCACCTAAGATACAACAGCTATGTTGGCGAGTCGTGGCATATAGACGTCGTTTATGTCGATGGCTCCGGAAGCATTATTATGGCCAGGGAGTCTCTCTCTGGATGGCCGGAAGGAAGGATCGTAAACAAGGGGCAGAATTAAGGTGTGAGCTCAAGGCAGGTCGCGAAGTTTCTTTTTGAAGACGTCTTTTCACGCACTGGAGCCTATAACCGGATCTTCTTTAATAGAGGGCCTAAGAACTACGGCGATATGCCTCAGCTGCTAGCTCAAATAGATACAAACCTCAGTCGTGTGTCCGCCTACCACCCTAAAGCGAACAGTCTAGTCGAGCGTGGACATTCTAACATCCTGGACGTCCTCTTAAAGTGCACGCAGGGCAAGCTGAAGGGCTGGAGATCCTTTTTCTACGCAGCACTATAGGCAGACCGCACTACTGTTCGCAGGTCCACGGGATGTACGCCGGCAAGTCTTTTCTATGCATTTAATGTCGTCCTGCCTATTAAGCTACGGTACGACACTTGGAAAACGATTAACTGGAAGATAGTGCGTACGACCGAAGACTTGCTAGCCGCTCGAGTAAGGCAGATCTTCTGCTCCAAGAAGGATGTTAGAGAAGTCACCGCCCTGCAGCGCAGGCTACGAGATGCCCAGAAGGAGTACTAGGACATAACCTATAATGTCGACAACAAGCCGCTTAAGAAGGGGCAGCTCGTGCTGTTAAAAAGAGGCGAGCGAAAGTCTACCTACGAGAAGCTGTCCTTTCGATAGAAGGGGCCCTACCGAGTAACAAGTGTAAGCCTGGACACCGGTACCTACAAGATTGCAGAACTGGACGAGGCAGAGCTCTAAGGCACATAGTCTAGGGACATGCTTCGGGTAGTCCCTACAGACTACCTCGAGCATGTTAATAAGCTCGAAGAGCTGACACGCGGCGACTTAAACCCTGAATAGTTTGCAAGTGTTAAGAGTGAGGATAAAGAGCCGGCATTACCTTAGGGCGACGACCCTGCCGCTAAATAGTACAGAGAACCTGCTCCCGGACCTCCGAACATCGTGTAGGGGGTAAGGGAATCCTCGCTGTCCCCGGAAGAACGATTATAGTACCTAAGAATCTGAGTGCGGCTATAATTCGTATTAAAATGTTTCCCAGACTAAGGGTCTGGCAAACATAGCGACGGATGCTCTCGGCTTACTATAGTTGTTTCCTAGACTGGTGGTCTAGCAAAGGCTCTACTCGCTCTCTCGGGCAAACATCATTATTACCCAAAGAGACACACACATTTCTTTGTGTTGAAGTAAGCTCTTTCGCTTACAACAAGACCCCCGGCACGACCTTATCTCCGTCCTCGCCGCCATCCATCTAATAGACCGACACTGCTAAACTCTTCCGCACTACAATTACTAGCGCATTTACGAAGAACAATCACGAGCAAATTCACGCACACAATCACGAGCGAGCAGCTGTTGTTGTTGCCTTCTGCCGGCGGACATCTTTCAAAGGCTAGTGCTGCCGGATAGGCCTAGTTGTTTGCCAGACTATTTAGGGAAAGGGGTCTGGCAAACATTTGCGAAGGATAGGACATTGCCTAGGTGTCTCTGCTAGCTACGACTGATCCACTATTGTTCAGAGCGTACCAAACACACGTTCTCTACCCTAAAGGGGAGGGAGTTACAATTCACGAAGCTTGGTCACCCTTTCGGACATTTAGGGGCTAGGCTGCCTTTTGCTAGACAATTATGCACATTCTGCCACAATCACGAGACTGCTAATGCGAAACATTCACTAACACAACAATCACCGACACAACAATCACAGGCCTTTCCTAACAATTACGAGCTCTTCTAACAATCACGAGCACGAGCACGCACACAATTCACGAACAAGCAAGGGACCCGCTTTCTGCCTGCTCGCCCTACTTAAAAGCCTTAATCTTCTCTACACCTCCGACTTCCCTACAACATCTACCATATCTTCTTTCTTTCCTATCTCCTTGCACCTCCCTTAACGACTCCTTTTCCTCCTGGACGAACCTTATCTGCGTCCTCGCAGACCTTCGACCTGATTAAACACCCTCCACGAGCCCCCCCTCGACACACTCACCAACTGAGCGCATTAGCGCAAAACAACACCGAGCGCGCCGAGCGCATACAACACACATACCAACCGAGCGCATCAGCGCAAAAACAACACCTTCGAAACGATACGAGCGCACCGAGCGCACACAACACACCCTAACAACGAGCGCAACTGCGCATACTACTACCGACATAGACAACATCCTGGCTCGCCTCCGGAGCGCACCCTTAACAAACAATAAAGAAATGCGTGTAGCCTTCTCGACTGCGTAGAACACTAGAGAGCTAGGAAAACTCAAGAGTCTCCTTAAGAGCATGCCAGACGCGGACCGCGAGCGAGTAGTGTCAGACATCGTTAATACCTTGGAATTAGGATTGGAAAAAGCAGCAGAGTTTGCAGCAGGCATGTGGGATTTCGTGCGGATGAACCGGGTCCCTATTACCTTAGGAACCGGGAGGATCACTAGACAGGACAGTATTGCAGCTGCTTATCCGAGGCTAGTAGCGGCAGCTACGGATAGCAGGAGGACCCGCAACCGCAAGAAGGGCATTTACGACGCCCTTATAAAAGAATAGGGACAGGACGTAATAGATGCAAACCCGGAACTAAGGCAATACGTGTACAAATCCGAGAACATAGCAAAAGAGATTCGAAAGCTGGCTTCAAAGTACAAGACGTGGTCCGATAAGGGTACGACAGTGGCCATGCTTGTTTTACGAGAATACATTCGTCGGTACAGTTAGGGCGTAGGACAGGGTTATTCGGATCCGAGAGGAACTAAGTACACTACCAAGGACTTCTTTACAGTCGGCAAACTAGGAGGAATCGATCGCCCTACACAGGAGCAGATTGACATCGTGCGCAACACGTACAACCGGCACATAGATAGTCGTGGGTAGATAGTGCCCTACAAGCCTAAGGGAAAGGAGAAGGAAATTGCGTCTGGATCCAACACTTAGAAGCAGATCGAAGCACCTCCCGCTATAAGCACGCGGTCCAAAACCAAGGAAAAGCCAGCCAATCTCGGCAGTCTTCCTATACGCGGTACCCCTTCCGAGAGTGGCTCCGGCCGCCCCTAAACACTATACTCCGGCAGATCCATTTCTAGCCCTGGTCTCGGAGGAAGTATCTACGCGTCTCCTGTTGTTCGTACTACGGGAAGGGCTCGCTTAGTCAGTTAGGTAGTGACTGAAACACAGATCGCTCTCGGCATGCCTATTACGGAGCCTACAAACACGACCTATAATTGCAAGAACGCCTTACCTTAAATTATCGCCACGATTAATAGCCTAAGGAGGCTTCCTCTTTCGCAACGCCTTGCTACCCCGAACCAGCTGTTTCGATGCCTGCAGCTGCTGTATCCGGACAGTACGAAGCCAAAGGATAAGTGCACGTTCCTATGCTACAACCATGCGAGGGACCTGCTTCGATACTTCGGAATCAAGGTAAAGACCGGGAATGTAATAGCAAAGAACAACACGCTCTTCAAACTCACTACCCTCAAGTACGATACGTACAAGCTCAGCTAGCTGAAGACAGGTTCCGAGACGTACAAGATGTGGTTTAAGGATGCTCGTCCGTCTCGACCATCGGACTTCCTTGGGCCGTACCGCTTCGACAATGACGTCCCACGCAGAGAACTCGGCCAGCTCAACTTTGACGGCTTCTTTAACAAGGCTCGCTAAGCGATATACTTGACGGCCGGTTAAGAGAACGAGTTTAAGAGAAATGGTACGCTCAACATTCCCCTCTTCGCGTAGATCGGACAGGACAAGGCCCTTTGCAAGATTATTGATAAGGAAATGGACATGTACTTGTGGCATCAGCGCGAAATCAATGGCCAGCCTAACTACGGATAGCTTCGCACGATGTGCTACTCTCAGATCCAGCAGCTCATCCGCCAGGACATTTCATACTAGCTGCTATATGTTCTTCTGCGAGGTGACTATAAGCACCGGCTGGTGTCGTACCCATACTACGCCAAGAGCACCAAGAAGGGCGACAACACCACCTTCAAGCACATCGACCTTACGGTCAGCCGCATGGTCGAGGAGAATCGCGGTATTAACCAGATTCAAGGTACGGTCTCCTTAACAGACGAGGGCAAGAAGGACTATACGGTGCTCGTTAAGAGGATGCATAAGAAGGAGATCTTTCAGGAATAGTACCAGTGGATAAAGGCTAACAACTGCGCAGACGGAGCAGTGCAGAAGATCGATTCTACGGTGCTGCCGCAACACTTCCTAGATCGCCATGAGCTCAAGTGGGAGCACGTTCCTTGCAAGGCATTTGATATTCGCATTACGGTTCCGCATCTGCCACATAGTGTCGACACCAAGGCAGAGACCGAACGTCGAACGATTCTTCCCTAGTTCGTGGCTGTGCATGCAGATGGTTCTCTCGAATGTGCCGAAGCTGGTGACTAGGAGATGCTGCGCAAAGCTCACATGGACCTGACCGCCCCCGACAAGACACCCTCCGGGCTTATTAACAAGTACGGCAAGATTCCTTACGCCTTCCCTACGGCTGTGTCTTTGACACCTAACAACCACATCGCTGCTGCACTTGTTGCTCACGAGAAGTAGGAGAGCCCTAGAGTCGTCGTCGAACTAGAGAAGCTTATACGCCTTAATGTTGTCGATCTAAGGGCATAGATCAAGAAGCAGCGGGATGCGACTGTAGCTCGAGTAAAGGCAAACTATAAGGACATCAAGTACGCGGAGAGGAATACGTTCGGTAACCGATCGTACTACAACGCCAAGGACAAGCACCCGACCGACTTCTAGAAGCACCAACCTCTACTAGCTAAAGTCGCTCCTAACGATGCAGACGACAGGGAGCGTAAGCTGCTTAGGCAGGGAGATACGGACATCGCAGTACCCCAGGAAGTCCCCGACTCACTTATCGGCAAGGATAGCAAGCGCGTACCTAGACGCGACATGCAGTAGGAGGATAGTACTCAGCGATAGGTTCACAATGTTTCCCAGACTAAAATCCGCATCGGGTCTAGGAAACATTTGGTGCGAACAGGACATAAGGAGCGGCTGTTTTCTGCACTAGCGCTTGTTTTGAGGTTCTTTTTTCTTTTTGTTGTTTCTTTTGTTTTGTTTCTTTTGTTTTAGATGCGATGCATGCGATGGACATGCGTAGTAGGTGCAAAACCCGAGGATGGGGACAGTCTACGTTGGCAACAAGTTGAAAAGGACGACGCTAGTGCTAGATCTGGAGGGTTTTCACGCTATGAGCGTGCACAATGGTATAGTTTAGGTTCTTGCAGTGTCTGGGTTAGACACTACAGGAGGGGGACGGATGTAGTGGGGAATATCGCACTGTCACGTGCGGTCTGTATCTAGCTTCAGCTTCGTGTGCAGGTCGGAGGATTATCAAGAGATCGACCTCCGGAAAGACCTTGGACACGCACACGAGGCCCAACAGTACAGAGCTCTTAATACTACCTCCTTTGCCCCCCTACCTTTCACTTTAATTGTACAGTTTACCGCCCCTTTTGCTCCCTATGCTACCTCGTACGTCCGCACTGCTACTATCCGCGGGAGATCGGAACCTTTGGAAGTTCCCCCCTCACAATATAAGTCCTCGCATGCTCCGCCTCGTGTACTACGGTTATTCGGCCTTTTAAGGGGCTAGGTCTAGTATAGAAAGGGTGCAAGGCAGGGCTCTTCTCGGAGGGCATTAGGGTATAACAGATAACGTCGGCATAGCATTAAAGACTATAGCGGGGCCCAGCTTGTTAGACTCCTTAGTCCGGTTCTTTGTTTTTAGCTATAGAGCCTTTTTAATTTTTTAGCGTAGAGGATAAGGCAAAAGCGTGCGACCTTATCTACGAGCTCTTTTCTTCTTCTGCCGCCCGGGATACCTGCCTATAGTAGTATTCGGGCCTGTTTCAGGCCTGCCTTCGGCCTCTAGTCTAGCTTGTTTAATTTCAAACTCTTCGACAAGTTCGCTCGCTCCCTCTATGCTCTCTGCTAATATCTACTCGTTATACTCTAGGGAGTAGCCTAACTATCGTACTAGGTATTCCCTCGTTTCTCGTATGTCGCCCCTTATAGCTAGGATCCCTTCTACCTCCTAGTTATCCTCCTCGTTATTATTAGGCTCGAGGGACTAAACCGGGGGGGGTTGGTAGCCCTCTCGGGCCTAGTATAGCTCCAGCAGCGACACGTAGAACACGGGGTAGAACCGCTTTATCGATAGTAGAAGATCGAGGCGGTACGCTTGCGTACTAATCCGTTCCGTAATGCGGAAGGGCCTAAGGAACTTGTTGTCCAGCTTCCGATGTAGTCGCCGAGTATTAATGTTCTTCCTTAACAGTAGCACCTTGTTACCTATGTTATAGAACTTCTCTACTATCGTCTTGTTATAGTACTTCTTCTACAGGGTCGCTACGTGCTCCAGGTGTTCCCTTGCTTTAGCAAATTCTAACTCTCTGTTCGCAAGGTATTCGCGTGCGGCGTTAGCTAGCGACTTCGCCTTCGACGTTAGTCCCTTCGTAGGGAAGTCCTTCTTTAACACGCTATTAATAGCACCTGAATTAGACCTATAAGCGAGCTTTATTAGGCTGAATCTAGACCTAGCATAGACCTTAGTATTATAGGCGTAGGCCGCCGTAGGAAGGAGGACGGCCTAATCGTCTTAGTCCTAGTTGCAGTAGATCCTAAGGTAGGCCTCGAGCTGCTGGTTTGTGCGCTCGGTTTAGCTGTCCGTTTGAGGGTAGAAGGCTATGCTAAGTCGCTTCTTAATAGAGAGGTAGTAAAACAGAGCGCTCTAGTACGTGCTAGTAAAGATCGACCCTTAATCCGACACGATGTCGTCCGGGGGGCCTGTTTCGCACACGATTCGGTTGTAGATCAGGTCTCCTAGAGCACTAGCGTCGATTGTGTCGTTTATAGGGAAGTATCGGACGTACTTCGTGAATCTGTTAACGATTACTAGTATAGCGTTGTACACCTTGCCGTTAAATCCCTTAGACGGTAGCAAGCCGACGACAAAGTCCATCGATAGTAACTGCTACAGTCTGCTAGGAACGGTAAGGGGTTACAGTCGTCTATATAGCTTGTAATGTTTTGTTTTAGTCCGCTAGCATACATCGTAGGTTCCGACGTAGTCGTTAACATCGTTCGTAAGCCCCTTCTAATAGTACTTAGAGGCGATAATTTCTTATATGCGTTGGCGGCCGTAGTAGCCTACGGTAGGGTCGTCGTGGTTCCGTCTAAGGATTTCCCTCCTTAGCGATACTACGTTAGGGACGTAGACTTTTCTATTATACCGCAGGATTCTACTAGAGTCGAAAACCTACCGGTCGTCTTCTCCTACTAGGTCCGGGTCTAATTCGGGTATGCCTAGGGCCTACTTTAGGGCTAAGGCGGCCACGCCTGAATTTCGCGCGGTCATCCGACTTCTCCGTTCCTAGACAAAAGGATCCGCCTGCTAGGCATCCCTAATTAGGTTAACGAACGAGGCCGGTAGCTCCGCCGAGTTCGCTATCTCCCCCTCTGCCGCGGCGGCAACAAGGTAGTATAGAACGCGCAGAACGCTTCTAATTAAGGTGTCGTCCTCGATGCTATAAACGGCGCATATGCTCCATTCGCGTGTCGAGAATTGTGTTTCTTCTAACGCGTTAGGCGCGTAGCCCTCCGGGCCACCTGTTTCTTCTATAGGCTCCTACACAGATGCAACTATAGGGCTGTTACTAGCCTTACGCGGGTCTAACGCAGAGCCGTCCGGGAACAGCGTCCTCAGCGACTATTAAAGGATAGGGAGAGCTCCTTGCAGCTTATCCTCCTTTGCACCTTCTTTAAAGCCCGCAAAGTAGTCGGGGCGGCGTAACAAGCCGTCCGTAGGGTTTAACTTCCCTAGCTTGTATTTAATAACGAAGTTGTACGCGGCGAGGGTTTCGGCAATGCGAGCCTAACGCCTGTTAAGTGTCTTCGTTATTATGAAGTAGCGTAGGTTATAGTAGTCGGTTATAACTTGTATTAGATAGGCAGCGCCCTCTAAGTAATGCCGCTATACCTTAAAACACTCTGATATAGCTATTAGCTCCTTGTCCGGTGTATAGTACCAGATCTCCGGTCCTACCTAGCTCTTAGAGTAATAGGCTACCGGGTGCTAATAGCGGTTGCCGTCGCCGTCCTCCTTCGGTTAGAGGAGGATGCCGGAGTAGGCAGCGTCCGATGCGTCCGTAATAACTATAATCGGGAGGGATGGATCGAAGTGTTAAAGCAGAGGTGCGTCTATAAAGGCCTGTTTCAGGTCTAAGAACGCCCTAGCAGAGGTCTTATTCCACTCGAAGGGTCTACGGACTACTTGCTTCTTCCCTCGTTTCCCCCTGTCTACGACCTAGCCTCCGGACAGCATGTCATTTAAGGGTCTCGCGACCTTTAAGTATCTATATATAAACCTCCTGTAGAAGTTCGCGAACCCTAAGAACACTTGCACGTCCCTGTAGGACTTCGGTATAGGCTATTTATAGATAGCCTCGATCCTCTTGTAGTCTATAATTACACCTCCTAGTATAACAACAAACCCTAGGAACTTAACACGATCTATGTAGAATTCGCATTTAGTAGGCTTTGCATACAGCTTCCATTTTTCTAAGCGTTTAAGGACTTGCTTAACATAGCGTCGGTGTTCTTCCTCGTTTTTCGAGTAGATAAGGATGTTATCCAAATACACTACGCAGATAGTATCTACTAGTCCCGCAAGGGCCTTATTAATGTACGCTTAGAAGGTCGCTAGTGCATTAGCTAGCCCGAAGGGCATAACCAAGTATTCGAACAGACTGTACCTCGTCTTAAACGCGGTCTTCCACTCGTCACCCTCCTTAATCCTTATCCTATAATAGGCGTCTCTTAGGTCTAATTTGGAGAAGATTCGGGCCTAGCTCAGACGGTCTAGCATTTCGCTAATTAGGGGGAGTAGGTACCGGTTCTTAATCGTGACTCGGTTTAGTCCCCTATAGTCGACGCATAGTCTCATCTTACCGTCCTTCTTTAGGACGAACAGGATAGGGGCGCCGTATAGGCTCTTGCTAGGCCTAATCTAGCCCTTTTTTAAGGCCTTGTAAATATATTCCCGCAGGATTACTAACTCCTTCTGCGAGAGGTTGTATATTAGCATCTGTAGTGGTGTTTTCCCTTCTTCGATGTTAATAGCATAGTCGTGCTAGCTGTTGCGGGCTATAATGCCGGCCAGCTCCTCGCTAAATATATCGTATTCTCAGTACTCTAGAGGGACGCGATCGAGGTCCGCCTGCTCTACCGCGGCAATAGTAAGCATAGTTCTGTAGGCCTGTCTTAGCAGGTCGGCTAACTCTAGCTTGCCCTTATATGCATCGCGGTATCGCTTATAGCATAACAACGCCGCGATCTAGTGCTCGCATTGCTTGTTTAGGTCGATCTCCGTTGGATCGTAGTCCCTATCGATGTGAACCGCTATCGGTTCTGCAATAGCGCTGTCTAGGGCGTTAATGTTGTTTGTTTGTTTGTTTGTTTGTTTGTTCCATTTACGTCCTTTCGGAGTCCAAGACTATGTAGGACGGCTTTGCCCTAAAGGCAAAGCAGTAGATCTGTTTACAATTAAGATTTTTCGGTATTCTTTAACCTTAGGGGAAACCCCGTGCCTAAGGCAGATTTTGCCCGAAGGCAGAATCTGTCGAAGGGCTTTAAAGCAACGCAGAACAAAGGAAATCCAAAGAGTGTCGTTGTCCACAGCCGGGCTGCAGGATTTTCGCGCCAAGCTTTTTGCAGAATTTTCAGCGGATCCTTCCGCTTCGTACATACGCTGCGAATTCAGCTGTCTAACTCGCTGCCTTCTCTTGTCCTTAATATGCCTTTGTGGAACTATATGCCGCCTTCTAGCGTATATAGCTACGCAGGTTAATCGTAGAGTTGTAGATTCCACCGAGTTCTAGCTCTTTAAAGTGTATGTATGCTTCCTTCGAGGGCGACGAAGTCTCTAGAGAAGGGATATGCGATTTCGATTCGGATTTCGAGGAGGTGCGCGTATAGGGCAGAGTAGACTAGTTCGTAGCGTAGAGGGCTATTCGTTCGAATCGTGCTGTTGTTCTGTTGTAGCTCGTGTTTCGAGGCGGATTTCGAGAAGGATTTCGAGGCGGATTTCGAGAAGGATTGTTTCGAGGCGGATTTCGAGAAGGATTTCGGGCGGATTCGAGAGGTTTTCGAGGAGGTTTCTTCCAGACTGTCTTAGTTTCCCTTCCAAGGAAGGTACTTACGACGGCCACCGCGTGAAGGTGCAGTCTGTTCGGCCGTCTAGGGCGTTAATGTCTACTGTTTCGGGGGTAATGTCGGCGTCCCCTTCTTCTTCTTCCTGCACTGCGGCTCCGACCAGGAACTGTCCTTCCTATTCAAATGCAGCTTCGCCGCTAAAGATAGCGTGCAGTGCTATGCCGGTAGGGTGGTCGCGCCGGGGCTAGCTCTCGTCCTCTTCCTCCGCGCCGTCGTCATCGTCGTCGGCTGTAGCCTATACGAATCTTCCCGACCGGAAATAGATAAGGGGGTTAGATGCGAGAATCCAGTCCTATCCGAGTACTATATCGTATCCGGTAAAGGCAGCTACCCAGAAGGTCTAGTTCACCCCTCTTTCGGTCCCGTTTGAGTCCTTCGCTAGCACTGTTAGGTCGTAGCCCTTATAGACCGTTATCTAATAATCGTTTAAGAACTTGACCTTTAGTGCCGGGGCTCTATTACTCGGGAGCTGAAGTAATTGAACCTTGTATTAAGAGACGAGGTTAATCTGTGCGCTACAGTCGACCAGCGCCGTTAGTGTTTGGAGCCTGCCGTCGCCGTCGCGGATCCGGACGTTAATCGCTAGTCTTCTTTCCTTCCTTCTTGTTTTCGGCCCTAGCTTAAGGGAGCTGAGTTGTGCGACGACAACTTTAACTAGGGCTACTCTTTTACCTCCTCGGCGTGCCCCGATAGTGTGCGGTTAACGCCGGAAGCAGGTATGTTGTTCATATAGTAGGCGAAGTTTCCGCGGCCACCCTTCTAGCCTGGTCGACTTCCGCCCCGACCCCTTAGGGTCTAGGACGGATTCGCGGCCGTAGTAGGGCCGGAGGGGGGCTGTTCCGGGTCCTTCTTTAGTTTAGAATCGCGAGCCCTAGGACGTCCTTTTAGAAAGTAGACGTTCTTGTAGATCGATACGATCTCTATAAGTTCTGCTACGTCGTACGCACTAGCGAGCTTCTCGTTCTTGTTAATCTCTTTCTAAAGGTCTTCCGACAGCTTAGAGTAGTAGAAACTCTTCCGGTTCTGCCTGTCTTCCTCATTTATTATTAGCACTACGTCTATGCGAGCCTCGAGCCCTTATATATATATATAGAAGTTACCTACAGACTAGTTGTTAAGCTGTTTGCAGCACTAATATTAGGTCGCGAGCTCCGCTATGCGGGTCGCCTTCGGGGTAATCTGGTTGCGGAGCACCTCCTTAAGGTCGCTCTATTCGAAAATAGCGTCTAAGGCGTAGTCGTCGGGGTAGTCTGCCTAGTAGCGCATAATAGTAGTGCGGAGGTCCTTCGGCTTAACTCGTTCGATGGCCTAGGCAGTGCAGCGAGACCGGTTGTTGGCGGTTATGTTATCCGGAACGTTGTAGAAATAGAAGCGGTTCTCGCAGTCGCTTACCTATATACGAAGAGCTTCTAAGGAGGAGGCCTCTAGTGTGCATCCTAGTCCGGACTTAAGAAGGCTCTAAATCGGGTCTAGTTCAGACCTAATCCCTCTCTCTGCTAATTGTAGGCTAGAGGGAGCTCTCTTCCTTTTCTTAATATAGTCTAGCTCTATGTCGTATATAGCGACGGCATCTTAGCGAGCCTTAATGTGCGCTGCTCGTTGCTTCGCCGTTATAGACGCGATCTGAACCTGCCTTAGTTCCTAGAGGTAGTCTCTAACATGCTAAGGGACCTAAAGATAGTCTGGGTCCGTGTTCGGGTCCGTTCCCGGGTCCGTTAGGGTCTGTTCCGGGTCTGCATCGGGTGTCCCTATATCTCGTCCTCCTGCATTATCCCGCTTATCCTCTTCGTTCGGCGGGTCGCTAAGTCTTAATAACGATAGGGCGTTGCTCGGGCCTCGGCTGTCCGGCTGTCTCTTAGGAGGCATCTCTTAGTTCTAATTCGGCGCTAAATCGGGGATCGACAGTACCTGCTCTAGTGCTTAGTGCGGCTAATCCCTTAGTAGGTTTTAAGGCAATATACTATAAGGGTAGTGTAACTAGGTAGCAACTAACACGTGTAAGCAGTCTGTATACGAATGTCTATATTGCCTACCGAGTGTAACGAAGGGAGGCAAAAGGGAATAAAAGGGAATGTGTGCGCTAAGCCTCGCTTAGGGCAGCCTCGGGTCTGCATCGGGTCTGTATCGGGCCTGGAACAGGCCCGATTCAGGCCCGGGGCAGCGATACCCTGGTCGTTCCCTGACATCGAGTCCAGAGCGCATCGGTGCGCTGATTCCAGAGCGCCTGCGTGCGCTGTCGGTGATGTCACTTAAGGTATAGTATCGTCCTGAGAGGTGCTAAGGTTAACTCGGAAGCACTAGTTAGTTCTAGGGCGCTCATAGCTGAAGTTAAGGCGCCCGGCAATGTCGCGATATTGCTCCTACAGCTGTAGCGTCGGTAGATCGGTGTAGCTGGCCTATGCTGTCGTTAAATCATGCTTGGGGGTATGTGAATGTGTCACGGCTTGAACAGAAGGAAGAGACGTAATTCTAATAACTTGGTAAATAGACAAGTTCACATACAATGCTATAGAAGAGAGTCTAAGAAGGACTCGAAGATATACAGAAACAGTTGCGGCCTCAGGCATCCCGAAGGTGGGTGCGGAGACCGGCCGTGACATTATTATTATTTATATTAATAACTATAGATCCTAAACAATTCCGGAACAAGACTATAGACGGGAGCCTTTATAGTCTTAATAAGACATTAAAGAAAATCGCAAAAACAAAGCCTAGGCCTAAATATAAAACTATTACTACGTAAGTATTATATTATATATAAAGTAAATTAATAAGTATAGTACTAATATATCTTAGAAAATGGCGGAAAGAAGAGTTAATAGACTACCAAACAAGAAATACGGACGAAATTATAAATAATAGAGTATATTATAGTAATTACTATAGCTAGTATACTTATAATATACGTTCTAGCTCTAATATAATATACTTACTATTCTAAACGGCTTTAGAAATATATATATATATATATATATATATATTATATACTCCTAGATAGATATAGAGCCTATTAGTCCCTATTACTACTTACTTATTATTATTATTACTATTATTATTACTATTACCCTCTAGAGTAAGAATAATAGTAAGAGTAATAATATCCGCTACGTTTGTAGTAATAGTAATAACGAGAGTAAATAGTAATTACTATTTACTATTATTCTTAGTACTTTACCTTACTATTACTCTAAAATGCCCAACACTGGGCAGAAGACATCTCATGATGGCTCCGCCACAGTAATAAGCACAACGAAGCACACCTTCAGGCTTCCCCGCTCGTCTTACAGCGTGTAGACTGTAGAGATAAAGAGAAAGAGAAAGAAATTCCCTCCTCTGTGACTCTTCTCCCCTCTTCGCAACAACGACCGCAGCCAAACACAACAGGCCCACTTGTTCCTGAAAACACCGTTCGCCCGTCTCTCAAGCCACCCACCGGTTCCCACACACAAACACACCATCCAAGCCAAGAAAGAAAACCCTCAAACATGCAATTCACCAACTTCCTCGTCGCCGCTCTCGCCGGCCTCCTCTTCCACGCCACCCAAGTCCACGCGGGGGGTTGTCCCGCTCCCGGAGTCTGCAAGGGCAATCCCAAGATCGGGTGCGTCTGCCACTGGGGCGATCCTGAAGATGGCGGTGATATCCAGGGTTCGTGTTCGAGGAGGGGCAACGTACGTAATCTCCTGCGCGCGGTGGTGTGCTTTGGCTGAGATCCGGGACGTGTTGAGAGCTGACTTGATGGGGTGGTACAGTGGTGCAAGACTCCCTAGACGACGGCGGGTGCGACGAGAATGATGCGGAAGCCGGGGGAGGTGGGGAGAAAGGTGTGGTACGGGTGGTTTCGATGCGAGTGACCGTTTGGTGGAGGATGTTTGGAAGGCTCGATGATCGGCGACGAGTGCGAATAATATACAAAAGCATGCTGCGATCTGTTTGTGTCGATACTGCAACAATGCGTTCGTTTGACCCTCGCACAACTTCGACTCGACTCACAGTGCATGCAGAGGTATTAGCGTCGAGAAAATCCAGTGAAACCCAATGCAAACGTCACGTCCCGCCGGACTGGCATCATGTGCCTCTGCTGGCACCGACGTGTTCCGAACAGCGTTGGATCTTGGCGAGGTGAGAAGTCGACAGACGAACAGTATTCCGTACAATTCCATACACTACAAAGCATGCATGTCATGTACTAATTCCTCACGTCCATCCGACACAATGGTTTCTTGATTTCTGAAGCGTAATCCATCCCATCTCATTCTCTCTCATGTTGAAACAATGCTCTCCGGTAGCATCCGTCAAAAGTGGCGAAAACGTCCACAGAATAGCAAGTATCGCTGGAGAACCAAAAACAGATAACAGGGGGGTATGATGCAAGAAAAAACAATCAAAAACGACGCATGCAAAAAAGGTCATCGGAAATCCTCCTCTTGTTGTCTGACGAAGTGGTGGAGTGCGTGTGTCGTAATAGAGGAGTGGTGATGTGGCTTCGAATCCGGTTCGAAGGCCTTTGTCCGAGGCGTCTCACTAGAAGCTCGTCCCTTGCTCCTCCCTCAGTCGAGACATACTACTCTTCTTCTGTGGGCCAGAGCTGTAAGCCCCTGCAACCAGCAGACTACTCTCTCGCCGCTTTGCCTTCGCGTCTCTTGGAGTCGGAGCGCCAGTGCCAGTGGTGTTGTAAATAGTCGGAGATCTCAACGCATCATTGAGACTGCCAAATCCACCGTCACCTTGTGGAGCCATCTGATGGTAGGCATAGGCTGGATTCAGAGGGACCATGCCGGTATCGTCGAGTGGTGCGCCTCCGGGCCCGTGCTGGAAAGCGGTTTGGTTGTATGCTGGGGTAGGGAGGTCGGTGAACATTTGCTTGCGAGGGGAGCGGAGGTCGGTGGAGGAGGCAGGTGAGTGGCGAGTCGCTGAAGATGTTGGGGTTGACGATTCCGATAGAGGAAGCTCGTCGCCGAAGATACGGTGCTGCTCTTCTACGAAGAGGGAAATGAGCGGGCCCGGGACGTTTAATGTAGGCGAGAAGACAACGCCGACTATGAAAAGTTAGCACCATGAAATGAATGGATGATTTCCGAAGACTCACGATTGCGGACGTTCATCTTGTTGACGCCGACGTTGTTCACGATTGTCAGCATAAACGCAGAAAGCGCCTCGAGCAGCGCACGGTTCGGTCCCGGCAGTCGGTTGACAAGACTGTTCAACGCGAAGATTTTCTCGTCACCTATTAGTTCCAGACAATGAAGGAAGTCCAAATGTAGGTCTCGGGTCAAAATGCTCGCTGGAAGCTCACGCAGATACAGCTTCAGCAAGCTTGCCACGGCGTGCACGTCGTAGGAGTTGACGTCCATGACAAGGTTGACGTCCCCTTCCGTATTGAACCGATCTTTGAGCGCGCGAATGACAGTGTTGGACCCCGACAATCGGAAGATGCCCTCCTCTGCAATGGCATTCTTCAAAGTCAAATACTGAATGCAGCGATACACGACTGCAGGAAGCTCCGAAGCGCCGTCGGGAGCTGGAGTAATGGCAGCAGCGTCAGCAAGCGGGAGACCAAAGACTGCTCTTGATAAACTCGACTTGTCAGGCGGCAGACCCGGCGACTTGACACCTTCACCAGGCATTAGATCAGAAGATGAACGCCCGCGAGTGAATGGGAGTGCGAAGACGCTGCGCTTCTTGTCCTTCCCACCAGGCGTCGGTGGTGCCTTCATGCCCCAGTCACCAGTGTTTTGAATGACTTGGAGATTGGTCGGTCCGGATATATTGTGACCTGTATGCTCGGCACTGCTGGTCTTGTCATACGGAGGTGAAGGTGTCGCACTACCGAGCGGGCTTTTCATACCCATGATAGGCGCATCTCCAGCAGCGACTTCGCTGTAGTTGACGGTACGGACTAGGTCAGCAGATCGGTTGCCAGTGCCTTGAGAACTTCCAGAACCAGAGCGAAGGTCGTTCATTGACTTTCGCAAACGGGGACTACGCGGCATGACTTCGGTCTTTGACTGTTGTGCTTGCTGGGCAAGATTGGTGTCCTCATCATCCCGGTAGTCGACATATTGTAGAAGCGCCTCGACCCATGCGTCACGTTCCTCGTCGCTCTCCGCACAGAGCACATGACGAACGAGGCTGGTGGAATCCTTCTTCTTAGGCTCGAGAATCAAGAATGCATGCCGGAACTGGTTGTCTTCGTCCTCGTGCGAGCTCTGAGCCACGGTCGATGACTGCTTGCCGATCTGTGCATTCTGCAGCCTGATCGATCCGAGGTGAGCACCGCCGGGTCCTTCAAAGTACTTCAGACTCGGGCCATCAAGAACAAA
The DNA here is from genome assembly GCF_000219625.1 of Zymoseptoria tritici IPO323. Taxonomy (NCBI): domain Eukaryota; kingdom Fungi; phylum Ascomycota; class Dothideomycetes; order Mycosphaerellales; family Mycosphaerellaceae; genus Zymoseptoria; species Zymoseptoria tritici. The sequence continues at coordinate 1,257,674 of NC_018212.1, read as the reverse complement.
GTAGCGAGCCTTCCAACCACCAAAGTTCTTGCCCCGCTTGGTGAGATATCCTGCTCTGTTTGGTCGGAGCTGTGCGACGGGAGAGTCGGGTCTCGCATCCGCAAGGCCACCAAAGTAATCTCCATCTCCACCCACCGCGTCCGTAGAGAGAAATTTGCAGAAGATTAAGGCCGCTTTCTCCTCAACCATGGCGTCCAGCATACGGTCAAAGTAATAGTTCAGCGCCATTCTCCTTGCATCGATCTTGGCAGGCGCGTGGCCAGCAAAGAGAGCTTTGTCGGGGAGGCGATCGCGAAGTTTTATAACGGCCTTTACCTGCTGATCCAAGAGTGCCAGTGATGCAAAAGTCTTCTCCACACGCCATAATTGTTTGTCTTCAGATCGTTCATGCACCGCCAGCGTGAAGACGGGATTCTCATCACCCGGCCTGGGAGCAATGAAGCTTGCACGAGATGGCCTCATGCGTGATGATGCTGTCTTCACATAGATGGAAGCAAGCGCGTTTGGGGGTAGGAGTAAGCCCGGATACTGGTCGCTCATGAAGCCTTGGTAGACCTCACCTGGGGTGAACATGGTACGTTCGCTCGACGTCGATGGCCGCTCGCTACCAGGAGAGCCATCACCTGGTGGCATAAGTCGCTCGGCAACGGAGGACATAGCCTGAGGATAAGGGTGGAGATGCTGATGGTAAGCTTTCGCGCGGTCGAGGTGTGGTGTATTGATCGACAGGGGCGTCTGCGGCGGGAGAGGAAGTGCATGGCGAGGAGCACGAGGCGACAGTGGCAGACCGACTTTGGGCGACATCGGAATTGAAACATTCGAGCGTGGCATGGGAGAATTTGGAGGCCGGTCGCTGGGCCGCGGACTCATTGGCAGGCCAGGGCTCAACATTGCCGCTGGAGGCTCTTTCTTTCGCAGCAATGCCGTAGCATCTGAAACGGCTCGATTGCGCACGATGTCGGCCGGGGTAGCTGTAGCCTCAAAGACTCGCTGCTGTTGTCTCGATGGTTCCGCGGGCATGTCCGCTGGTGCTGGCGTTGCGAATTCCGGCTGTTCACTTCGTGACTTGCTCTTGCTCTTGCTCTTACTCTTACTCTTGCTCTGCCTATCCTTTTTCGAACGACTCCTCTCCTCTTCCTCTGCCTGCATCTCTCTCTGTCGATCGTCGTCCTCCCGTGTCTTCCTACGACCGCGATCGAGATACTCTCCACGAGCACTCTCTGGATCCTCCTCGTATTCAGAATCCGAAGCATCGATGATGTTGTTCCTCACTTGCGGTTCGGGCTTGGGCGGGTTCAGCTTCAACGGCGCGGGGGGAGCCTTTCTCGTCTTCGGACTGGAAAAGGACTGCGAAGAAGGCGAGATTGCAGCCGATTGCGCCGCAGTGATGGTTTCCTTCGCAGATCGCGGACTTGCAGCGTGGTCAAGAGGCGTCATGGGAGGAGTGCCGCCGGGATCTCGACGCACAGGGATTGATACGTTCTTCCCAATTCTCGGCGCTGTGTCGAACTGGTTCCTTCCATCGCGATCAGCCATCCGAAACTCTGCGCTTGTGCTGCTGGACGACTGCGGAGATGCAGGCAGCAACACTGAAGTGGACATGATTCCAGCATCCAAAGGCGTATCAGATCGACTGGACTTTGACAGAAGACTTTCAGTGCCGTCACTGCCCTTCCGGAGAGTCTTAGTGGTATATCCTGACGCTGCGTCCCCTGCTGGTGACACGCTCGCCTCTCTTGAACCCGAGCCGCTAGCCTGCGCAGATATCAAAGCAGGCGCAGAGATCGATTGCGCGAGGTGATCTTTGAGCTTCCTTCGATAGCGCTCCTTCTCCTTCAAAGACTTCTCCAAATCCTTGTTCAATCCCAAGATCATTGTACGCTGCTTTTCGACCAGCCGCCATAACTGCGCGTTGTGGGAGGCTGCCTGCTGTTTCTCATTGAGCACCTTTTGTAGAGCTGCTTCTGCTGAACCTGCAGCTGCGATCAGCGTGGCAGCGTCTTCAACCTGGTCCTGAGGCACGCGATCGGCGCTGCCGTGAGCGCGTGGTGTAGCAGATGTGAGCGAGGATATCGATGATACGGTCGAGTCGATAGATGTGGTGCGCTGTGGTGTCATGTGGGATCCGTGTGCCGACCTCAAGGCTGTTTGCTGGCTTGACATGGCCAAGGGCGATGCCAGAGGTGACGTGGGAGACAGAGCGAGAGGCACAGCTGGTGGAGGATCGCTCTTCGACTTGCTGCGGACCAGGTTCGCAACCTTCTGCTCTTCTGCTACGGTCTGGCGAGTGATGGCGGAGTGGAGGTCATCCTTTCCCGATACCTTCTTGTCTGGATTTGGAGCGCGCGGCGTGCGAGCGGTCTTGTCGTTGTCGCGGGCAGGATCTCGGCGGCTTCTGTAGGTCGGTGATGTGTTTTGTGAACGTTTGTCACGCGGGCCTGGCTCGTATCCGCCGCTCGCGAAGGATACATGGTCCATGGATGAGGTGATGGGTGTGAGCCGCCTGACCTAGCGCTTACAGATTAGATTCACACTTCAGCCAAATTGCGCTGAACACGGGCTGGAGCGCGGCATCCAGAGCAGTGTAGGATCGTGTAGGATCGATCGCAGGTCTGAGGTCGGGATTGTTTGAGAGATCCCCACGCGCCGACGTGGAGCGATACAAGGTAAGGTAGTTGTCGGTCTTGGTACAATGTGCGAATGTGGTCCCTGGAATCATGGTGATCCACCACTAGCCGCAAGTTCTACAGTAGCGCAATTGTCAAGCGCCTCTACCAATCACTAGTACGGCACCATGTGATGAGTGATGACAAGGGAGCAGCGTATGATGGCCGGATAACACAAGAACGCATTGCTTGGTCGAAAGGCTTCTGGTCCAGCTTTGGAGGCACCATCGTGCCGCCCACTCACCGCGGTGGACTTTGTGATGAACACTCTCGTTGGCTGCACCCAGCCGCCAGCCTTTCTTGCTTTCCCGGCCTTAACATCGACGAAGGAACCGCAGCCCGACGTCGATCACGTACGTAGACGCTGATCAAACAGGTATGCTTTGGCCCCTCAGGTCCCCTCGTATGCCTACCTCATCGATGTGGTTGTTTCGGGACCGGCAAGCAAGCACGGGTCCATCATTAGAACTAATGACTAGGCACAAGATAAAGTAGCTTACGCGCTCATCCCACTCAGCAGCATCCGAAAGAGCTGCATGGAGCATGTCCAACATGCACATGTTAGCCAGCATGATTGCTGATCTGAGCCGTCTGTCATCAGATGCAGCCCATTTCGGACAAGATCATATGCCACAAAGGGATTCTGCGAATGTCAGGAGTGCACTAGTATACGCCTCCTTCCAGGTAAGTAGTGTTCTCGACCCAAACTCTTGGCCTCAGAAATGGAGCTAGAGAGGTATACTCTCCTACCCCTGCATATCACTTCCACCACTTCCACCTGCCGAGTGTGATCAATGATCATTTCGTCTATCGATTCCAAGCCACGCATGTGATCAGCTCGCAGTGCTCTCGTTCCCTTCTCACCGCCTTTTCTCCGGCGTACACACTATTGTCCGCAATTAAACGTTTGCTACACCTCGCTGGGCTGGTCTGGACTTTGCCGCCGCCTTTATGCACGATGTCCATGAGGGAGGATGTCGACCCTGACTCGAGCGTGCTCGTTCGCATGTGTCTCCACTGTTCGCATGGCGCCTGCCGGCTGTAGCGAGGACGTTGTGCAGGTGAGGTCGAGTCATTCAAATACATCGTGCGGGAAGGAACAACCAGGACTACATCTCAAAATCTCTCCTCAATGTTGAAAGCACAGCTTTCGCTCGGTTGGCATGGGCCGTTCAATTTGAGCAGGAGAACGGAGGTCCTTATTTTACCTTCTCTACCACCACCACTTCCTCGTTCCCTCTTCCTTTCCACCGATCTACACGGGCTTCCTCGCTCTCCAAAACAGCCCTACATACTGATGCTGATACAGCCCTCCCATCCCAAAATCATACCCAACACCCTCCTTCTCAAAACTCTCCTCAAACACAAAACCAACCTCCTCCGCCACTCTCACCACCTCCTCTTTGCTCAACTGTAACCACGGCGCCGTTCCGTACAGTAGCGGACCGACATTCACCCACATGCCACCGGGTCGAAGGAGGTTGAAAATCGTTTCCAGGTATGACAGCAAATTTTGCGCGGTGTCGATGAAGAAGAGTGTGGCGATCATGTCGTAGTGAGAAGATTGATGGTGGAAGGAGAGCGTGAAGTCGCCTTCGATGAGTAGGGGAGGCTGGTAGCCGGGAGTGGTTGCGGGAGGGTATAGTTCGACCGGTCGGAGGATGGAAGAGCGAGTTCGGGCGTGCGACCAGGTTTCGAGGTAGGGATGGATGATGATGGGGGTGGTCTGCACTGATGAGGAGGAGATGTAGCGGTAGGCGAGATTCATGGCTGAGGAATATTCGTTGGTGGTGATGTGCAGATGTGGGCCAAGGAGCGAGATGTCGTATGCGAGGCCACCAAGGGCGGAGCCTGGAAGAAGGATTTTGTATCCTTTGGAGTATGAGTCGGCGGGAGGCGGTGAAAGCTCACTAGAGATCGTTGAGAGGATGTAGGGAAATGTGGCGTCTCGTTCTGGTTTCCCTTCCGGTGAATAATCGCGGACCATGTGTTTGAGTGCTTGGGAGACCATGGATCGATGAGCGGGCTTTTTGGCCGTCTTCTCGTTCTCCTTCTCGAATACGCTGAGCTCTGCGCGAGTGATGTTGTAGTATTCGAGGCCATGGTTGACGATGAGTTTGCAGAGTCTGGCATTGATCTCAATTCGAGAGCGCGCTTCCTCGAAGTTCTTGTTGTATGCGATAGTCCTCTCCAGGATCTGACAATCGTCAGATGGCTAATATTCAGGAAATGATGCGATTTGACATACTCGTTTGTGGTCTTTTGGAACATTCCTGTACAAGTCCTCGAATCGTTGGATCTCAGCTCCGGCAGTTTCTTGGTATCGATCAAAAGCATGTAATGCATCTAGCAAAGTCGTTCGCGGGGTCCGTTTAGCATCGGACTTGGCCTTCCCGCCTATTCTTCTCAGCGCTTTCCCTCTCTCGACAACCTGTTGATGTTCCCACGGCGAGCATTCCGGGTTGTTCGTGATCGGAGAATCATTTTTGCAGATGCCTTGGATATCTGTCCTGGACGACTTTGCTGCCACGAATGGTAGTGCCAAAATGAGTGAGAGGATCAGTGGTATCAGCAGTGCCTTCATGCACTGGTACATTTCGATCGGTAGAGACATGGGACTACATGAAAATCTCCTGTCCAAGGGTATGCGGTACTAGGAAATGCCAATGCCGACCTTGATGGACTGTCTTCTTGGCAGTCCTAATCAGACTGCTTGTCGAGCTATGATTCCTTTAGGTCTGTCGCTTCCATGATGCCTTTCGCAAGACGCAAGGTCTATTGGCCCGACGTTTGTCGTACGGGTCTCCTGTGGCGTTTCGAGAATCCAGGGAAAATGGATTGCTGCGTACCTTTCCAAGTCTCGGCAAATTTCATTATTGGTTGGGTCTTTGAGCTTTCACTCTGCTATTCGCGATGTGAAGCTTCACCGTTGCATCGCGTAGGCATCTTGAGACATCCCGGGAACGTAGGTCTGTGTATGCCACATCAAGTCAATGCCAGCACGAAACAAGCCTTGAGTGCTCCGGGCTCACGCGTATCACCGTGCCAGCTTTGCCATGGCGGTGGCTATCGATGCTTGTGCTCAAGGTCTGCAGAGTTCCCGTGAAGGAGGATCCCTGAAGTGTACGATTCGAGCTCTTGAGACAGGAGCTTCAAAGACAAAGCAGGATCCAGGGTATCCTCGTGGAACTGCATCTTCGGGACCTGGACTCGCTATTGCAGCATCGAATTCCTCCACAGCAAGATGAGTAGGACTAGGCGAGCCTCGCTGCTCAGTCGAGACCAGAAATCTTGGTCGTTGAGGAGGTTGCGCCTTGCGCTGAGGAAGACGTCTTTGTTATTCCTCAGTTTCGTAACCCTAAGGCAACCGAAGGTAGTCAGGTTCCAGGCCGGGCGAATAAGGTTGCCAACGCAGATCTTCCGCCATGGGTCCTGGCATATTGCATCACACAAGGCACCGCGTACATTTTCACTCCATAGTCAGGCAAGGAGCCCACGACATGCAGCTGGTAGGAGGGATTCGGCAGTGCGTATGAATAGCTCCGTCTTCAACTCAATAGTTGAAACAGCCGCGGAGACGACTTTGGTGAGAGCCGCGCGATTTGTGTGTACGGTAGCAAGGGATCGGAACAAGGGTTCTGTCATGCATGCCTGTACGTCCTGCCACTTCCCATCAGTTCACCATCTATCTTACCCACCGCCAGGAAACACCACACTCAGGCTTGACACTTCAAACCAGCTGCCACACCTCCTCCGCCTCGATCGTCTTGCTCCTCCCATGAGCCCGTCCATGGCAATATGCCATCCGGACGTCCACCAGGCTCCAACGTGAACGGCGTGCGATTCCGCGATCTCCTACTCCTCTCATTCTTCGCATCTATCGCTGCGGCTGCTCTGCAGAAGCCACCGCAGTATGCCTCGGGTACTGGACGATCTACAGACGACATCGTCGATGCCGCTTCCGCCGTCGAGCAGGGCTGGCGAGTGGGCGCGGCGGACTCACTCCACACTCCCCACGCCGGTCAGCGAGGCTACCGCGATACCGACGTAAAAGTGGACAATACAAACAATGAAAGAAATGCGCGGAACTCCCGTTCCAACGAGCGCGCCCTTGCGACTGTGTCTCCGGCCGAATCCAACCCGGCCGTTCGAGCACCGCCTGCACAGTGGGCGTCGGCTACCAGCGGTGCCGGCCTCACTTCGCGACATCTGGCGCGGTCCCTGCAGGATTGGCAAGTCGAGGACATCATGCTCCTGGCGACTGTTGACGGAAACCTACACGCATGTGATCGACGGACCGGCATCCCGAGGTGGACGCTGGAGACCGACCGAGAGATGATCGAAACAGTTCGTCATCGTAATAACAAGACGGTGGATGAGGATGGAATAGAGCAGGAAGATCCGCTGTTCATCGTTGAGCCCACTCAGGATGGCAGCATATACATATTGGCTCCTGGATTCGGCTTACAGAGGTTGGGCTATACGGTCAAGCAGTTGGCTGATCTGTCACCATACGCTGGGGAAGGATATCCCGCTGTGGCATATACCGCTGAGAAGAAGAATACATTGTACACTGTTGACGCTGCGACTGGTAACATTCTGAAGTCGTTCAGTTCGGCAGGATCAATGGTCAATGATGACCAGAGCTGCCGCCGCGTCGACCCGCTGGGAGCTCTGGAGGGAGACGAATGTCAGGCTGTTGGCACTCTGACTCTCGGCCGCACCGAGTACATCATTGGGATACAAGACCGCAATACTGGAGAGCCGATCAACACTGTCAAGTACTTCGAATGGGGACCCAACAACCGCGACCACGATCTTCGAAGCAAGTATACCCGCACGATGGACCAGCGATACGTATATCCCAAGCACGATGGTCAAGTCCTCGGTGTGGATCTGACCAAAGGTACAAAGTACAAGCCAGTACCAGAGCGGCCCAGTTTCGTACAAAAGTTCCCTTCTCCCGTGGCGAGAATCTTCGACATTGTACGACCGAATGGCGACCACTCAAGAGATGCCTCGTTGGTGATCCTCCCTCAGCCCATCGGACCAGCCCCAAATGAGCTCACCGAGTTGGAAGCAGAGGATGGCGTCTTCTTGAATCGCACAGAAACTGGTAGCTGGTACGCTCTGTCCGAGGAGAAATATCCATCCGTCACAGATCGGGCTCCTGATGCCGACTTTTGCAACGCCGACTGCTTCAACAATGGCATGTTCACCGGTGTGCACTATTTGTCACCACAGAATGGTCATAGCGGTCTGCGTCAGATTGACGGGAACTCAGTCCTGACGATCGACGAGCCTCCCGTAGATGAAGCAGGCAAAGACATTCAAGCTAAATATGGTCAGCCGACGCCATTTCGACAAGACCATCAACTCACTTTATGGACGTTGGTGTTGATGCTGCTAGCTGGTCTGTCCGGCTGCGGCTTCGTCTACAAACAGCATGGAATTGAGGCCTTCAAGTTCAATCGCGACCTGCGCACGGCGAGCGTCTTGCAGCCGGCCGTGAACAAAATAAATGCGGAAGAGCCAACCCATACGCCGACCAAAATTCGCGAAGATGAGCCTGCTCAGGAAACCATCTTCCCCCACGAGGAGACTGCGGCGCCGCCTTCAGAAGCTTTGAAGGTTCGGTTCGAAGACCCTGTCAAGGAAGGCATTCCGGAGACCGTTCCTGAGGAGGACGTGCTTGAGAAGGTTGACTCCGAGGAAGCTTCTCCTGCACCCGAAGGCGACGAGACGAAAGAGGACGCAGGGCCAAAGACTCCCAAGAAAAAGGCCACTCGTGGTAAACGAGCAGGACGGAAGCAGAAAGAAAAGGAGCAAGCTTTGGTCGAGGCTCGAGCGAAGAAGAACGGTACCGAAGTTGCTGTACCAGCCGCCGCGCCAGTCGCTGCACCCGCTCAGGTCATCAGTGTCGCTGCGTCCGAGTCTCCTCAGGTTTCTGGTCCACTCCAGATCAACAGCCTTGTCATCAACACCGACAAGGTCATTGGTCAAGGTAGCTGCGGCACGATTGTGTTTGAAGGATCTTTTGAAGGTCGCGACGTCGCAGTGAAGCGCATGTTGTCACAATACTACGAGCTCGCTTCGCAAGAAGTTTCGTTCTTGCAGCAGAGTGATGACCACCCGAACGTCGTTCGATATTTTTGTCAGCAGAAAGACGACCACTTTCTCTACATCGCTGTTGAGCTTTGCCAGGCCAGCCTTTTCGAAGTCTGGGAGGCGGACAAAGCGAAGACTGAAGAGCGCCATGTACAGATGCGCACGCTGAAGCTTGCAATCCAGCAAGACATGACCAGGACTTTGCAACAACTTGCCGCTGGCCTGTGCCATCTTCACAATCTTCGTATCATCCATCGCGACATCAAGCCGCAGAATATCCTGGTAGCCTTTCCAAAGCGAACTCAGCCCAACGGCACGCGCCTGGTCATCTCTGACTTTGGTCTTGGAAAGAATTTGCCAGAGAATGTCAGCACATTGGTCGACCCTACAGGCAATGCCGGCACATCAGGATGGAAAGCGCCCGAGCTCATCTCTCAGCCTCGCGAGAATGAAGGTCGCCACAGTCACAACACTCCGATCAATAGCGACAGCGGCGTCCTTGCTGGCGGTGGCGTCAGCGGAGTCAAACGTGCCGCCGACATTTTCTCCCTTGGCTGTCTCTTCTTCTGGGTACTCACCGACGGCGTCCACCCGTTTGAGGACGAGAATGGCTGGCAACAACTCCGCGAACTGAACATCAAACGCGATAAGAAGAATATGGATGCCCTCAGCCGCTGGTCCGACGCCTACGAGCCCATGCAATTGATAACTTCAATGCTGGAGCATCAACCGGAGAACCGTCCTACCGCTCAAGCCGTCCTGAATCATCCTTACTTTTGGCCTCCCGAGAAACGCCTCGCATTTTTGTGTGACGTTTCTGATCACTTTGAGCGCGAGCCTCGTGGGATCTACGATGACAACTACGCCGGCGACTCGGATGTGCTCTGTGCGCTCGAAGACCGTGCAGAAGAAGTCATTGGCGCACCGTACGCAAGAGCAGACTTCCTGTCAAAACTCGACCGACAATTCGTCGACACCCTCGGCAAGCAGAGGAAGTACAGCGGGAACCGATTATTGGATCTGCTGCGCGCGTTGAGGAACAAGAAGAATCACTACGAGGACATGCCGGAGAACGTGAAGAGATTCGTGGGACCCTTGGCCGGAGGGTATTTGGGATATTGGATGAAGAAGTTCCCGAGATTATTGATGAGCTGCTATGAGGTTGTGCATGAATGTGGACTGCAGGGCAATGATCGGTTCAAGGGATACTTTGGTTTGGGAAAGGATCTGTGAGGCCTTTACGATAGAGCGATGCCTATGAGTGAAATGAAATCATCGACGCAACCGTTGCCTTGTTGTTTGTCGCATGATTCTGATCATGTTGCCATAGGTCCTTCCTAATGCTAGAGGACCATTTTCCGTTACTCCCGTTTGCCAGCGTCGAAGACCATCGTCGCACCTCCACTTCTCCACGCTCGAGACAATCTCTCCAACAGTCTCATTCCATATTGATCTAGGAGACGCACTGACATGAACTTCCGCCAGGCAAGAAACGAATTTCGACCAGTCTCTGCCGAGACCCAGTCGCACGTTGGGTCTTAATGCAGCCTGCTTCGACGCGATGTACATCTCCAGGACCACAACTCGCTCAAAAACACAGTACATCAATACCTTCGCATCTCCATTCTGGCCTCGCGTGCGCACACGTGGCATGTCACTCGAAGATGATGTGCAGCAAGCATGTTCCCCCGAGGCCTACCGGGATGTGGAGGCCTGGCAAGGAAGTCGTTTGGCCGAAGACAGGGACATCCAAATCGAAATAAGCAGGATCGGCAGACCAATATCGACACAGGCATTGCAGCAGTCATATGGCGTACTATTGGCCTTCCATAAACGGCGTGCATGCCGCGCTGCACGCCTGGCGGTGCGTCGAATCATCCGTGGAGAGGGATGTCCAACAACATTTGGACTTCAACACGAAAGCCAGTCTGCTGTTGGACGAGCATACCTTAGCAAGGTCAATTCCTGGCAGCTTCTGAAAGCCGTCGAAACAACTCGAGACTGCCATTGGCTGTATCCTCCCGCCGCCAGTTAAGATCGAACACATTGGCGCCGGCAAATCCTCTTCATTGAGCGACACGCCGGTCTTCATGATCGGAGCTGCCAACCCGGAGGATGGGAGCCTCTAGCAAAGACAAAGAAGGCGTCTTTCAAGCGCGGCTCTCAGCTCGCATCGTCTTTCTCTCGCAGTCGAGTGGTCAACTACGACTGCGGCTTCCTGCCAGATATACCAATGTTTGGTCGGGCGTCTCGCTGGTGGAGTTGTTTTCTATGACGCGCGGTTAAGCAGCTGCTACCTCCATTGCCAGCGCTCCAGTATCGCACCGAATATATCTGGCGCTGTTGATGCTCGTCTATCGGCATGGCAAGATGCAGCGCTTGCTGATTGAAGATGATGTTAAAGACGCCGCATCTCGACGCTTCTTCATGCTCTTCACATCACACCTCCTTTCTCAGCACATCTCTGACTTTGCCCCAGTCTTCAGCCCAGGTTGTTCTGGAGAAGCGGCACTGCACCTAAATCACTCGGTCAGGACTGTGATTGGCTGCCTCTGAAGAACATTCGAAGCCAATTTCTCCCAGCACTCTGGCACCGGAACGATCTTCGCTTACTACAACAGGAAGACCATCTTGTTTTTGAACTCACCCATTACACCAACAACAGCACATCGGCTGGTTGCACCCTTCGGAACGGCCCACGACACACTCGTTGTACGCGGCGCAATACATCGGGTTATTTCCGCAATCCTCCAACGCCGTCGCCCTTGTCCGAGGATCCAATCAAAGACCCGGCACCACCACCCTTGCTAAGCGCCCAGCTTGTTCTGCCACGAATCACAACTCTGTTCAGACGCTGCGGCACTGCTGTTGGCGTCGTTTGATCATCGAACCGACCTTTTGGAGCGAGCTCCCATTGGATCACCAAAGCGCTGGTTGCATCACCCTACGGCACAGAGTTCTAAAACACTTTTACCGTTGTTGCTCTACGCGCCCGCACCAAGAATAGCTGGACAAGCGCTTCTGCAGTCTGAAGCACGCTGCGTTGCATGTACCAACGCGGACCAAGACGAGAGTGTGCTAGAACCAAAGCAAGAGCGGCCCTTCGGTAAGAGATCCCGTTGTTCCAACCAACCCGTGCACCTCCAGATCGTCGCTCGTCTGCTCATCCTGCACTTCTTCACCGGCGTTGCTTACCATAGCTCGCAGGCCACCGCTGTTGTCGTTGCCGATTCATTCATTTGATTCTTCGGTCACTCGTTTTTGCAAACAACAGCACGCAAATATGGCTTCTGCGACTGCTACTGCCACCATGGCTGCCGCCGGTTTCGACAAGAGATCAATCGCCGCTGCGTCTCTTCAGACTCCCGGATCTGGTACTTTTCCTTCGGAGATGTTAAGTCCCATGGCGGCCTCTCCTGGTTTGAAGAGAGAAGAGTCTCTTAAAACGCCCATCACTCCACCGTCGGCATATCTGGACTTTCTCAAGAACATGTCTCCTGCTGTCATGAGTCCAGCCTCTGCTACCAGCACTCGATTCAGCTTCAACGACAAGAGCTTCGACCGATCGATGGAGAAGAGCATTGATGTAAAGCCATCGATTATGTCTCCGCCCACCTCTCAGCCTTCTCTCTCCCGCAATACGTCTTACGAATCGGACGAAACCAACAAGACCACCAGCACAAGTCAAAGTACGCATTCTACCACCAAAAGCTCACGACCCGAGTCACCCCGGATTATCATACCACCCTCGCCGTTCGCCAAGCCAGCACCACGATCAGCACGCACACCCCGACGACTGCACATTCCTCAATCACCATATACACCCGCACTCAGCTCCGCCCACTCCGTCCAATCGCCATATATCTCAACACCACTCAGCTCGACGCCTTGGAGTGCGTCTTTCTCCACTCGAGAAGGCAACGTCGATGCCATCAGCCAACCAGGCAAGGTTCATGTCCGCCATGTCGTCACTCGAACGGTGACATACTGCCGCACACCTCTCGATCCCGCACCAAAGGGCAAGAGAAGAAAGATCGAAGTTGAAGTCGGACCAGAAGTGAAGGCAGCTTCGGAGGAGCCTGTCCTCAAGCAAGAGAGGGTCATTGAAGAAGAGTCCGCCTCTTCGTCGGAGACATCGGCCGCCGAGACGATATAATTTGCATCAGCTCGCGCTTTGGATTCATTCATCGACGACTTCGATTCTACCTTTCGACTTTTGACGATCATCGATACCTATCGATACCTACGACCTTTATTACCTGAGAACGAATTCACGACGGAGTTGATCATCCTTGCTTGCTCAACGGAAGCCTTTGAAAGCCTGGCGCTAGGAGGCCTACACATGTTGGGTGGTGTGGGGAGGGAGTGCTTGCAATCTGTTCGAATTGTTAAATTTTGCTTCGATATTCTGTTTAATGGCGCATTGGGTGGCTTGCTGTCGCGCTTAGCGGTCATAGCGAGGGGAGGTGTTTAAGCTGTGATGTGGGCGAATGATGGCAAGGGGAGATTTGCCTCCTGGATCGAAGCTACGAGGTAAAGTCAATGAAAGAACTTTACCATCACCCTTCCAGAACGGTACCTTCTTCCCTTTGACTCTGAATTTCCTGGAGAGTCAACCTGGCTTGGTGTTGCTTGTTGAAGACTGCAGATGCGTGGAGAGTCATCAAGAGAGGTCTTATTCACGGCTAAGTCTTGTCCAGGATCTCAGATATCAAAGAGCTCAAGCTCATCAAGTAAGACAAGTCTGGATATCTCTGACCAAGACATACATACAGGTCTCACTGTGTGCAGATATAATGAGAGACATGCAGCCATCGACCATACATATAGCAACCACAGACTTGTTGTGCTGCTCTGGAGCGAATCATCAACACATTCTCGTACCCACACTCACAAGGACCAACTCATCATGGAACGCATTACCATCACCGTGTCCGCGGACCTCGTCCAAACAATTCAGACGTCATCCAACAATGTGCCAAGTAACACCATGAACGCAGCTTGCGCCACGGCTGTGATCGATGCTGTCAAGGCTCGTCAAGTTGAGCAAGACGAAGAGGACGAGGAAGACGACATGGATTTCACCATGCAAGACGGCATGGACGAGATGAATGCCCGCAACTTGTCCGATCATGGAAGCGAGGGAGTCGATCCTCCAGCATCAGCTCCCCCGAACAGTGGGGAATCGTTCCGCGGACCACTGCCTCCTTCGCGATACATATTTGGTCCCCGCCACGACGCCGTAACCCATAGGTATCTGACTCGCGGCAACATTCGGAGCTTCCAGCTGTTCATCAAGACCCTCACTGGCAGGACTTTGACCTTTGAAGTCTACCCGTCGATGACGATCATGCAGCTCCTCGAGCAGCTCAACTGGAGACTGGGCACACCACTGGCCATGATGCATCGCCTCATCTTCGCTGGCAAGCAACTGGAGGGTCATCGTGACCTGGAGTGGGTAAGTGATGAAAATTCAGACGATCAGACCGTAGTTGAGCTAACCCGCAATGATGATTTAGTACAACATTCAAAAGGAGTGTACTCTGCACATGGTGCTGAGATTGAGAGGATCGTAAGGCTGGGCGTTAAACTCGAACTGAGGAAGGTAGCACGATCAATCTCTACTGTTGACTGGAATTGCTTCGTCTGTTGTCAAGCATGCACAGTCTAAGCCAATCGAGCGACAACAGGGCGATGAACATTGCACAGAGTGACGGAGCATTGGAGGATCGGGCATTGGAGGATCGGGCATCGGAGTCGAATCTACGAGGTCCAGTCGAGGGTTGACTTCCTGCTTGCCGCTTCAAATTCACCTGAGAAGACAGACATAGGTGACATGGAGTGTACAGGTTGAGCGAGAGTTCTGAGCCACTGAGGATACATGTGCGGAGAGTCCACAGTTGCGGTGCACATGGGAAATGCGTCATTGAGATTGGTCTTTTGGTGCAGCAGTGTAGTCTCAGTCCGTACATGGGCAGATGAATTTGTTCGGTCAATGTACAGTACTATGTCGATATCTATACCATCCTTACCTGCACTTTTCATTCACTTCGCTCTAGCTTTCTTGGCAAAGCCGAGCCCAAATCCCAGCTGCTCCTTCCACTTTGGACCAGAGCGTTTGCCAAGACCATCGAAATTCCATCAAGAGGCTGCAACGATACACTTCTTCAGCTTCACCAATATCCCGAGCAAGCACAGCCACGATGGCGCCATCCCGAATCCAGCTCACGATCGAGCTCCCGGCCGACATTGTCCAAGACATCAATAGCCAGCACGGCACGTTGACGGACCACCGAATTGATTCCGCCTGCGTGCACGCAATCTTCATTGCTGCTCGGAATCAAACAGAGATCATAACTCCGGCAATAACGGGCGCGAAGGAAGAGCTCTCCTCTGTACCGAAAGCGGCCGGATCAACGACATGGTGAGCGAGTTCCGGGTCGGAAGGATCCCAATCACCCACGTTCAACTACATCCACCCGCCACTGAAACAGTTCTCGCCACTTTCAGTCGTCCCGCAGGATCCCACAAGCCGTCAATCTCGTCCCTCGGACCAAGATCAGATCATGCAGGTCTTCATCAAGGTCTTGAAGGAAGACAGTCACCTTGGAAATTAGGCGTTCCGACACCATCGACAGTGTAAAGTTTCATGCGGAAGTTTAACATACCAGAAGAAGCCGTGAGGCTCATCTTCGCTGGGAAGCAAGTCGAGAACGGCGGCGGTCTCCTTTGGGATCCTCACCATCACGCCTTCTTCGGTGGCGTTGTGGTCGAGCATGGTGGATGGTGGAGTGGTTCCGAGTGGTCAGGGAGATGTTGGTGCAGTTCGAAGATGCGCCGTGCAGCTCAAGTGACAGCCTTCGATTTGCTCCTTTTGGCGGTCCCAGACTTGCGTAACGAACCTCAGGCACCACTGATGCTTCAATTGGCACATGAAGCTCCAGTTTCATGCCAGGTATGTTTGATCCACAATTCGACAAGGAAGTCCAACAAGTAGCGCCTCGCTGACCTCGCCCTGTCATTTGCAGGCGATACGGTCGAGTGCTATCTAGTAAGTTGGGTCTTAGTCGACGGCTCGATAACGTCTGCTTCATATTGGATACTGGCATGGGATGCATCAGAGTGTTTCGAAGAACACACGATTCTTGAAAGTGAGAAGTGCTAGATTCTCCCGGTCTCCGAGTCAGAGCATTAAGCTTGAACAATCCTCCTAATACTTCATGCTTGCGTAAACAGTACGTAGACGGGCAACATGACTCACTTGGTACAAGAGCTTTACTTCAAAGCATATTGCTGCCAGATCAGGGTCCCAACTCCCCTCGCCATGTCCCAAGGCTGGAATATCCGCGCTGCTTCCTGTGAACGGCACATCAATCTTAAGCGAGCAATTCCGTGATGAAAGACTTTTGAAAGCTCAGGCTGGAAAGCAACACGATGCCAACTGTGTTGATCCGATGCTCATATTGCGTGCTACCTACCGTTTCCCAGCCGTAATTTAGCAACAGAGACCATGGGTGCGGTTGTAATGAATATCCCAAACATTCCAGACCGCCAAGATTATAAGCACCGCAGCTCTCAATGTCGTGTACTCTTTGAGTGGAGGTGGACGCTCGATGGCGGCTTCCAGGTCCTAGTCAGTCGACCTGTCAAGAGCTGTGGCCTTGTCCTCAATCGGAATGTCACTGCCCGTCTTGCTCTTGTACTGTCCGCGAATGAAGTCGGAGATCTGCTCGTCCTTGGCCTGCTCGACGGCGCTCTCGTTGTCCTGCGCTCCCTGTCCCATGAACTTCTCCTGGACGAAGTCGACACCTGATGTATGATGTGTTAGTGTTGCTGCACCTCGCTCTTTCAATCCAATCACATGCCCTTGTCCAGGTAGTCCTCGTTCTTCTCGCTCTCCTTGCCTCCACCAGCGGCGCCGTTGAGCTTGTTGGTGATGCCGTCGAGGAAGCCGCCGCCGCCCTGCTGCTGCTCGTTGGAGTTGCCGCCCTGCTGCTGCTGGCCTTGGTTCTGGTTCTCATTGTTGTTGTCACCGCCGACAGCTGGGCTAGGTTAGTGATGCCATAAGGACGAGATCATGAGAGCATGCTGACCGTTCTTGAGGAAGTCCATGTTCGCGAGAGTGTGTTGTGTTTGTGAGTGTTTGTGGGGGTTGTTAGTTGTTGAGAAGAAGAGGTCGTGTGCTCGAAAGGCAGAAGGAGAGCTCCAGTATGCCTACCTAGCAATGCCTAGATTGCTCCTGCATGCACTGCCATCATCAGCCCTATGACTTGGCAACAGCGCATGACCAAGGATGGTCACGCAGATGCCGTCACTGATGCTTGGATTCTGGGCTGTGGGAATCACGAGTGAAATGCGGTCGTGGGCCGAGAACGGCCAATGGAAGGGAAACACAAGCAGCTGAAACGGGCCGCTGATGTTGAAGATCTGGGCAGTGGACAAAAGGTTATAGGGACGGTCCCTCGATTATACAATTTGAGATTGTGATCGTCTCGGCGGAGCAGAGCTCATCGTGAATCCCCGATAGTGTTACGCTACGGTCAGCGTAACTGTCGACAACGACGCGTTCAACTCACTCTGCCGTTGATGTGCATCAAGCCAGATGCTTCTCGTAACAGACACTGTGATCGGAGCCCTCATAACGTCCGAAGATAGCACACGGTACGTACGAGTGCTTCTCATAGAACCTCCGTGCCTGTGTCATCGCCCTACTAGTCTCGACCTTGAGAGTCATCCACCCGTTGTCCTTGGCAGATTGTTCGAGAGCTTGCAGTATGGAGTGGCCTACCACCGGACCTTCGCCGAGAAGGCACAACGTACATCCTTTTGATCTCTGCCTGTCCTGGTAAACCTTGATCACAGAGCGGTCGTAGACCTCCGCAACCGACGGGCTCGTCTCCTTCGTATGCGATTAGGAAGATCGGAACATTGGCAGCGGATGCGGCTACACCGGGGCCAATTGGACGCAAGCCGTCGATCTCTTGCTAGCCTCTCGTAGAGCAGTAGCATCGGGATGTGTCCAGCCAACAGGTTTGATGTTCATAGGAGTTGCGGTTTCGTTGTCAGTCGCCATTGTGGCCCGCGTATTGAGGATTTTGGTTTCTCGTGAGAACCACTGGGAGCGACGGAGCGTAAAACCGCGGGCTCGGAGGCAGGTCCGACGGCTCGACGACCTCCAAAGCCCCAAACTTCGAGCACACAGGCACTCATCTTCACTGTGCATCTTCGTAGTGGAATACCTTTCGACACCAGTACCACACGACCTGCAATGGAGTCAGAAGGCGCTCCATCGGCGACCTCGACGCCCGGCACACTTCACTTCGTCCCACCAAATCTATGCGCTTTCGAACCATCCAAGCCGCTGGTGCGATCCTTGAACATCGACACCGTTCTATGGGTCGGCGGTATGTACGACACCTTGCACGCCACTCTGTACCCTTTCTCCATCGCACAAGCCCTCGGTCCAACATGGACGCTCGTCACAGCATCGCTCGGCTCAGCTGGACTGGGGTGGGGAGTCGGAAGCATAGAAAGAGATGCGAAAGACATGTCAAAAATCATAACATACCTGAAGGAAAGGAGACCAGGCGGCAAGATTGTGATCATGGGACACTCGACCGGCTGTCAGGACTGCATGGAATACCTCGTGGGCAAGGGCGCTGACAAGCGACCTGCTGTCGATGGCATCATTTTGCAAGCGCCAGTGTCGGACAGAGAGGCGTTGGATAACGAGCTTCCGGCCGCATTCAAGCAAGAAGCGGACCAGCTCGCGTTGAAAATGTGCAGAGAAAAGCAGTCACGGGACTCCATGCCGAATCGTCTCACGAAGCCTGTATTTGGTCGAATCGCGATCACGGCGCAAAGATGGCTTGATGTTTCCTCTCCGGCACCTGATCACAATGGTGCGGATGATTACTTTTCAAGCGACCTTCCCACGGCACGACTGAATACTACTTTCGGCAAGCTGCCACCGACTTCACCTCTTCTTGTTCTGCTCAGCGGCAGTGACGAGAGTATGCCGAGCTCTGTGGACAAGCAGAAGCTGTTCGAGACGTGGTCCAGCGTGGTCAAAGAAGCTGGCAGTAGCGTTGATGAAGTCAACGGGGGCGTTATCCCCGGCGCAAGTCACAACTGCAATTCCAGCGCGGAAGATGTCGTGCAGGATCTTGTCAGGCGCGTTGTTGGCTATATCGGCCGTATTGACGATGGAAGCTTGATGACGACAACGAGTGCCAGGATTTGATACCATTCTTTCGGATGGAGGATGCATGATTATGACTTCACGACAGTCTATTGATGGATATACTTATCACAGAACGGCTCGAAAATGAGGACAAGGCTCGGAGACGATGTTACAAGCCCCTGGTGCTCATGGCATTGAGTTCTTTTCAGCTCAAATCACGAATGCGCAATGAAGAAAGCACTCTGGTCGAGCTGGTCCTTACCGTTGTGGTCGGCCAGTTGCAGAGCTGTTGCACACGCCGGAGAGCCGCCGTGAGCAATCCGATGGACTTCCTGCGAGCCCCGCTGGCCTGGAACATGGCAGTCTCCATTTTACACCACGGCACAGTCGCTGCTCGTGTTACGGCGGAAGAACAGACGCGAGGTAAAGCGCTGCACGTGTTTCGAAGTTGGTGCTAAAAATAGCAGCGCCAATCAGCTCACTCATCTCAGAGCCTTTTGCCCAAAGTGAAACCAGGACGACAAACCTCACCTCGACAACACTCGCCCTGTCATCGACAGCGAAGCATTGCAATCGTACGTGCATTTCTGATGCATCGAAATCGAGCGACTTTGCGATGCGGCGTAGGTGGTCTACATTTCCGACCACTGGCCGTGGTACCGCAAGCGACAAGCGAGAAAACATGTGAAACACGGCGGCCGTATGGCTACACTACACATCGATATACTTGCAGGCGTTCTGGCGGCGTGAGTGAGTATGCGCGATCTTTCCTTCGTTCTTTCAGCTTGTGCTCTCTCCGCACGAAAGGCGTTGTTCTGGTTGTTTCTTTGTTTCTACGACACAATACTGTTGTTCGATGGGGTTTTCATTCTTTCTCTCTTTCTGTTGCACAATCTTTGTTGTACAACACTTTTAAACGATTGCTCATCCACCGCGCTGGCCGCTTCATTTCCTTCTTAGTGCTCGTTGAATTCATTTCCAGCGACATTCACCACGACGTTACTCAGCGATTTCTGGCAAATCGCACATTCACGACTCACGACACTTACGACATTCACGACGTCGACGAACATAAAAGTCTGCCTTTCGCACCTCGAGCACTTTCGTCTCCCAAATCTCAACATGGCGTTTCAAGAAGAATTCGAAATGAGTGTGAACGAGAACATGCAGGATGACGATCAGCACGGTCGCGCGCCATCGTTCGACGACGGCAAAGGAGCAGACATGAAAAAAGGCCACTTCCACGAGACCGAGGCAGAGGACTTCAACGATAAGAAGGATCAACCACCACCACGATTCTCAACCCTCATGGGCGTCGCGCCGAAACCTGCACCACCGCCGCCACCACCGCCGCCACCTCCGCCTCCTCCACCTCCGCAATTCTACCACGAGTACTACCTTCCTCCTCGCGAGCCAAGACGAGGAGTCCACCTCTCGATGCCCATCTTCATCGTCTTCGTCCTCGTCCTCTTCTTCGAGAGCACCCTCCTCTTTGCATACACCATCTTCGGCATGTACTACAACGCACCGAGCGGCATGTTCTCCTGGTCGCAAAGCAACACGACGATTGCGGACTGCGCTTGCGACAGCAGCAGCCCAACTTTCAACATCATCATGCCCAGTGCCAATGCGGGCAGCATCACGGTCACTCCGACCTCGAGCACCTCTGCAGCGTCCACAACGTCCACAACCACAGATGCTAAGCTCGTAGCCTCTGGCATCCTCAGTGCTCTCGCAGGTCTGAGCAACGTCTCCAGCACTTCCTCCCCAATCGCGTTGGTGACAATCACGCCAACTCGCTCGACCGTCACGAGCGTGAAGCTCCTGACCGCAGATCCTTCTGGAAACATCATCCAGCCGAGCATGAAGGTCCTGACGTCCACTCAGATTGTGGATGCTCCAACTCCGACGTCATCGGCGGCGATTACTTCAAGGGATGTCGGTGCCTGGGCTATGATTTCAGGTGGCATTGAGAGTGCGC
Organism: Zymoseptoria tritici IPO323; assembly: GCF_000219625.1. NCBI lineage: Eukaryota > Fungi > Ascomycota > Dothideomycetes > Mycosphaerellales > Mycosphaerellaceae > Zymoseptoria > Zymoseptoria tritici. Next base: position 1,236,736 of record NC_018212.1, on the reverse strand, counting down.
AGGATAGCGTGAGCGTCACAGTCACTTCGGAGGGATCTGCCAGTGCCCCGGCAGCAACGACTTCTGGTGGCTCGTAAGGTCTGGGGCCAAAGCATTGTCAGGCGGCTCTTGTACTGCATAAGATAGAACGATGGTGTCTGTTGGAAACTGCGTAGCGGGCGCATGCAGGCATTTGCTGGCTTGGAGCATTGCACCAGGAATGAAGACTCTTGTACTACATGAGATTGGGTTGTGTCTGCATAGCGGGCGCATATGGGCTTACAAGCCGGTGTACGAGGAACGAAGAATTCAACCTACCTTAGTCAAAGTATCAACAAGGGGCCCCCCTCATTGCCACGATTCAGCACATCACAGCAATCTTTCCAGGTTTGAATCGTGGACAAGGCAATCTCCGCCTCTTAATGTAATCGTCTTTGTGTAGCCCTGGACGGTGACTGCAACATCTTCGAGTCGCACTTGTACCGCGAATATTCTCCGTTGCACGTTACTGTATCATCTTGGCAATGCTCACGTCAACGCCAATCGTGGTCGTAAAGGGCAAGCGCTGTGCCGCTTCAAGCATCAGCCGAAGCAACCGAACCAGTGAACCTTATCTGTGGAGCATGAATTAGCGCCGGCAGACGACCTCATCCAATCGAACCGCCTCATGCACTTCCTTCCGCCGCGTCAGTCTCACCAATCCACACTTTGTTTGTCACTGCTCGAGCGCCGATCGACAAAATATGTCCTTCTCCTTTCTCCCATCATCGAGCCATGCTTTGCGGATAGCATGGCTCTCTCACTGTCCCAGAAGTCCAACATGTTCAGCCCATCGACGCGCGGCCTCACGCTCGGAGCGGGCGGGCTCATCATCATCCTTCTCGTCTTCTTGAGCTCTCGTTCTCCCTCCTACAATCCGCTGGACATCGCAACTGGCAGGAGTCGTGGCTACGATCATGACCGCCTCCTCCAAGATGCATCGAATTCGACTCTCGGGGTTCGTGGCTGTGGCAGCCAGATGTCTTCGTCCAAATGCTGACCGTCGTGCAGTTTCAGAAGATCTTCGTGATCAGTCTCCCGTCACGAACCGATCACCGAGATGCCATGTCCTTGGCATCTGCCTTTACTGGCCTCGACATCGAATACGTTGATGGTGTTACTGAGGTCAACAAGGGCGCCCTTCCTCCCCACGACGAAAAGTTCAAGTTGAGCGACAAGTCATACGGTAGCTGGAGAGCGCATATGAATGCGTTGAGACTGTAAGTCCTGAGGTCAAAATCCTCATGCAAGGGCGGCTGAGTAACACAAACCCAGGATCGTGGAACAAAACCTTACGACGGCACTTGTTCTGGAAGACGACGTTGACTGGGACCTCCGGATCAAGTCGCAGATGCAGGACTTTGGAAGAGCTTCGCAGTTGTTGATCCAGCCCGGTCAAGCCGGGCAAGAAGAGCGTGATATCAGCGAAATACCTCGAACAAGATCGCAAACCTCTCCATATGGAGATATCGACCGCTGGGATCTGCTGTGGCTCGGGCATTGTGGCAGTCACCTTCCACAGCCTACCGACGACGATTCCAACCCCACAGTGCCACTCGACCGGGTTGTATTCAAGGACGATCAAACTGTGCCCGAAACTCAACATCTACGATTCGAATTTGGAGGAGACGCTCTGAAGAATGAGTATGGAAACCACACTCGCGTCTACTCCCACGGGCGGAGGAATGTCTGTAATTTCGCGTATGGGCTGTCGCAGCAAGGTGCCAGGCGCTTCCTGCACGAGCTCGCCGTGGTGCGACTGACGTCCTCCACGGACCTGATGTTCCAGCACATGTGCGATGGCTTCAAGAGACGAAAGCGTCACACTTGTCTGAGCGTACAACCTCCGCTATTCGAAAGCCATAGGAAAGTGGCAATCGACGCGGGGCTCAATAACGCCGGCGAGAACGGCGATGAAAGCTATGACAACGAAGGCTTCACTCCCAACATCCGATGGGCCACGATGGTCAACTTCCCGAAGCTGCTGGCAGGCGAAACGGACTACATTGATTGGTCGAAGGATGGTGAGCCGCGACGAGAGCACAGAGCGAAACAGAAGGCGGCAACATCGACAGGACATTAGACTCTTGGGAGTCGGAAAGGATATTCATTCCACTTGCTGCTACACATTCACTATGCCCGTATCGTCACCAGGACCAGCGGAAAGCCCGATCACTGATGATCATTTGGGTATACCTGCTCTCGACTCGGCTAGGATCCCAAATGTGCTGGACGCATGTCATTCAAACAACTCTCTGGAGACGGATCAGCTGGAAGGCCCCAACAGCGATGTGCACAAGACATGCCTCTCGATCGTGCCGGAGTTCTCCAGTGCGAGCCTTACTGTGCTCCAAGAAGCCTGTCTCGCCTCGTGGCCGAGCGGGTCACAGAAAATCGCACAATGAACGAGATGCAGTACGAGATGCTCGGAGCAACGCCGTCGCTGCAATGTATCACACGCGCGCAGAAGGACACCATCTAGACGGGTTCGAATATCCAACAGCTTACGATTTATACATAAGGCTGGACGTCAGTTTATCGTCTGAAACATGAAGGCCTGCTGCGCTGGGGTTTCATTTCCGATGAACTACCAGCGACATCCTCCTACACGTTGAGGCCGGTCGTAAAATTTATTACAAGCACCGCGAGGCGAACAGTGCGGGCCCGCCCGTTGAGGACTCTGTTCGAAGGTGTCATGCAGCTAAGCGCATCGACGTATTGTAAGCTCCACATCTTCCAAGAAATTCAGGTACATGTTCGTTTACCTGCAAAGGCGGCCTCTAGTGACGTCGCCGCAGGCACGTTGTATACAATGACCATCAAACTATCGGACACGTCAGCAAGGCAACCTCATTGTGACTGCATGTCGACTGCGTGCTGACTGCATGTGGTTTGACATTGAAGATGATGTGGATTTTCCCCTTCTTTCTTTCTTTCCTTTCAACTCGTCTCCTCGCAGCGAATCGCTCCGTTCGAAGCCCCCAACTTTCATACACTCCAGCGGCCAAGGCGATCATCTGTCTTTATCTTCGTTCTCTGCGATCCAATTGCTCGCCTTTGCTGCCGTTTCCGGGAATGTCAGCCTCGAAGCCGCGCATTCGCTGCACCGAGCTGTTCCGCCCTCTTCGGCGAAGATGAATCATCTGACTGGTCTTGCGATGCCTTATCAAGACGACGACCTGGTCGATGCTGACCCGACCATATCAGCCAAAAATTCAGGGTCGACCTTGAACACACTGTGGAGCTCGCAGGGCTCCTCCGTCGTTGGCCTTTCTCGATCGCAAACACCGAACACGATCTACTCCCAACTGTCGATCGCTTCCACACGTACCCAACCAACGTTGATCAGTCGTCACTATCAGAAGTCGTTGCCTCCGGTACCACTTTTCGACTTCGTTGCGGACGAAGGACCTGCTGGAGCTTATTACATCCACGAGCACGACACGCTATCATCCTGTCCATCCAAGTCACCGTTAAACACCACCGGCTTTCATCCCGCTCACTACCGTGACAACACTCGCTACACCTCGAGTGATGTCAAACCCACGAAAGAGTCGAAGACTGCTGAGAAGAAGGCCCACAACCCTTTCGCTTGTCCTTACTGCCCAGAGACCTTTTCAAAAAGCAGTGACCGGAAGAAGCACTTCAACAATCGTTGCAAGAGCTTGGGCGACGGGGCACCTGCATGGGAATGCCTCCTGTGCCATCATCTCGCCAGGAGCGAAAGCCAGATCAAAGATCATCAAAGAAAAGCCGGCCATCCGAAGTCAGGCTGCCGCCAGATACATCTTCCCACCAAGCCACGGTTCACTTGCTCGGATGATGGTATCATCTACACTGATGTAGAAGACTTCCTCGAACACTTCGCATATGGAAGCCCGTGTCGACTCAACGAATTCAATAGCCATGGAGATCACTCCCATCGCGCACGCCTGCGCACGCTGCTACAAGAGGGGCGTGACGATGTTCATGGGCATACATACATCTACGCTGAGCTTAGAGCGTATTGTGCAGCTCGCACTTGGCCGGCCGCAAGGTGGAAGGAGATGATTCTGTCGCTTCCGGAAGAAGTTGCGGAACACTTTGCAGCGAAGCTGGAATGGGGTTTGGTGCCCGACGAAGGTACTGCCCTCAGTCGACTTGGGTTCACCGACCTGTCGCGGATCGTGGAAGACATACTGTCATCAGACTTGCCAAAACAAGTCGAGTCCGACATGTTTCCATCAATGCAAGCCTCCACAGCTATGGTGCAACACGGGGCCTCGCTCTCGAGGAAACCAGTACAGAACCAAGACCTGAACTCGCGGTTTGCAGCAGCAGCCAGTCCATATAACGCCAGCTATCATGAAGACGCAAAGTTTATGTATCCCGAAGGTCACTTTCAAAATACATGGGTACAATCGCCTATTGGCCATGACTCCATCGGGGACATCGCCGCTGGATCGTTCAACAGGAACGTGCTGCCAGATCAAGACAACCCTCTGCTATGGAACCTGGACAGCTGCGACGGATGCGAAAGGATCATACCAGAAATGAAGCAGGCCGAGCTCTGCAACCCATCTCCGGTTCTTGAATCCTGGACGAGAGAGCTCAGATCTTCTCCACACGAGCTTGGTGACAATTTTATCTTGTACGCTGACAGTGTCGACGAGGAAGATGACTTTTGCCACCGTGAACAGTACGACGCACGACTCCTGGAGCCCGAGCCCACGAAGAGGAAGACGAAGAGACCCATCTCTGAAGGCAGTCGAGTCCTACCTGAAGAGATCGCACGAGCGGTCAACCATCATGCGGTGACAAGCCCACCCATGCGAACCAAGGAGAATCCGAAGAAGTCGCCTTCCCAACATTCCTCCAATGGCAGTACAGGCGGCATCTTCGACTTTCAGAAGTACTACAACGACGACGAAGCCACCGCACAAGTCCCACAATATGCGTCTCCATTCAATACCCCAGAACCAATTTACCTTATTCAAGGCGCACCAACTCCGGCTCCTAGCACTTACTTCGTCCCGGCTCCAGCGCCGCCATCATCGTTGGCTTCCAGCAGCCCTCAGGGATCATTTACCAGTAAAGCTAAAGCGTACATCCAAAGTCTGCCATCGGCATCCCTTCGCAACGGCGTCAAAGAAATCAACGATTTGTCCGAGCAGGATGCTTTCGGCCAGCCGTCAGTTTTCACCCCCAGGACATCGACCGGAACCGTCGCGCAGCTACGCTGTCTACATTGTCGACAGGATGACTGCTATCTGGGCATAGCATGTCCGGCTATGCGAAAGGGAAGAAGGAGCGGCGGAGTATACGGTCGACAGAACGGGGAGTGGAGGATCCAATCTTGAACATTGTGAGGTGGAGTCATGCCTGCCCTGTTGGATGGGGCGACATCCTCCAGCTCCCCTGATTTCCGACCACCCGACTCCTCTGCGACCCTCTTCCGCCCACCATGCTCGAAGGCCTCCTCTCAGTCCCGTCCCAATCTTCCACCGCCACGGCATATCACTGAACCACTTTCTGCTACGCCCGATACTCTCGCGCGAGCTCTTTTCCATCTCGATTCCTGACGTACCCCTTTCAAACCACTCATCGGGAGCCAGACTCACCAATTTTTATCTTGCGTCTGGGACGCTTTGCTTTTGCCCGATACCCCGAGCGAGCTCTGCGAGCTTGCTGCTGCTTGAATTACTTCTCATCTTCCATTTGAAAAGTTCATCGGGAGCCGGACTCACTGGTTTGATGTTGCGTCTGCGACGTAGCCTTCTGCTTCTGCCCAATACCCCTCATGGCGCGACTTGTTTGCAATTTCTGCTTCTGATAGACTGTGTATTATTATCATTTTCTTCTTGCTGGCGAGATCTGATTGCAGTGGAGGAGTTTTCTTTTCGCGATCGAGGCAGTGCTGTGTCATCTTCCCAGTGAGACAAAGCGTGCTGCTTCATCAGATGAACGTAGATATAGATATCTTGTACAACATCGATAGAAGTTCGTGGTTTCCACATCGTTCAATGACATGATAGACATCTCGCACATGGGAAGAATATGAATCGAGCTTGAGATCATAATAAACCTCAATGAAAGTGCTCGCTCTCGAACACTGCAGACATCCAACAATGCAATCCCATCCCAACCACCCAGCCATGACCAAAAACACCATACGAAATCTCCATCACCTCTCAATCCCCACCCCCACCCTCTGCCTCAAAATCCTTTCTGACGGTCAAATCTGTCCACCCCTCTACATTCTCAATCACCAACCCCTTCTCATTCGCCAAATGCAGCAAACAAATAAACCCATAACTCGTGCTAATGTCGGACATCTGCGCGCGGGGGTAGACGTGTTGGAGATTATTCATGATGTCGACGAAGTGGAGAGTTTCCGTGTCGGTGGTGGAGAGGGGTGGGATTTGGGAGGGGCGTTTGTTGGCGGGTGGTGCGTCCATGTTGGAGGAGGGGGTTTCGGGGTCGGTGGGTCTGTGAGTGAGGGGATCTGGTTAGTAGAGGACTTTGGTGGGTAGGGATGGGTGCACGTGGTTTCGGCCTCGCTTGCGAGAGCGAGAGATCCTAGTTGGATGGTTCCCAAGCGGAAACCATGACCACTAGACCATCAAAAATTGGATGAGGCTTACCTTTCACCCCAGCCTATTCCCCGCCACATCTCTTCCTTCAGCCTCCGCACATCGACCTTCTTCGCTACTCTTGCGTATTGCACATACTCCGGCCGCATTCTCCGACTCTGCGCAACGAGATTCGCACCGAAGGCCTCGCTGCCTGGCGGAGCACCCGCTGTCGCACCCACGCTGTCAATGCCCGCTCCGATCGGAGCCGCGGCGTCGACCTCACCATCGAGTGGGAAAGCCTCGACGGCGTCTGCAAAGTCGTCGTCGTCATCTGCGTCCACTCCGCCGGGCATGGGAAGGTTGTCGTCCTGGAAGAAATTGGCATCGTAGTCTCCTTGCACGGCGTCGTCGTCCATGGGATGAGGCTGTGAATGATTTGTGCCGGCAGGGTTTTGCGATGCCCAGTATGCTTCGTCGACGTCGCCGTTGGGTAGGAGATGTGCATTCTGACGGGATGTTCCTTTCCTTGCTCCCATCTTCGCTTTCGGCTTGAGGAAGAGTTTCAGGAGATCTTTGGAATTGAAGTGCTTGTCGTCCGGTAGGAGATTGCGAGTCCGGCTCTTCCACTCTTTCTTCGGCAGGCTGATATTGCTGTTGTTCGTTGCGGAAGTGTAGAGAGCTTGCGCCATTTCTTGCGACATTGGAGCATCAAAGTTGATTTCAAATGGTTCCTTTTCTTTGCGTGTGGTCCTCGGTTTCTCCTTGTTGGCCTCTTTTATCCGTGCAATCTTCCAGTGCTCCGGACCGGCCCAATTCTTCTGCATCGCGTTGTCAAAGTAATTCAAAATGTTCTCTTGGTCATGATCCGGCCGATGCTGCAGTGTCACGCCGTAGGCATTGGCGCTTGTGTCGAACACTCCCACCTCGCCGCCGGCATCATCACCACCCTCAGCCCCGGCCAATGCATCGAACACACGCATTTGTGGTTGTAATGCAGCATCTCTTGCCCAAGCCTCACCTCCCTCACCGAACCCAGTCTCCGGTCCGAGGTCGAAGCCACCAACGCCAGCATCATCGTCGTCCATTCCAAATGGTGAAGTCTCATCGTTGAGGTTGATTCCAGATTGGTCGGCTTGATTATCGCCCGCTTGCGACTCTGCACGCTCGTCTCGCCAATTCTCTGGTGCCTTCAAAAATGGCAGATCCATTGCTCCGTCGCCTCCACCAAGCTCAAATGTCTTCATTGTCGGACAAATGTCGTGGTCGTCCAGTCGGTCTAGATCCGGAAAGAATCGTGCGCCAAGAGCTCCAATGTCCACAGGTCCATCTTGAGAGACTGGCTCCTCGTCCTTCTCCCTCACTGTCTCGTCACCTTCTGGCTCCATGCTGTCGCGTCGTGACTCGTCAACATCTTCGGCTTGCGCATCCTCGCTGCTGTCAAATACAATGCGTCCTGTGCTGTCGATGGAGAGGTGATTGAGAAGCAAGCCCTTTGCGCCGCCTTCATCGAAATCGGCAGATGCTTTCTTGAACAGAGGATCGACCGAAAACTCCAACTCCATCTTCTTCAACCTAAGCTGCTCGAATGAGCTGACGAGCGTAGCCTCGGCGGACCTTTGTGCCTTCTTCCTGCCCTTTTTCTTGGTCCCATCTTCCCCCTCTTCATCGTCATCACCTTCCTCGCCGTCCCCATTCTCCGCATCACCACCTTTGCGCTTCTTGTTCCCGCTGTCCGCCAAACCGCTCAGTAGCTTTCCGGTCTCCGTTGCGACACTATCCACTCTGCTTGTATAGATCTTGACACATCCATCCAAGGTACAGCTCGCTTTTTGGAAGTTGACGCTATCACCTTCCCGCAGCAAGCTCATGTCATGGAAGTAGTCGATGAGCGCGAAGTTCCAGCTGTTATTCGCGTTGATCTTGTTGTCTGTCGCCATTTTCATCCACTCTTCGAAGTTTGCAAGAATCGGCACACGCTTCATAGGCGTGACATGGTCTCCACGCACTCCGTATGGGTCCTCATCGTCCTGAGATGGCGTCGCCGGGTCCTCGTCTCCCATCGCGAGAGATCTCCGCTTGCGTTGCGGTGTCGCCGCCGCGGCCTTGAGTTGGCTCATTTGCTTGGAGTGCAGGGCTTGTCGCGACTGAAGACGCTTGGCTTTCTCCTCCCTGTCATCGTTCAATGGGATCTGGACCGTCTTGAGTGGGGATGCTGAGGCTCCTCCGGTCGGCGCGCGTACACGAGGCATGGTGGTGGAGGAGGAGGGAGAGTGAGAAGCGGGATGCGGAGAGAAAGAGTCAGTAGTCCAAGGCGCTATCGCAAGCGGCGTTACACGTCCTGCATGTGCGGGTAGTTGTAGTGGTCAATTGGAGTGGTTTCCAGACGCGCGCCCGTAATGATCCTGGTCGTCGCCAGTCCGCATTTCCATCGCGACTGTTTTGTTTGTTGATGCTCGGATTAATGATATTCCGGCTCAGGGCTCGGAGCTGTGCCCGAAGAGGTACAGCCACTCGTCATCCGCTCGCGTGGCTGTGCAAGCATCCAGCGGCGAGCGGGATCTTGGTCCTTGAAACGTGGGAAGCGAGAGTTGGCACCAGTGACCACGCGGAGCACAGAGCTATCGTCACTCTCCCACACCGCACTCTTACTAGCACTACCTACTAGAAGACTGACTTTTACCGCAGTGAAGCTGGACTCGCTGCGCCACCGATCCGGTTTGCTGCTCGCCGCCCGCTGTCGTACTGCTCTCGCCGCCATCCATTCACCACTATGCTACCGCCTTAAGAACGATTCGACCCAGCCGACAGTATGCTACCTGCATCCACCTGCATCTTACCGCAACCCCTACACCGATCATGACGCCGCGCATAGCGAGGGAGAAGCACGAACAGCCTCGCCGTCCTAGATATCGCGCCGCGAGGGCATTCTACATCTTCCTCTTCCTCGGCACGTGCTTCGCGACCTTCTCGCTCTTCACGGCATCCTTCTCCAACGCATACGAACCGACCCGATCCCTCTACTCTCGCAGCTTGAACGATGAGCTTCCTCCGCCCAATGCCCTTCTCAACGCCGACGATGAGTGCCGCGCCGTGCACAAGATCCAGAAGAGCGAGCAGTGTGCATACATACGGAAGCACTGTCCCGACGATGAGGCTGGATTCACTGCGTACCTGAATCTCTACTACTGCCAAATGCCGCACTTGAAGCCACTTGCTTTCATCGTGCTCATATCATGGCTGGGCTTGCTCTTCTCCACCATCGGCATTGCTGCCAGCGATTTCTTCTGCATCGATCTGAGCACAATAGCTGGAATTCTGGGAATGAGCGAGAGCATGGCAGGAGTGACATTTTTGGCTTTTGGAAACGGCAGTCCCGATGTCTTCTCCACATTCGCAGCAATGAACACCAACAGTGGTAGTCTGGCAGTTGGAGAACTGTTCGGAGCAGCAGGATTTATCACGGCAGTGGTGGCGGGGTCCATGGCATTGATACGGCCATTCCATGTGGCCAAGAAGAGTTTTGTACGGGATGTGGGGTTTTTCATCGTTGCTGCGGCGTTTAGCATGTTGTTTTTGTGGGATGGCAAGTTGCGCTTTTGGGAATGCGCCGCGATGGTGATTTACTACGTCGTTTATGTTGCCTTTGTGGTCGTGTGGCATTGGTGGATTGGAAGAAGACGCAGAAGGCGAGAAAAGGACGCCGCGGCCCGAGGGCACTTCATCGATCCGAGCGATGAGTTTGGCATCGACGAGGAACCCTACAGAGACGATCCGGAGGAGACGCAAACCTCACGCAGACCGAGTCTTTCAAGAGGCGCTTCGCGAGAGGACTGGTCTGCTCTCGAAAGCGGTCCTGCAGACCCACGCGAGGACAGCGCGAATGTTGATGACGAGGAAGAAGCGAGGGATAGGTGGATGAGCGAATTGGCGAGCAATATGCGCCTGACGCGGCCAACACGGTCAAGAAAGAATACCGTCACAGCTGTCCGACCATCATTGGTGGGAGCTCTGGAATTTCAGGCTGTTCTGAAATCATTGCAAAAGTCCCGCAACATCCAGACGATTCCAATGGACTCGAGACGATACTCCGACGATCCCGTGTTCACTACCGCACAGCAGCAGGAATTCATGTCCTCCAACGCGGATCCGGCGTCGAGACCTCCTTACGAAGTTCTTGTCGGTGGGGACCGCTCGCCGCAAATCGTTGCGCACGGTCCGGCAGACGTGACATTAGAATCAGCTCCGACCGGAAGAGCCAGAGCTGTGTCTGCAATGGACGGCAGGACGCTGCAAGTGGGCTCAAACTTGCAACGACTACCGCCAATACCGGCTGAGGACGATTTGATCGATGGAGCCAGCGTGGATAGTGAAAGATCTCGATCCAGGTCGAGGTCGCTCTTGGATGTCCCGTCTACACCGAACAAGGCAGGATCTCCGGACATACTTGTGGACCACGCTTCTCCTCGCCAAAGCGTGCATCCACAACGCAATCATTCGCGTGCTCTCTCGTCCGACCTATTGGCACCACCAGGCATGGCACCAGCGCCCAGACAAGGCAACGATTACTTTGTCGCGAAGCCGCTTTCTCGGACCGGTACCGATGACTCTCCGAAGGATGTGGCTACACCTATACCTCGTGCTGGTTCACTCCCGAAGATCCAAATCCCAAATCAACGCAAGTCGCCATCTTCCTCGCGCGCGACTTCACCGTTCCCAGCTTACAGAGATTACCCCTCGCCATCTATGACTGCAAGCACACGATCGCCTATGAGCATAAAGACTCCAAGTATTCATCTCCCACCTCCGATGGATTCCATCGGATCGCCAGAATCGATACCAGCAGATCAAAGCGCCGAACAGGAAGTACCTCGTCGACCGACATGGCTCACGAGGATTTGGCCGTACAGAATCATGCCACCGCCTGGCGTCATGATAGCGGCACTATTCCCGACAATCTACCACTGGCATGAGAAGACATGGTGGGAGAAGTGTCTAGGTGTGGTTGCAGCGCCGAGTGTGTTCTGTCTCACAGTCACATTGCCGGTCGTCGAGAACGAAAAGGACAACCCCGAAGAAGACCCGATCGAAACTGCTCGCAAAGACCTGAGTCTGGAGTCGCAACGATCGAAGAGCACTCATGCAGGGCCGACATTGAGCACCACTCCTATCAGCGGCATACATTCGGACTATCTCTTGGATGTCAACGACGTACACTCCCATGGCGGTGTAGCCGGCCACGGCAGTTCCGCAACCGCCGCCACCAACGCAGAGCACCACTACCGACCTCACCAGCTTTCTGCAGAGCCGCAAGCAATGCCCGAGCCCGAGCCGCAGCTCTGGAACCGCTGGCTCACAATTCTCCAGCTCTTCCTTGCTCCCATCTTCATCGTTCTCGCCATATGGGTCCAAGCTCCGGATCCTCTTCCTCCACAATGGCTCATCCGGCCCATTCTTATCTGCCTGCTTGTGTCCCTTCTCCTCTTGGTCCCTATCCTCCTCACCACGACACCCACCCACCGACCTCGCCCCTACCGCATCATCCTCTCCCTCGCCGGCTTCGTCGTGTCCATCGCCTGGATCTCCGCGATCGCATCACAAGTCGTTGGCGCACTGAAAGCCCTCGCCGTCATCCTCAACATGTCCCACGCCATCATGGGCCTCACCATTTTCGCCGTCGGCAACTCCCTCGGCGATCTCGTCGCGGACGTTACGGTAGCGAAACTCGGATACCCAGTCATGGCGCTGTCAGCATGTTTCGGCGGGCCGATGTTGAACATCCTTCTCGGGGTCGGCTTGAGTGGAAGCTACATCATGCTCATGGGAGCAGAACATCGGCATGAGAAACATCCGAAGAAGGGCCTGAAGTTTCACAGCTACCACATCGAAGTCAGCAAGACGTTGATCGTGAGTGGAATAACATTGTTAGTCACGCTGGTTGGACTGTTGATCGCCGTGCCGCTGAACAAGTGGGTGCTCAGCCGCAAGATTGGATGGGCGTTGATTGGCCTGTGGACCGTGAGCACGATTTTCAATGTTGTGATTGAGGTCACTGGTTTCTTGGGCGATTCGAGCGAGCGATAGACTGTTCTTTGACTTTTTTTTTTGGTGCGATAAATTTGGCTTTGGATCGAGACAGCTTTACGATCTCTTCAGTTTCGGTTGGCGATGTACATAAGGTGCGAAAGATACCCGGCGTGTTGTTAGAGGTAATGACCTGATGATGAAAGTGTTCTATTCTTGAAGAGTTGCGTTGCAGCACGAAGGCGCATTGTCTGTTGGAACGCCTGACAAACTTTTGTAGGGCGACGGTAATGGGTCGTAAGATATTAGTGCTGTTTTGAGCTTAACGTACTAGGACAGCGAGTGATTCAGCAAACAAGATCGTGTTCGTCTTCTCAGTCGTGTAACCACGCTTATTCTCTGCTCTTTCCCTATCCTGACTGTTCCATCTTGGAGCCGTCGAAAGCACTCTTCGAAGTCGACTGGCTGGAGTCCGACCTGGTACTAGACCTCTTTCTCTCTCCGAAGATGATGGCGGCCAGATAGACCAACCCCACAACGCCGGCGACGACACCATACGCGATGTACACCGCCCTCGACTGTCCAGCTAGTTGGAGTCCGAGTCCGCCATTGATAAGCCCCAGAATGATGACGCTTCTCCCGGTCGTCAGATGGACCCAAGAGGAGGCACTTCTCGCATTTGTACGCTTGAAAAGGCGATGGTGCACCAGACCGGTGATAGGCTGAACGAAGAGTAGACCGAATACGATCAGGCCGATGATAGGGTGGGCCACAAAGCCTTCGAACATCGCCATGTAGATTCCCATGCCGACCGCGGCGATTAAAGCGACAAAGCCAAAGACCTGAACGCCGACATGAGCCCACACCAGACCGGAGAAGCTGGCCAAGCGAATCAAGATGGCGCCCAGGATGAACAGGAGGATGGCCGCACATGCAACAACGCCGTGAGCCGTCAACAGGGTATCAGGATACGCTGCCTCGTCGGGAGCGACAAGTGGGATGTTGTCGACGGTGTATGCCTGGTCAGTGAATGGATTCGCCGAGTTGCCACCTCTTGCCTGGGTGAGGTTGAAGCTGAAGCTACCGTATTTGCTGTGTTCTTTGATGCGCGCATCTTCAGCGTCGGAGTTCATCTCGGCGCCGTCTTTGTATCCATATATCCACTCTGCGGTCGATCCGGTAAATTCCATCGACCCGCCGCTCCAGCTGTTGCAATTGCTGCACTTGACGTTGGCTGTCATGTTGCCATTCTGAACACCACTTCCGTCGAGCAGTGTAAAGTTGGCGGCGTTGTCGTACAGTGGTTGCTCGTGTCCCATACCTAGTCTTGGAGAGATCGTGACATTTTGGCCGTCGGAGGAAGTATACATGACGAACATATTGCTTCCAGCCATTTTCGATCCTTGTCCAAGACCGACCCAGTTCATGCTTGTCGGTGCAGTCATCTGGAAGAAGATGTCGCCCGAACCTGACTGCGCCGTGGGTCCCGGAACGTTCAAAGTAAAGCACACTGCGTTGGCATCGAAACACTGTCGTGTCATGTAGCTTGCGGAGCTCATTGGTACTGTCACTGTGTGAGCGTTGTACGAGGGACACACCAGTTCTGATCCGTACCCAATGCCAGCGCCGTCATGATCGCTGCGGATGCCTTCATCGCGGGAGAAGGGGGCGAATGCTATGTTGATACGGCAAACTTGATGTCGTATAGCAATGAGGAACCGCGTATGCCCGTGAGAGCGATTGGCGTGTCCTTTGGTCTCTTATCAAGACCAGTAAGAATGCTTGCCAGATGTCCGAAAGTGCTCGGCAAGGACCAATGAGTGAAGGTAAGAGATGTCAGATGCTCGATGAAAAGGAAGGACGGACCAACATGGACCAGCAAGAGTCGTTCGAGCATACTTTCCTCTCATGTGGTTGTCCGAAACGCCACGGGCTCAGTCGGCGACCACAACTACGCCGTCATCGTTATGAGTATACGAGGCGATCTGGATCCAGAAGAGGAGATTCGATACGTTGCTTGTCGCGGAAACCTGTTCAGCCAGCCACAGCGTCCATTGCTTGGAGAGATCAAGCACTGGCTCTTGTCGTGAACAAGCAACGGCCAAGAATCCAGGGCGGAGCCATGCCACGCTAGTCGAGAATATGGTCACCGAACTGTTCCGATTCGCTCGTAGCGAGGAACGCTACGACGGATGCAGCAATGTGTCGCAAGTCATCGACAAGTGGTTCAGGCCGCGCGTCCCTGGTTCATGCTGAGACTCCAGAGCCTAGTGTGCTTGCAGAGCTTTTGGAGGAAAGTATGCTTTCTGCGAGTTCGATGGTACCCGGTCGATGGTACCCGGAAACTGCGTCGGAAGTTGAAGGTTGTCAGCAGAGCAGCGAATCAGCAGCGGCCAGTGACCTTAGCACGTCCAACTCAGGAAGGTGCTGGAGGTCGCGACTCGCCATGTGTATGTGCCTGGCGGAGCATTTTAAGATCAAGATCTCGCATCGCGTGCAACTCAATAAGCGATCTGTTCTCCTCATGTTCACGAGGCGCGTACTGTAGATCAGGCGGCGGAATTTGTGGCATTGCGGTTGCGCGCTGCGAATGAACCCTTTGGCGCTGACATATTGTCGGACATTGATGCATCGTCCTCGCTCGACAGAAATATCATCGCTTGTGGCCGAGGTGGAAGCTCGTGCGATGGAAGCTGTCGACGATGATACCTCTGCTCCGGTGAGCTGCGAGGTTGGCCATTGCAACGGCGACGACCACTCTCACCGCCTGATGCGAAGCGCTGCCGTCTCGGGCAGGTAGTGAGTATACCATGACTGCTTCGCGACGAGGGAGACGTGGCCTTGCAACGAGATCTGATGATAAGGTGAGGTCAGTTCAAACGATGGTGATCAAAAAGAGACTAAAAAGATAGGCGATCTCTGCTCATCCTTCGTTTCCTTCAGATCCTGCCGACCGACGTGCCAAACGTCGTCGAACGAACTCCATATGTGCCTTACATGGTCTTGGGGCACGACACGACTCCACCTCCTCTCACCTCCTCTCACATGGCGAGCGGCGACCCATTCAAGTGCTCGTTGCAGCCACTGGAGTACGCCTCAACATCGATACGCCCGGTCGGCGCTTGAAAGAAAAGAAGGAATCACTACTACCATGGTAGTCCGCTTCAACAGCTATGCCCGGAGGCTTCAACCCGACATTGGCGACGAATGAACGAAGGAAAGCGTCTGAGCTCGTCCAGTCAAAGTCATCAGTCAACTCGACGGTCTGCAAGAATATGCTGGAAGCATGCCCATCGTGGCTAGTCTCCAACAATTCCGAGCGGTCTGGAATAGCGGTGACCTCGATGTGTGCTTCCTGGCATCGTTGCGAGAATCGGGTCAATGTATTTGAATGCGTTGTTGCAGGAAGTCGAGGAATCCGTGTCTTCCCAACCCACTGACAGTCCGTTGAGCATCATTCAAGCATTGCTGCCCTGCATCACACGAGCTCACTGCTGCGAATAGGCAGCTTGGCTGGTCCTCGAATATTGTGGCTGGGCATCTAAACTTAGCCTTCACCCTTGCATCTGGTCCGGCCCGGTCATGTCGTTTCACACTAACACGTTTTCTGGCATGGATAACGTCGCCCCAAGCGCCCCGAAGAGACATCTTCATGGTTTGACAGGTCGGATCGGACGAGTTTCAAGTTTCAACGTCGTGGTATGGTCCGTGGCGTACCAAAACACAACGCTCGAGTGGCGGAGAAATACGAAGCGAGCATGGATGGACCCCAGTCGACATCGTCACTTCATGATGCAAGCCGAGCCCAGACCCACCAGCGAGCAGGCACTCCGCACTCCTAGAACAATTCAACAACTCTGACACTCTGTCGCTAAATCCAGGAGCGAATTCGTGTTGCCGCTAGGAACCAACGCAGTGCACGCCAAAGAAGCCGCTGCAAGGATTGCTTTGGGATATATAATATCACGCAAAGTCCTTCTTCGACTCGTTCTATCATCCTCAGCAATCCCATCGTTCGCACCGCAACCCAGCCACACAAAGCCCTCCTTCAACAATCAATCCAACTTCCACCCAAAGCCAAGATGCAGTACTCCGCCCTCGCTCTGTTGACTGCGGTCACCTCCGTCATGGCCGCACCTCAGCACCAGCGGATCCACGTCGACTTCCCTCCTCCCCAGTTGAACCAGGCATTCGGCGTCAACGTAACCGGACCTGGTATCACCAACGTTGATACACGTGCCATGAACGGCGGCATCTTCATCGGCGGACCGCAAAAGGCGAACTGCGAGGACAACTTCCACGCCGACTTCGCCACCTACATCGCCCGCGACGATCACACCTGGAAACTCTACAACAACAAGGGCGGCCCAACCCAGATGCTGTACGTCGACAACAAAGGAAGCGTCGGATACACCACTGGCGACGTTGGAGCGCCCCCTCATACCGAACGCGACCCGTTCAACATCGATCCAACGACCGGATACGTGACCTTCAACGGCTGCTCGGCCAAGGCTTGCCCGACCGGCGCGGAGAAGGACCAATACACACTCTGGTTCACCAACGACGACCCTTATCAACAGAAGGATTGCGTCGACGTCACGGTCCAGGCTTACTACACTCCGTACCGCCCCAGCTGCACGTACAACTGAGCGTTGAGCGATGGCAACGAGAGTTGAGGTGGTAATGAGAGCGCTGTGTTGGTCGTTGATACAATTCTGCATGCAATTTCCGAGCGTATGTTGGAGTTTGAGCGTCACTAGCATTAACATAATGTAGCATCATTCAATCTAGCATCATTCATAACCCCACTCCTCCTTGCCCTGCACTCCTCGTCGAACCCTGATACACGCCCTTGTACCCCTCCACCGCGCCTTTCATCTCCTCGAATACAATCTGCGCCAACTTCGCTTCCCTGAACAAAATCACACCAGCAGGATTTTTGACCTCCAAAAGTGCTCCCATTCCTCCCTCATAACCTGCGTCGACCACGCCCGAGGTAACACTCACTCCTGATCGCCACAGCGAAGATCTGGGAAACACAGTCGCCATGCAGTCCAGAGGTATTTTGACCGTCTCATTGAAGTCGACCAGATAGGCGCCTGGTTGGAGACTTATGCTCTGACTTTCGGTGGTTTCATCGAAAGGCAAAGAGATTGTCTCGGCGGCTTTTCGATGTGTGTTGTCGAAGTCTATCGTGGCGGGAGAGTTCCATCTGGAGATTTGGCGGAGAGTGAGGTCCACGCCGCAGGGTTGTTGTTGATGGGCTGCGTTGCGGAGGTTGCGGACAAGTGATCGGGTGATGATTTCGAGGCCGCTGAGAATCATGATCGCAGACCGGTTGTGATCGCTTTGTGTGTGATGGGATTTACGGCTGATGCATTCGGGTGAGTGTTCTCTGATCAATGGCGTAGCTTGGAGGCAATGGAAAGGAGGTGAGGTGGTCCACCTGAAGCGAGATTGGCCGAAGTCATAGGACAACCTGGGATGATTGACCGAGATGGGCACAGTATGTTGGAAGTATTCAGTTTGATACTACCTATGGAATACAATCAACGGCGATATGTCGATTGATTCCAAGTGCGCGTATTGCGCAACGATACATTCGTGAGAGTAAAAGCAAATATCCCCTTCACCATCCGATGAAGCTGCGCCATGCCATTACCCAATCGACCCATCTCCAGCGCAAGCTCGACCGTAAATCTCGAAAATCAAACATCAGACCATGCTCGTGACCCTGTCCAAGCCGGTGGCTGTTCGCATTGCCTCTCCATGCCTGATATGCACCTATACATCCTTGATCGCATCCTTTTGACCTTTTTTCTCGCCGAGTCCTCAGCTTGCAGCCACCAGGTCTGCCTCCTCCACCGGCCAGAGATGCTGCACGAGAAGCTTGTTCATCGTGAACATGTGGACCTTGTCGCTCTTGAAGACCGCCCGCATCGCTTCATCGCAATTGATCTGCCGCTTGTCGGTGGGCTCCTGCAGGTCGCGCTCCTTCACATAGGCCCATATCCGCTTGACGGTCTGTGGCCGAGAGAGTTGATTTTCGCCGAGCATGGCCGCGAGCGGCTCGGAGAGATGCATTGGTTTCTGCATGTTCTGTTAGCATTGTCACATGTAAGCGCCACGTCGTTGCGAGTGAACGTACATGGAAGCCGCCTTTCTTCTCCTTCTCGGGCTTTTCCACTCCACTGCCTCCCTCCAAGTCCGAGTCATCTTCCGCACCGATCTTGGCCGCGCTCTTCTTCTTGCTCTTCGTTGCCTTCTTTGCTGGGGTCTTGCGCTTTGTGTTGCCTCCACGTGTAGCCCTCGAGGACGTCTGAGCGTTGAGCTCGGCCTGCAGACGTGCTGCCATCTTCTCGTCAGACTCAACGTCGCCCGATGTAGGTGCCTTGCTCTTCTTCACTTTCTTCGGGACCGGCGAATCGTCCTTGACATCGCTCAGGTCGCTCTCCGAGGAAGCTTTCCGCTTGCTACCAGTTACGGGCGGTGAGGCTGCGGCGGATGAAGCAGCATCGTTGCCGTTCGCGGATTTCGTAATGCCATTGGCGGTGGGAGCTGGCTCTGGCGCGGTCACTCCATTACCGGACTGGAATTTGTCGAACCGCTCCATAATAAGCGCTGTAATGAGCGTCTGAAGGCGCAGGTGACATGGTCAGCACTCGCCCCAGCGACTCCTAATCTCAAAAGCCTACCTTTTGTGGTGCGAGGTCATAGTCGACTTTGGCCTGGAGCCCTTTGCGAATGCTTTTGGCGGAGACGGTATTGAGGTCGGACTTTGCGAGAATCCTGTCGATGATCGCGCTATATGAAGCGGCCTGCTCGGGCGCGACTAGGAGAGACATATGTTAGTAAATGGCTATTGACAAAGTCCGGCTGATATCGAAGATCCTCGCACGTGCGCGATGCACATTGGACGAAGGTGGAGGTACTCACGTTGCGACGCCATATTGACGGATCCGGGTGGTCAAGACCTACGAGGGAGATCGTTGAACAGCGAGAATGCTGCCCAAGGCCTGATGATTGCCACCGGGTTGGTGTTGTTTGCGCGGCGGAGCTGCCTTGTCGCTAGACGATGTCTCGAAGTGAATGCAGCTCGGTGCAGGTGGAACGGCATTCGGCGGTGGCTGGGCCGGCAGAAGTCTCCGAATATGCAAGGCTCCGACTTTAGCAGTATTGTGACAATTGTAGGTAATTCTGCTGCGAGAGTTCACCTTGGACTCTGCACCTGCGAATGTTCGGCGCATGCACGGAATGTAGAAGTGTCTAGCGGTGGACGAAGGTCGAAGATGTGAATCTGGACGTGTGACGATGATGGAGCCCGCTTAGGACGGAGATGGGTCCGGCGTGTGGATCACTTCTCCGGCATGAACCTTCTTCACCTCGTCCAAACAATCCATTGTCACGAGACGACGCCAATCAGATTTTGAAGACCGCGGCTGCCCAAATACCTCCACGCGTGCTTTTCGCCCACGCACAATACAGAGAGCATGTTCACATCAAGTGATGCCCGACCGGCAGACGCTGCGTTCACCAGAGCTCTGCCAAAGGTGGAGCTACATGCTCATCTCACAGGCAGCATAAGTCCAGAGATGCTCCATCGAATCTGGCAAGACAGCAAGTCCGACCTCCCCGACCCTCTCACGGCCATCCGCCCAGAGGGAGCCCATCACGACATCTTCTCTTTTTTCAAGGTTTTCGACACATATATCTACAATCTATGCAACACTCCAGAAGCCGTAGCATTCGCAACCAGAGAAGTTCTCAAAGCATTTCGAAACGATGGTGTCAAGTATCTTGAACTGAGGACCACTCCCCGAGAAGCACTCGCAACTGGACTGTCCAAGGAGATCTACGTGGAAACCGTGCTCGATACGGTTGCAGAATTCTCGCGTGAGGAAGACGACATGCGCACATTTTTGATGCTCTCTATCGACCGAAGAAACACAATCGCACAGGCACAGAAAGTACTTGAACTTGCGATGAGATATCGCCAAAGAGGCTGCGGTATAGTCGGCGTTGATCTTTGCGGCAACCCTTTGAGAGGAGACGTGTCCATCTTCCGGGAGGTCTTCTTACGGGCTCGGCAGGAAGGCTTCCACATAGCATTACATTTCGCCGAGATTCCTGAGAGCAGTTCAGACGCTGAGCTCGAGACGCTGCTAGCGATGCAGCCGGATCGCATAGGCCATGTTATACACGTTCCTCCCAAGATTGTAAAGGAGATCGAAAGAAGGAACATTGGATTGGAGCTTTGTCTCAGCTGCAACGTGCACGCCAAAATGCTGCCAGGTAAGAACAGAGGCTTTGCAGATCATCACTTTGGAGAGTGGTATACCCGGAAGTGTCCAATCGCATTGAGTGTAAGTTAATCTCTACATCATGCTTGCACCTCCTCACTCACATCAAGTCAGACGGATGATGTGGGTATCTTCGGGAGTCCTGTGTCCAACGAGTATCTGCTTGCCGCTCAGCACTTTTGCTTGAGTCAGAACGATCTGGTTCAACTCGCGCGACGGGCTGTGCCTTCGATCTTTGGCGATGATGAAGAGAAGAGGCGACTTCACAGCCTGCTGGACACTTTTGAAAGAAAGCTTGCGAATTCAAGGTTGCTTCTGTGACTCATTATCAGACTCATGCTTGCCTATCTGTACATACATGTGTTGTACGTTGGTGCGATCGTCATGGGAATGCCATTTGGGAAGCACGACATGTAGTATAAGTGCGTTCTGTGGGTTTCCTGTGATCGTGAGAATGTGTTTCAACAAGCAATTGGACGATGAATCTAAAGTCTCGCTCCCTTTGTCTCTGTGAGTTGAAAGCTTGCATGTGATCGTCTCGTTCTTGCCTCAGAATTCAGGCTCAAAACTTGGCGCTCTCGAAAATCCACGAAGATTCAACGACTAGCGGACGGAAGCGCGATCCCAAGATACTACGCCTATCCCACCAACACATTCGCCACAGATCGCAACCGCAATCATGGCGCCTTCATTCGAACAACTAGACCCGGAGACGGAATTCGAAGACGATGAGGAGATTGACTTTACAGGTAGGCTGGAACATGCGCGGTTCCGCAGTGAGCGTGCGGCTAATACGATGCCCTTTAGATCTCAAGGAACAATATGAGGAGCACATGGAGGAGGGTCTGGACACATTTATCGTGATTGATGGTCTGCCCAAGGTGCCGGCCGACAGCAAGGGAAAGCTGGTGAAATTCTTGCTCCGCAGCTTGACGAAAGTCGGCAGCACGAAGGAGGAGAATGTCTTCATGCCAATCAACGAGGAGACTGGAAGTTCCGAGGGATTCGCCTTTGTCGAGTACGAAACACCTGCGCAAGCCGCCGCTGCGGTCAAGGCCCTGCACGCCACTCCTCTGGACAAGAAGCACACCATTGCCGTGAACAAACTCACGGACATCGAGCGATTCGGAAGAGAAGGACGAATCGATGAGACCTACCGCGCACCCGAGATTCCCGAGTTTGAAGAGAAGGAGCACTTGCGCTGGTGGTTGGGAGATGAGGAGGGCAGAGATCAGTTTGTGATGTACCGTGGTGACAACGTGGGTGTTTTCTGGAACGAGCGTGAAGGACAACCGGATCAGGTCGTCGACCGTCAGCACTGGACCGAGTCTTTCGTCCAGTGGTCACCAAAGGGCACATATCTCACATCGATGCACAACCAGGGTGTACAACTCTGGGGAGGTCCGAACTGGTCGAGACAAAAGCGATTCATGCACCCTGGTGTCAACCTTGTCGATTTCTCTCCGGACGAACGCTACATCACCACCTGGTCTCACCGTCCCATGGAGGTGGACGAGACCAACCCCATTCTCTCGATTGAGGAGGACGGAAAGAACTACATCATCTGGGATGTTGCTACCGGCAAGCCTCTTCGTTCATTCGTTACTCTCGATTCTCCTGGCCCTTCTGTCGATCCCGACGGTAACCCGATCAAGAAGAAGATTCAGTGGCCCGCGTTCAAGTGGTCTGCTGATGCCAAGTATGTCGCTCGCTTGAACGAAGGCCAAAGCATCAGTGTCTACGAACTTCCCCGCATGAACCTCCTCGACAAGACCAGCATCAAGATTGACGGTGTTGTGGACTTCGAATGGGCTCCTGCGAACCCACAGCGCGCCAGCGTCACCGACTACGAACAACTCTTCTGCTACTGGACTCCTGAAATGGGCTCAAATCCCGCCAAGGTGGGTCTTATGACCGTTCCCACGAAGGAGGTCGTCCGCACACGAAATCTCTTCAACGTCAGCGATGCCAAGCTCCACTGGCAGTCCGAAGCCGCATATGTCTGTGTCAAGGTCGACCGCCACAGCAAGTCGAAGAAGTCGCTCGCCACAAACCTCGAAATCTTCCGTGTCCAAGAAAAGGGTGTCCCAGTCGAAGTCGTGGACAACCTCAAGGAGACTGTCATCAACTTCGCATGGGAACCCAAGGGCAACCGCTTCGTTCTCATCACAACTGGCGAGGTACCTGTCGGTTCCGCTGTACCTCCAAAGACCTCAGTCTCATTCTTCGCGCCTGAAAAGGCCAAGGGACGCGAAATTGGAAACTTCAAGCTCATCCGAACAGTCGACAAGAAGAACAACAACGCTATTCACTGGTGCCCTAACGGTCGCTTCGTCATTGTTGCCACTGTTCTGAGCCAGCAGAGCTTCGACTTGGATTTCTGGGACTTTGACTTTGAGGGCACACCTGACGAAAAGGAGAAGGACCTCACTGCTAACCTCCAGCTCATGAACACTGCGGACCACTACGGCGTGACAGACATTGAGTGGGACCCAAGTGGTCGATTCGTCGCCACCAGTGCCAGTGTCTGGAAGCACCGAGTACGTATCATCGTATTCACCGCGCACATTACCACCCACTAACAGCTCGCAGATGGAAAACGGATACCACCTCTACAACTTCTCCGGCCAACTTCTCCGCGAGGAGCCCATCGAGCAGTTCAAGCAGTGGACATGGCGCCCACGTCCCGAGCGCCTCATCAGCAAGGAGGAGATGAAGGCCGTCCGCAAGAACCTGAAGCAGTACGCCAAGGAGTTCGAAGAGCTCGACAACGCCAAGCGCAGCACTGCCGACAAGGCCATCATCGAGGCTCGCCGCAGACAACTCGACGAGTGGCTCGCATGGCGCGAACGCACCCAGGAGGAACTTCTCGAAGAGCGGAGAGATTTGGGCCTGCCGGACCTCAGCGAGGAGAGGCATGCATTGGTCATTGCTGAGGAGGAAGGCGCGGATCAGAGCAAGGTGGTCGAGGAGATTACCGAGGAGATTTTGGAGGAGACGGAGGAGATTCTCGAGTAGAGGATCATCTTTCACCTTTTGGGCTCCATGCTGGACGGAGAGTTCGGATGTTGCATGATGTGGTGTGCATGAGCGGAGAGATCTCGTTCGAACGACTGATGTGCTAGATACACTCGTGCGTTGTGCATACAGCGCCCACAATGTTCACCACGATTTCATTCCGCCAAGTAACAATCTGGGTATCCTTCATCTCGGCGGCATTGCATGACATTGCACGTACGCCTTGTGCTACAATTCTGTGCCGCGAACGTCAGCTAGTGCGATCGACTTGACTGCGGAACAGATCGTTCTATCGAGCGCTCGGGTGCACCCAGCGTGACGCAGAGTGGGCCAGCATGGTGGTACTTCATGCGAGTCCACTCGTTAGGCGGGTTGATAGGGTCAGGGTTTGGGTACTTGGAAGATGATGCATGAGGATTAAGGACTAGCATTGTTGGCACTGCTATTGTGGTCCTGTAAAACATGTCCGATGAGCATTGACAGAATTGCTGCTGCGATTTCGCATAGCGCATGACCAGTGTGATGCTGTCGACGTAGATTGCTGCAGTATTTTGGGTTGGTCATCCAAGCAGTTCTTCCATGATCGAGGTACAGATCGTGCCGCCGGCTTCTGATCGAAACAGTGACCAGACTGTTACCGGCAGCTGCACAGCCTTTGCAAACGTGTGCTTGTAAGCAAGCAACAGTCGCCAGCGTGCTGACCTTGACACCAGCTCGACACTGCGAATCGGTGGTCTCTGATGCAGTGATGCACCATTGAGAGCGCCTTGAGGCTACACTGACCGCCCTCGACTGCACCTGTCAAGCTTGACACAACTTGAAGCTAGCATTGGCCATCGTGAGCATACAACCGTCCATCATGAAGCACGACCCAAACCACGCAATGATCGCATCCTTCCTCTACAACTCCAACTCAATCTCCGTCGTCGCCGGCCGACTCTGACAAATCAGAATCCCCTGCGGCTTCTCTCCCTCCGGCCCATACACCTGGCCCTTGAGGACCTTGACCTCACAAGTCCCACACATGGCGCTCCGACATCCGTGAAGAGGTTTCAGGCCGGCTTTCTCGGCTAGTTCGAGGAGGGAGAGGTCCTCGGTTGCGAGCCAGGTGGCGGTGATGTTGGAGGTTTTGAAGAGGACTTGGGCTGTGCCGGTGTCTTCGATGTCGAGCATTGCTTTTGAGAAGGCTAGGATGGGTTGGAGGAGGGGAGGTGGTGCGAAATGGAGAGGAAGTGAGGTTCGTGGGAGGACGAGGTGGCTGGGTTACGGTCGTGGTTTTATGGCGGCCGGAGGACATGAGCTAGCTTCGAGGTCTGTCCGACCAATGATCGAAGGCGGTTGAGTGAGGTAGCCGACCTTGCAGTACAAGGGCGATTCGGACCTCATCTCAACTTTCTCCAACCACGTTTGCCGGCTGGTGAGCTTTGAACCGGGCTCAGTTGACGCAGGAGACAGAGCTGTAGCGACATCTTGTCGAACATCTAAGCCATTGAGGTGCAAGTCGTGCATTGCGGAACAAGTTGAGATGTCCATCGACTGCTCACAGCCACTCCCAACCCTATGGTAAAGCAGCTTTGATCACATTCCACGAGAATGCAGCCATAAGCTAGCGTGAATGAAATCTCGGCCAGTAACAGCGTGTGGCATTCATGTGCTATGAAAACAGTGCAAGTGCTGTGGCCTGCCTTGCAAGAATGCTTTTCAAATGCTGAGGAGAGCGAGAGCGCCACTGTCATACCCTCAGGATGCTGTAAAAGGTATCGTGCCTTCCGAATAGAAGGATCGGAAAACACAGAAGGAAACTCGTCATTACTCTGCCCGTGCAATGTGGGCCCGAGAAAAGTTCAATCGCGCTCAAGTACGCTTAAAATCCACACAATGCACTTTCATCACTTCGCCGCCGGCTGCTTTCCTGCTGTTGCGCCCTGTGTGCATCAAGCTCCCTCTGCTCTAGTTCCTCCCTCGTAAGCTGCGGTTCTTGCGCCTGCTGCGCCTGAGGCTCGTGCTGTGTCGGGTGCGGGTGCTGCGGTGGCATGGCCTGCGTCATCGGATACTGGGAAGGAACCATGGCGGCAGGTGGAACGCCGACGAGCTGGACTTGTCCTTCGTAGGGACGGTGAGTAAGTTGCTTGCCACAGTTCCCGCAGTAGTGATCGATCTCCTGGCAGGAATGTGCGATACATGGCAAACAGGCCAGGCAGATGCAGAAGAAACCGAGGACAACGCCGGAGAGCCTTGGGTGATGTTAGCTTTAAATCAGTGCAAAAGTGCACTGGGAATAACTCACCAAGTCATGGTGGAGTGCTCCTCTCCGACTCTTGTCATTGCGCGTCGCTGGCAGAATGGGCAGTCGACTTCCGCAGAATGTTCGCCAAGCATGTGAAGTGGAGTGACCATCGTGTTCGCTGTTTCCGAGTATTGCGGAGGCGCGTAGTATGGACTCGCGTGTGTGTTGCCGTATTGTTCGGGGTGGTGCTCGACCTTCGGATCGAATGCTTCTTGTACAGTGCTCGGCTGATGAGCAGCGATCTCAGGTCCTGCGGTGTTCGTTTGTGTCGCCATTTTGCCCGTGTGAGTGCAGTTGTATTGTGCTTGTAATGATGTTTTCAAGTCTCGACGTGAATAAAAGATGTCGGCCAAGCGGCTGCGAAAAGGCACTTCTTTGTAGTGGTGGAAAGAAATCTATAAAGAGCACCGCCGGCAGGCGCACAGGGCGCAGCAGGAAGCAGGTCGATCCTTCGCTCCTTCCTTGCTCAGCGACCAATCAATTCCAGCCTTCAGGGCCAACTTTTCTCGCCAACTTCAGCCAAGGCTCTGGTCAAAGAGAACATGCGGCTGTGCATTGCCGGTGAGTGTTGTGGCTCGTGGAAGGAAGCTTGGTCGTAGGAGGTAGCATGCTGCTGTACATGTGACCTGGATTCGATAGGACGCCGGACATAGGAGAATCAATAAGGTCAGATGCGGTACTTACCAGAACGTGTTGCACAGCAGTTCCTCGCCGTTCGGAGGCGCGAATATGTACTCCCAAGTATGGACCTCACTTGATCGGAATAGGTCTCGGTGTGCTTCGAATTCAAGGTTCAAGACTTTGGCAGCGTCGACAATCTGCTGTGGTGTGCCATGTCCTCCATCGTGACCGGGGCCGGCCTGCTCTCACGTCTCGCACGTCGAGGGAAGCGTTCCAGTATTCGGGATGCAATGCAAGGTGCTCCCGATAGAACTATGTGTCAGCTGATGATCAGAAATCATATATGCATCGACAATACCGATTGCGGTGAGTCTCCAGCGCATGTCCGCGAAAGGAGGAAAGATGGTCTCTCGGCAAAGACCAGGGCACCAGCCAATTGCGCGTTACATAATACCCATCAACTCGCCGCCTCTAGCCGCTCATCGGTCATTGGCACATGATACGAAGTCGACCCTATAAGCAGGATGAAGCGCGTTTCGCAACGACCTGTCCTTAACGGAACTCGAGCGCGTGAACCTGCGCATAGCGGTCAACTAGCCATATCGTGACCGCTACAGTGCGCCGGTCTGGATAATGAGATCTCGGCCACGCCGCAGAGAAAATCGGATGTGTTTTCTGAGGAAGGAGAAAGTATAAGAGAATATCCAGGCCCGCAGACCCTGTTTCTTTCCAAACGACCCCTCAACACGCTGTTTCTATACCCCTCGCTTGACTCTATAATTTACCTGTGACGACTGACGGACCTCCTCCACAAGCACTACATAACACCCAGCATACACACTCCACCATGGCTCCCATCGCGATCGAGGAGCAGACCAACGGCCATGCCAACGGTACACTGAACGCCAAAGCGACCACATTCACGCCCGGCAGCCACACCTCAACATACCATGCCGCCTCTTCAGAGCAGGCCATGTCGACAGAGGCAGCCTACGCCGCACACAACTACCACCCTCTCCCGATCGTCTTCGCCAAAGCCTCAGGATGCTCTGTATGGGATCCCGAAGGAAAACACTACCTCGACTTCCTCTCCGCCTACTCCGCCGTAAACCAAGGGCACTGCCACCCAAAACTCATTCAAGCGCTGATTGAGCAAGCGAGCCGCGTCACACTGTCAAGCAGAGCGTTCTACAACGATGTCTTCCCAAAATTCGCGGAAAAGATCACCTCGATGATGGGCTTCGACATGGTATTGCCCATGAACACCGGAGCAGAGGCGGTGGAGACGGCAGTGAAGCTGGCAAGAAAGTGGGGATACAAAGTCAAGGGCATTCCGCAAAACAAGGCGTTGGTGTTCAGTGTGACGGAGAACTTTCACGGCAGGACATTTGCGGCGATCACCATGTCGACGGATCCAGAGAGCAAGGAGAACTACGGCCCATACCTGCCAAACGTAGGAGCTGAATGCCCGTCGACTGGCAAGCAGATTCCATTCAACGATGTCAAGGCGTTGGAGGCGGCGTTGGAGGCACACGGCAAAGAGGTTGCTGCGTTCCTCGTGGAGCCAATTCAAGGAGAGGCAGGCATTGTCGTGCCAGATGAGGACTACCTAGTCAAGGTCCGCGAGCTCTGCAACAAGCACAACGTCCTTCTCATCTGCGACGAGATTCAGACTGGTATTGCACGCACAGGAAAGATGCTCTGCCACGAGTGGAGCGGCATCAAGCCCGACATGGTCCTTCTCGGCAAGGCCATCAGCGGCGGCATGTACCCAGTATCATGTGTCCTCGCTTCAAAGGAGGTCATGCTCACAATCGAGCCCGGCACTCACGGCAGCACATACGGAGGCAACCCCTTGGGAAGCGCCGTAGCCATCAAAGCCCTCGAAATCGTCGAGGAAGAACAACTCGTCGAGCGCGCCGAACGTCTCGGCCACGTCTTCCGCGCCGGCCTCGCAGAAATCGCCAAGCGCGACCCCATGATCACCACCATCCGCGGCAAAGGCCTGCTCAACGCCATCGTGATCGACGAGTCCAAGACCGGCGGCCACAGCGCGTGGGACCTGTGCATGTTGATGAAGCAGAAGGGACTTTTGGTAGGTCGAGCACTGAAGATCTCGCATCGAAGAGACCTTGTCGCTGACCATACTTCTTCTTCTTCCCAGGCGAAACCTACCCACCAGAATATCATTCGTTTGGCGCCGCCGCTTGTTATCAGTGATGAGGAGATCCAGACTGCGTTGAGGATTATTGAGGAGGCTGTTACTGAGTTGCCGACGTTGAAGGGTGAGAAGGAGGAGAAGGTTATTCCTCCGGGTGAGAAGAATGTGCATATTGGGATTGAGAACTGAGGAGCGAGCATTGTAAAGGATGGGATGTGTCTTACGATCTGGGGGAGCGCGCTGCTCTTGGTCATTCCTATGCACGGCCGGTCTATCTCGACTAGATGAGAAGCATGCGGTGGACTTTTGGATACCCTCTTTTGACGCAAAAGGAGCACGGCAGCTGGGTTTGGCGAGCTTGTTGCTTGGATGATATACCTTCTCGGCCATTTTGGACGAGGCGAATGGAAAGTTTGACTATCTCGTTCCGCCTTCAATGGTGGACGGCGGTGGGTAAGTCGTGTTGATGCCAGTGAGGCCGGTCTTGTGTCAGAACATCGTGGGGAAAGGTAAGTGTGTTCATATTGCCTTCCGCATTCGTGGAGTGAGGTCGATGCAAGATTGCCGCAAGGGCGCATTGGGAGGAGAAGGAGCACGATTCCGCGGCTGCCTGAAATCCGATGTCTCGCACTTCACTTCACTTCACTTCCTCTTTGCCGCCAGCACAATTCCTCTTCATCGCCGCCGCGAGCACACTTTCGAGCAAGATTCCCTCATCGCTCTCGACCGGAGAAACGACCCACGCACCGTCATCAGCTCGATCGCACGCAAATCATACCTACCATGGACCTACCGCAAACAGCCCATCCCTCTCTTCAGCCCTTTCGTGATGCGCTGCTGAGTTCAGCCAAGGTCCCGCCGCAAGATGCCATGTCAGACTGGTCCATGACAGAGGACACTGCTTCGGAATGGTCCATGTCAGACGATGATATGACGGAAAGAGCCACGCCAGACCTCATCTGCTCGTCCGCCAACAGGCTGGACCAAACCGCAATCGAGAAACAACCTCGACGTGGTGGCTCCCTGGACGACGTCTTCGCCTTCACACATCTGGCCGTGAAGATTCTTCTTCACATGCGGATCAAGGACTTGTTGGTGAATGCACAGCGGGTTTCGAAGCAATGGAAGGCGATAATCGACAATTCTTTGAGGTTGCAGCAGGCGCTGTTCTTCAAGCCTTTGCCGGGAGGACCTATTCTTTGGGAACAGGGGGACTTTTACCAGAAGATGTCGAGTCGAGTCAGGGACGCTGGTCGAAGTGCAGAGGAGTTCAAGGACGAAGCTGTCGCATGCGCCGCATGCGGCTGCGAATGTGCTTGTCGCTGCGATCTCTTCAATAATTGCCTTGACTGCGACTGCGGCTGTAACTGCAGCTGCGACTGCGACTGCGACGATCACGACCGTATCGTTGAGGACGATGAAGATATGGAGGTCGTCACACAACGAACGGTGGTCTTCAACAATCCTTTCCGCCGACAAGTGCGCCGACTTCATATGTCCCTGCGATATTTTCCTGGAGCAGGCAGTCGACAGAGCTTCGAGTCATTTGGCAAAGCTTTGAAGAGAGACTCGGCAAGCTGGCGACGAATGCTTGCTTGCCAGCCTCCGGTCGACTATGCGAATGTCCGACGTGCTTTCGGACCCGTGAAGTCCAAGGACCTTGCAACTCATACTGGAGATAGCTTCCTCACATGGCACACCTTACTGGGACGAGATAACAGAGATTGGGACTACGGCGACGAAGTTCCGGTCATATTCACAAGAGAGGTGAAAATCGCTCATGATGTGCAGAGGATCGACTACAAGACAACCAAGGGTTTCGACGTTTGGGATCCCACAGACTTCACTCTGACGCTCAGAATCATCCTCAAATGGCAGGGCACAGGAATCATCACGATCGGCTGTGAGCCCACAGAGACTGTTGATGAAGTGAAGCAGAAGATCCTCAAGCTGCTGAACTTGCCCCATCATCCGTCCGTAGCTCTCTTGTATGGTGGCAAGGCCATGCGTATCGGATCTTTGGAGGAGTGGGACTACGAGAAAGGGACGTACATATGGGCGAGAGTGGTGCGATGGTGAGGAGAGTCTCGAGCTTCACAATCGCCTTCGCTAACCTATGCATAGTGAATGCTTCTACTACTGATCATCGAGAGGTGCTTGGGCCCAAGCTCGCGTAGCTCGAGGCATATCAAGAGCATGACGCTGGCTGATGAGGGTAATGCGGTGTGAAAGGCGCGACGATCGGAGTGCGGTCATAGGCGAAGGGCATGAATGTGCAAACTTCGATTGTTGAGCATTTGTTCCGAGATTCTGTATGGGAATGCCCAACAAGCAATGGGAGCGAACTCAGCTCATGTCAGATTTGTGGTGAAAGAAAACCACGCTGGTGAACAAGCTATCGACAGCGCTGTCGTTCGATCTGATCAATCTGTCACCATCGCTGTTGACCACCGACCAAGTGGAGGTACTTCACCTTGATTTATCGCTGGGGTGTTGGCGCTGCCTTGAGCGTGCGGTGCCAACGATGTGTCTCTGCAATGCTACGAACATGGCACAAATGGAGCAAAGCACCACGAACTTGTAGGCACGACTTACCTGGTTGACGATGGTGGTGCAGCTACAGCAGTTGCACCCTACAACGAGAGAGTGAATCGTGGCAATGAGGCAGCGATCAAAATGGTTAAGCGGCAAGTCACATCTGTGGTGAAGCCTCCATTGTGGATTGATCTTGCTCCTGCGTCAAGAAAGCTCCGATAGGCCGTGTATGTGTCGCTATCTGAACATCCACCACGGCCATGCTCTTTCGCTACTCAATTCCACATCCATCCATGCTCCGCTCGCTCGACTGTTCCCATTTTCCCAGGCAGAAGAATTCGACTTTTCATCACTTTCGTGACCGAGTTTACCTCACGATGCCCTCGAATCGGTTCTTGTACCACTTGACGGTTTCTTGCTGGTTGATGCGGTGGGAGGCACCAATCTTGGCTTGTGCCCGACGGCGCTTGGTGACGCGAGCACCTGGGCGGGTCCTGCATGGCATGGTCAGTACTTTGCTCAGCCCTGGAGCTCCCACTCTCTCATTCCAACTCACATGCAGCAGTAGAAGTCCATTCCGTAAATACCAATACCCGGGTCGTACTTGATGCCGAGATCGATGTGCTCAGAGATACCGAAGCCGAAGTTGCCAGTCTCGGAGAAGTTGCGCTTGCGGAGCTCGTACTCCTTGACCTTGAGGCCACGCTCGAGAATCTCCTCCGCCTTGGGGCCGCGGACGGTGACGTGGACGGCGATCTTCTCATTACGGCGGATACCGAATGTGCGGACGGTGTAGCGGGCCTTGCTGTAGACGGGTGTCTGACCGCTCAGCTGCTCGAGCACCTTGGCGGCACGGGTCAGTCTGTCACCAGACTCGCCGACGGAGATGTTGAGGACGAGCTTTGCGATGCGGAGCTCGCGCATGGGGTTGGCGGACTTGTCGGTGCTGGAGGACGCCTGTGAAGAGAGGAATTGGGATTAGCTGGTGTCCCGGTCCATCGCTTCGAGGCGCGGCATGTGCGCTGGTCAAGGTGCTGGCGTTGTAGCAGCTGCAGCAGGGAATGGGTCGACTCGACTCACCATTGTGCTGGTATTTTCCTCACGGTCCTTGGAGTGGTGTGGTTAGTAGAGCAATGGTGAAGTCAAAGTTCAACGTCGAGATCGAAAAGCAGTGTGGTCGACTTCCGGCGCCAAGTCACGCTACGGATCGACCCGCAGCAGGAAGGAACTTCGAAGCTCGCGATGCATGCGACAGACGCCGAAACATTATTCTACCGCGCGAATTCACATTGACCTGGCCTCACTCCTACTCCGCTCATCGATACGCAATATCAAGCACCCGAAAGAATTATATTTTCATTCATCAAGTCGTGCCTAGGCGCGCCAGCACTCCAGGATGGCGTCGAACAAGCAGGGCAAGATGGTATGTCCAATCCTCAAAAACTCTACAGTATAGAGTCCTACGTTGACAGAGGCAGTCCGCTGATATTGATCATAGCAAGGCTTCGTGAGTCTACTCCGCGATCGTGTGCATATATGACAATCACTCACGCACTCTCTAGATCAACTATCGCATGCGAGCCACATTGAACGATGGGAGACAACTGGTGGGCCAGATGCTGGCATTCGACAAGGTGGGAGTTTTGGATGCCTCAATTGCAATTTCGCGCTGACTCTCTACAGCACATGAACCTCGTCCTCGCCGATTGTGAAGAGTTCCGAAAAGTGAAGCGCAAGGCAAAGGGCGGCGCGCCAGGCGCAAGTGCTGGAGGACAAATGGTGGAGACGGAGGAGAAGAGGTCGCTTGGATTGGCAATTGTGCGAGGCGCGACAATTGTGTCAGCATCAGTCGACGGACCACCCCCCGCGGACCCGGCTGCACGACTCGGACAAAACGCTGCTGGTGCAGGCGCTTCACCATCAGTATCAGCGGGTCCAGGCATTGCGAAGCCAGCTGGAAGAGGTGCAGGAATTGGTCTTCAAGGACCAGCGGCTGGTGTTGGTGGACCAGGTTTCCCAGGTGCTGGATTCCCAGGCGCGCCGCCAACGGGATTCCCAGGCAGAGGAGGCCCACCTGGAGGATTCCCTCCTGCAGGCTTCCCACCAGGCGGTGGCCCACCAGGCTTCGGCGGACCTCCTGGCTTCCAGCCTCCTCCCGGTGGTCGTGGATTTCCACCAGGTGGATTCCCAGGGCGATAAATCGGAGAGACGGGAAGTTTGTGGTCAAAGAGAACGGACAAGCAATCGCAAAAGAGCGAAAGGGGCGATCGCAGGCTGGATTTTGCATGGGCAAGAATTGGATCTGGGTCTCCACCAGATGCGGGTTGCACTATGGCGATTTCCGAGTCAACCAAGGCCAGGACATGCGAAACGCCTTCACGCGCGACATGATGCACCGCGGCACGCACCACAAGAACTAAGCAACCACCGAGCATTAGCGATGGCGTTGGCGGCTGTCTATACTTCGAACTTGTTTCGAAACAAAATTCAAAATCAAGCACTTCGACATTGTTCCTCAGAAAATTGTTCACAGCTCTTGTCGTCAATCCGGACTGAATGAGTGCAGGCTGGACTTCCTGGGAGGTATGTTGACCACAGTGAATCCTCTCGAAGTACCGTATGAGTGTAAGGTGAGATCGAATCCCGTCATGTTGCTGATGCTACACTGCTGTCTAGATGTCTTCCACCTTCTCTCAACCGAGCGACTCCGCCACCCACGGCTTGAACCAGTCCTCGACCGCCTTTGGGTAATTCCAATCGCTGAAATTATAATTCGTCAAGCCCCACGTATCCGGCACTCCCTGCCCACCAGAGCGAACTCTGTACGAGCCAGCAAAAGCCCACACCGCCCAGCTGACATTGTTCTGCGTAGTGAAGTCCCTCAAGCAAGTCTGCAAGGTATCGTTGAACAGCGTCTCGTCCTGTGCCCATCCAAACTCGGACAAAATCACCGGCGTCTGACGCACAGCTTCGACACAATCTCCGGTGATGTTGCACGCTTCGGGCTTGTCGATCCCCATTGCATTGAAGCCGCTGGAGTAGAATTGCGCTTGGATGAGTGGGCAGGAGCCCGTGTCGAGGTCCTCGGACATGGAGTAGAGGTGCAGCTCGTACACGACTTTGTCGGCCCATGGGTGGTCGTCGAGGTTGAAGATGATGGGGTCACGGCGGTATCCGTCACGGACGACGTCGCACTTATAGCAGGGCGCGGTGTTGAGGTCTAGGCCGGTCGTTCTGGAGGTACGGTCAGTGCTGGAACTCGGGGTTGTGCTGCTTTGAAAATACTTACAAAGCTGCCAGATCCTGATCGTACTGCATTCCGCTCCACGAGACGAGAATGTCAGGGTTCACCTCGTGGATGGCATCCGTGGCGGCGGTGTTGTTGCCAACAAGAGACAGCCAGTTGTATCCGATGGTCGACGTCGGTGCTGTCTCATTGATCGCTCGGCGCAGCTCGTTTCGAAGGGCCATCGATACGACGTTACGGTGGTCCTTGGCCCACTCGGCGACAAATTGAAGACCACGCTTCCAGTTGGCAACAGGGAAGTTGTAGTCATCGAACCAGGCGTTCCCATCTAACATTGTATTAGCAGCACGCCCGAAAAGCACCTAAGATTCAATATACCAGTGTTGTTGCAACACCACTGAGCTTTGCCTACGTGCACGTCAGGGTGCACGTATATGCTGCGGTTAGCGGCGGCGTTGGCAATGGCATCCCAGATCTCAAAGCGAGTCGTGTCCTTTGTCCAGGTTGGGTTCTTCTCGATGATCTCCTTGGTGACTTTTGTTCTGCTAGAGGTCAGCCTCGTCCCGACTTCAAGACATCTGACACATCCTCACCCGTTCTCGTAACCGAGACCAGTGATCAGGGCGATCTCCAACGGAATATCAGACATATTCCGCTCGTACATCTGGTCGACCATCTCAATGGCGTATGTTCTTCGAACGTCAGCTGTTGTTGCTATCCTCATTTGCGAGTTGTCACTTACAAGCGGATGAAGTTAAAGCCCACACTATCGATCTGAGCCACGAGATCTTCAACAGATGCGAACTCGAGGCCCTCTGGAATCATCGTCTCGCCTGCATTCTGATTAGAACCTAGCCGAGCCGATTCAATGCGAGAGCAAATGCATACCACTGCCAGGCCAGTTCACGCCGGCCCATGTTATCGCTTCTCCTCGAGCATTGACAATATCGCGACCTCTGGTCGAGAACGGACCGTATGGCCACTCTGAAGCGCCGTCGGTCTGGGTTCGTGGGAAAAGTGAGCCGGAGAAGTCCTCAACGCCTCGCATCGCTAAAGTGGAAGCGGTAGAAGAGGCGAGCAGACCGCTCAAGCCAAGAATCGATCGGAACATGATGTCGAGAGGTTCCGAGGGTACATTCGACACCACCATCTACGTCGGCGGCCAACCTACAGCATTATATAGCATCTTGCTGCCGAACGACTCGCATGAGGTCACACGCATATCCGGCTCCACTTCCATCTGCTTGTCCACGCCAAGTTGAGGAGAGCGGCCTCCCCGCTCGAACAAATCTGGGGCTCCATTTCATTGTGGACAGTCAAGCGACTTTGAAGACGCTAGGCGGACTTGGGTCATCGCCGGGTAAACTGACGTTCCACCAATAGGGATGTTCCTCCACAATCCACACTGTGTCCATACACGTGTATATACACGTGGAGAGCGTGTATGTAAGAAGACGTCGCTTCCGTCCACAGCAGATCGGTATACGCTTTGCCCAATTAGGAAGGAGTGGATACCAATGACCCCGGATATAACCTATATCGACGCGCAAAGTGCCCGAATCTAGCCTCGCAGGGGTTATCTCCCTTACGTCCACCCTGTGTACGTAGTGGATTCCACCGTGTATATACGCAGAAATCTTCCATCCACGGTGGAAGAACATCCCTATCCACCAACCGTGAAGGCGCATGCGGCTATAGAGATTCTTGGCGTCGATCATGACCGATAGAACTATTTGACCGCGGGCATCGGACCATCTTCCTCCACTCTCCGACGGCACTTGTTTGTTGTTGTCCGTCAATATCACTTCATCGAGAGAGTTCGTTCGGACGGGATGGCTGAGATCATTATGAAGAGTCATCAATAAGCCGAAGGACGCGAACGTCCAGCTTTGTGGGACTTGGTGCCGGACGTCTAGCACTCACTCACGATAGGAGCCGAACCATGCCACGCTGTTCAAGTAGACGCGAGACACT